>NW_026652298.1:33020268-33065648 GCF_009828535.3 Hylobates moloch | reverse complement strand
TTTTTTTTTTTTTTTTTTTTTTTTTTTTTTTGAGACCGAGTCTCGCTCTGTCGCCCAGGCTGGAGTGCGGTGGCGCAGTCTCGGCTCACTGCAAGCTCCGCCTCCCGGGTTCACGCCATTCTCCTGCCTCAGCCTCTCCGAGTAGCTGGGACTACAGGCGCCCGCCACCACGCCCGGCTAATTTTTTGTATTTTTAGTAGAGACGGGGTTTCACTGTGGTCTTGATCTCCTGACCTCGTGATCCACCCGCCTTGGCCTCCCAAAGTGCTGGGATTACAAGCGTGAGCCACCGCGCCCGGCCATGCCAACTCTTTTAGACTTTGTATTGTTTGGAATCCTGCATCCACTTTTATGTTGAAAAGCTCAAGTTAAATCTTATTCTTTTTCTTTATATTTGTTAGGATTTGCTGGGTGAGATGAATTTTTATTGTACATTTTAGCATATTACATCTAAGATATTGTCATTTTGATATTTAATCAATATAAAAATATTTATGAGATATTTTGCATACTGCTTTTACATTAAGTCTTTGAATTCTGTTGTATATTTTTCACTTAGAACACATGGCAATTTGGACTGGCCTCATTTCAAGTGCTTGAAAATCATGCGTGGCTCATGGCTACAGCGATGGACAGAGCAGGACTAATGCTTTAGAGCCTGCCCCAATCTAATCGTGATACATTCTGCCATAAGGCAGTAGACTTGATTTTTGGAAACCCTTGTTGTTAGAAATCAGTCCTTTCAATAGAGCTGAAATTGCTTCTCTTGAAGCCTCAGCTGGTGGTCTTCAGTCATCCTTTTGGGCTAAGTAAGTTTGTGTCCTTTCCTTCCTGACAGCCCTTCAGGGGCTTGGAGATGGTGACTGATAAGCTCTCTTCCTGGCCAATGGTCCAGCTCAGCAAACATTTACCAAGCCCCCACCACACTGGGCTCAGTGCCCTGGGGAAGCTTATATCAAGACAGATAGACCTGCGGAGGCATTTTTTCCTTTAAAGCTCAAAGGAACATCCCCGCTGTTTAATTTTTTCAGGGGAACATTGTCAGACTGGAGTCTAAGAAACACCTGGCTCAGTGGCCTCTCTCAGTTCCCAGGGCGACCATCTCTGTGGCTCTTGTGAATTTTCCTCCTCCTTGTGTACAAATCTTGGGTCAAAATTTCCTTAAGTGGAGAAGGTTGTTCAAAGGGTAAAGTTATTGTATAATGTTAGTTTCAAGGTCAAAAAAGAAGGAGGGGCTGGGTGCAGTGGCTCATACCTGTACTCCTAGCATTTTGAGAGGCTGAGACAGGCAGATCGCTTGAGGTCAGGAGTTCAAGACCAGCCTGGCCAACATGGTGAAACCCCATCTCTACCAAAAATACAAAAAATTCGCTGAGCATGGTGGTGTATGCCTGTAATCCTAGCTACTTAGGAGGCTGAAGTGAGAGGATCGCTTGAACCCAGGAGTCGGAGGTTGCAGTGAGTCGAGATTGCACCCCTGCTCTCCAGTTTGGGCAACAGAGTGAGATGGCCTCAAAAAAAAAAAAAAAGAAAAGAAAAAAAAGAGAAGGAGTTAAGTCTTCCCAACAACAGCAAATGGCAAATGGCAACAGGAACAATAACAGCAATGACAAAGCATTCATTGCGCATTCACTTTCTCTTCAAATTCTCCCAATGCTTTGCAATTGGTGTTATTTTCTTCTTTATAAAGACGACAACATTGTGGCCAAGAGAGGTGATGTAATTTGCTCAAGGTTACACCTAGGCAAGGGAGGAGCAGGGAATTGAATACTCACCTGTCTGAATCCTAAACTCTCATTTTCTTTCCATTGAAATCCAGTTAAGCCACAATAGAAATTTAATTCTGCAATCCAGGCTGCCCTCTCCCACACCTCCTTTGTTTTCTTCTTCTCTTCTTTTGCTCTTCACTCCTCCTTTCTTCCCTCTTTATTCTTTCTCCTCCTTCCCCCATCCCTCCTCCCTCTCCCTCCCTCTTTTCTTTCCTACTCTCTCTTTTTTTGTTCCTCACTCCCCACTCTCTTTCTTCTCTTTTCCTTCCCTCCCTCCCTTCCTTTTTCTCCACCTTTCTTTTCTCAGGCGTTTATTTGTGCAGGGTAGTGAAGAAACAAAATAGGCACAGCTTCTGACTGTGAGAAATACAGCGGTCTTCAAGCCATCCTTCTGGGCTGAATAAGTATGTGTCCTTTCCTCCCTGGGGAACGGGCTTGGAAATGGTGACTTGTAAGCCCTCCTCACTGCGAGAATCAGTGACCCAGCTCAGCAAACATTTACTGAACCCCGACGGTGCTGGACCAAGACAGACGGAAGGGCTCAGAGTCGCAGGAAAATAGCCACAGCTAACTTTGGAATCTCATTCCTTATTTAACGTTATATTTACAGTGATAACTTAGGAGGCAAATAAAGCTGCAGGAGAAAGCAAGAACTCTGGATCAGCCTCACCGATTTCAGCTCCAGGGCCCCCACTGGCACCCTACCTGAACTTGGGGAATGTCCTTATCCCCCGGAGGAATTTTCTCATCTGTAAAATGAATATGACAAGAAGGGAAAAAAGAAAGATAGAAACAAAACAAAACAAAACCCTGCACCAAAGTTTATTGTCAGGGCCAAGCAAGGTGATGTTTGTGGGAGTCCTTTGGAAATGAGAAACACCATTGATATTGAAGATGGTTGCTCTTAAACTACATGGCATGAAATTGCTGACATTAGACCATTTTCAACCTACAAAAATGGCAAATTCAATATAGTTCAACCTCAGTTCTTGCTGAGGGTTTTACCAGAGGACAGCGCACCTGGCATGACATGATAACCAAGTTTTCTAACCAAATACTAAATACATGTCATGTAACATAGGGACTGACCTTTGAACATGTTATTCAAAAGAATAAAAAAGATGACTGAAACAGAAAGACAGAATTCAGTGTCTCCCAAGATGCAGTGTGTGTGCCTGTTTGTGGGCACAGAAGATTGTTCATTTGAAGTGGACTCCAAAGCCAACATTAAATAACTAGAGTGGAAAATCGATCCCCTTTCAATGTCCTCTAATTTCTGTCATTACTCAAAGCCGAAAGTGTCAGTTTGGCTTCTTCTGTGTTTAATTCTTGCTGATCTTCTGTTTAAACAAGACAGAGCAGCCCTCAGGCTCAGAGCCTTCAACAGGCCTCAGGATCAAGGTTTTCACTGTATTTGTTTTTCAGCTGATTATGGAAAACAATGCTAGTTTTTCATCAATAAGGATACAAGGTTTTATTGGAAAACATTTTTATCTAGGCAAGAAAAGCAATTTATGTAAATAAAAAATATAAAATAAGTACAGATATGGCCAAAATGGTAAAAGTGATATCAACTGCCTGATGTTGGGAGGTAATGGCCTAATTAAAAGTGTGATTTTGTGTGTATGCTCAAATCACACAGCTTATAAGTTTACTTTTCTTGCTGTAGAGAAAGTCCTTGCAATGCAAGTGTTTATGAACCAAGGTAAATCACTTTGAATAGCAAACAGCAGTGCAAAATTAAAATCCCTCAGCAATTAAAGGGCAAAGCTGTCACCTGTTATGAAATATTCACTGGAATTAATAAAACAGCAAGAAAGGCGTCAAGCTATATTAACAGCCCCGGACCTAAGTGGATTTTCTCTCTTCTTTGTGTAGGCAGCGGCCAGCTAGATGACCTTGACTTGACTTCAAATCAAACTCATTGGGCCCCCTTTATAGTTGGCAACCACATTTAATGAGGGAAACGAGAGAAGAGCTAGGTGCTTTGAATTCATTCTTAACGGAAGAATCAGAATGAAATCCACCATGCATAAGATGCTTACTGAAATCTCATCATCACAGGCAGATGTGTGGGGAAGAACCTTTATATTACTGAGATATCTAAATGTTAAAGTCTTTTTGAAGAGCTGTGCTCCTTTCAAAGATAGGACCCTTCTGCAAGACCACTAGCCTGGACTCTGAAGAAATGTCAATGACATGAAAGTTAGAACAAAGCGGTAGGATGATTCTAGATTAAAGGACACCAAAGAGACAAGACAAATAACCCTTGATTGGTTTCTGGATAAAAAGACAAGTAGGCCAGGCACAGTGGCTCACGCCTGTAATCCTAGCACTTTGGGAGGCCGTGGTGGGTGGATCATGAGGTCAGGAGATCAAGACCATCCTGGCCAACATGGTGAAACCCCGTGTCTACTAAAAATACAAAAATTAGCTGGATGTGGTGGCACATGCCTGTAGTCCCAGCTACTTGGGAGGCTGAGGCAGGAGAATAGCTTGAACCTGGGAGGCAGAGGTTGCAGTGAGCCGAGATAGTGCCATTGCGACACAGTGAGATTCCATTAAAAAAAAAAAAAAAAAGACAAGTAGCTGAAAGGAATGTTTTGGGGACCACTGGATTGGGAAGCTTTTAATATGGACTGCTTGTTGGGTAGTATTATTATATCACTTAAATTTCTTAGATGTGATGATGGTGTTATTACACAAAGGATTACCCTGCAGAATGTATTTGTATGTACACTGATGTATTTAGGGATGAAATGTTATTATGTTATGTTTGTTTCAAGTATTAGGTTAGTGCAAAAGTAATTGCAGTTTTTGCAATTACTTTTAATGGCAAAAATTGCAATTACTTTTGCACTGACCTAATAGTTCAGCACACACACAAAAAAACAAAAACCAAAAACAAAAACAAAAAAACAACTAATAGAGATAAGCAAATGTGACAAAGTGTTAACAAATGGTAAATCTAAATGAATTTAGATATTTATTATTCTATTATTTTAACTTTCCTATAAGATGAAAAATTTTCTTTTACTTTTTTTTTTGAGGCAGGTCTTGCTCTGTTGTCCAGGCTGAAGTGCAGTGGGGTGAACATGGCTCACTGTAGCCTTGACCTCCTGGGCTCAAGTGATTCCTCCACCTTAGTCTCATGAGTAGCTGGGACCCCACATGTGCACCACCATGCCTGGCTAATTAAAAAATTATTTTTTGTAGAGACGAGGTCTTGCCATGTTGCCCAGGCTGGTCTTGAACTCCTGGTCTCAAGCGAATCTCCTGCCTCAGCCTCCCAAAGGGTTGGGATTACAGGTATGAGCCACTGCACCTGGCCTAAATTTACTTTTGGATAAATAAAAATGAATAATGAAGCTTAGAAAATATCCACAGCTTGCCAGAGATTGCAAAGCAAATTGCTTCCTTGCTTCCAGAGGAAGTCTAGAAAAGTCCTTGGGACCCTGGAAAGTGGCAAATGATTTCCCCAGCATGAATTGATTCTTTGTGGGGTGGGGGGGTCCTCTCAACAATGGGGCGGGGGCTGTAAGGAGCCTTGGAAAGCATTGACCCAATTCTCATTTTACAGATGAGAAAATCACGGTCCAGAGAGGAAAAGAATCATCCAGCAACACACACTGGGCCACAAGTGCCAATGGCACTGAAGCCCAAGTGTCTTCACAGTAATGCAGTCATCTTTCCACTGCCCCATGTGTGTCTCTCTTTATCTGAGTGGACTCTTTTTTTTTTGAGACAAGGTCTCAGTTTGTCACCCAGGCTGGAGTGCAGTGGCGCGGTCTCAGCTCATTGCAGCTTCAACCTCCTGGGCTCAAGTGCTTGGGACCCTCCCAAGGAGGGTGATCCTCTTGCCTCATCTTCCAAGTAGCTGGGACTACAGGGGTGTGCCACCATGCCCAGCTAACTTTTGTACTTTTTGTTGCCCAGGCTGGTCTTGAACTCATGAGTTCTAGCAATCCACCTGCCTCAGCCACCCAAAGTGCTAGGATTATAGGCGTGAACCACCTTGCCCAGCTGAACTCTTAATAAATGTAAACCCTGAAAATCTGAGACAGGTCTCAGTTAATTTAGAAAGTTTATTTTGCCAAGGTTGAGGATGCGTGCCCATGACACAGCCTCAGGAGGTCCTGATGACATGTGTCCAAGGTGTCCAGGATATCTCTTCCTTTCACATAAAAACATTAGTTGTCCAGGTTGCACACAATGCTCAGCTTGTCCTAGGCTGTGTCCTGTTCTGGAAGACATGGAACCAGCTCAAGTCCAGCTTCTGACTGCTCAGAAGTCAAAGCATGAGCAGTAAGGGGTGGTGATAGGAAAGCAGCTTTCATTGGTCAAATGCTAGCAGATGGGAGAATGGCAAAGCTCAAGATTCAAAGAAACCATCTCAGCCTTTTGGGCTGATTGCAACGGTTTAAGAAGGGAAAAAGTGTGGGAACTATGCAGGAGTAGTGAAAAAGAGGGTGCAGGTGTGTGTGTCTTGTTCTGATAGTTATCTTGAGTAATCGCCCATCTGGAGTCTAGTTTGCATCATCCTGACTCTGGCCCAGTGGTGCTGTGCCAACTGTTCATAGCTCCCCTCAAGAGGGAAGATTCTGTGGCTGGGTCTCTCCGCTTGGTTTGTTTCAAGACAGGCCCCTGGAATTCCTAAGCAAGCACATAATTCGATAAGCAAACACTGTGCACGGATGTGCCTGGTGGGAAAGGGAAGGAAATAGAGTCTTACAGTACAAGGCCACATTCTGAGGTTAGGAAGGAAAGGAAAAAAGTTTTAAAATGCATTTCAGGGTTGGGATACTCGGTTATAGGCAGAGGGGCACAATGGTTATATGCACAGCATCTGTGGGTAGATAGCCTCAGTTTAAGTTGAGAAATAGAGTAACAGCTCCTCCTGGTAATATCAGCTAAGGCTTGGTATTGGTAGGAGCTGGCCTGGTACTACTCACAGATAGACTTTGGTGTTGTCCTGTTTAACATGAATGATTTCCCAGAACACCTGCATCAGGCAGGGCACTCTGTGACTGTGATGCATCTGAACAGAACAAGATACCCCCTACCCTCGACCGTAAGCATGTTTGAAACCAGGCAAAACATGAACATTGTCCAAGCCACAAAATGTCAAACCTCTGTCTCTGTTTCAACTGATAGGAGTGACTGCTGTTTCTTTACCAATGTCAGCTTTAGTCTTGGTTTAGTCTTATTTTTGTCTAGATAAGATTTACTGAGGCCTGGCACGATGGCCAAGGTGGGAGGATTACTTGAACCCAGCCTGGGCCACATGGTGAAACCCGGTCTCTACCAAAAATATAAAAATTAGCCAGGTGTGATGGCACACACCTGTAGTCCCAGCTACTAGAGAGGCTGAGGTGGGAGGACCGCCTGAGCCTGGAAGGTCAAGGCTGCAGTGAGCTGTGATTACACCACTGCATTCCAGCCTGCATGACAGAGGGAGACCCTGTGTCAAAAAAAAAAAAAAAAAAAAAAGACGTATTGAGATACTCAATCACTCTTGCTTCTTGGCAGCATCCAACCATAGCAAAGCCCCACTTCCTCAAACCCTCCACCAAATCACCTAACACAAGACCCAATCCAGTAAGTCTTTTCTAACTCCTTCTTACGGAGACACCCCGTAGTTCCCGTGGGCATGCATTCTTCCTTGCTGCAATAAGTAAGAAGCCCAGCATACTCATCTGCAGGTGTGTTTCTCGGGGCTTTTGGCTGGCGGGCTGCCTTAGACAGTGTGAGCTGCTGTAACAGAGCACCATAGACTGGGTGGCTTGAACAATAGATATTTATTTCTCACAGTTCTGGAGGGTGGAATTAGAGATCAGGTGGCCATCATGGTTGGGTTCTTTGTGAGAGTGCTCTTCCTGGCTTGCAGATAACCACATTCTTGCTGTATCCTTACATGGAGGAGGGAGAGAGAGAGAGAGAGAGTGAGAGCGAGCAAGCTCTTTGGTATCCCTTCTTGTAAGGGCACTAATCCCACCATGAGGGCCCTTATGACCCAATTACTTCCTAAGGCTCTGATATAGTTTGTATATTTGTCCTAGCCCCAATCTCATGTTGAGTTGTATTCTCCAGTATTGGATGTGGGGCCTAGTGGGAGATGACTGGATCATGGGGGTAGATTTCTCATGAATGGTTTGGCACCATCCCCTTGGTGTTGTCCTCATGATAATGAGTGAGCTCTTATGAGATCTGGCTGTTTAAAAGCATGTGGCACCTCCTTCTCTCTCTCTTGCTCCTGCTCTGGCCAAATGACATGCCTGCTTTCTCTTTGCCTTCCACCATGACTGTAAGCTTCCTGAGGCCTCTCCAGAAGCTGAGCAGATGCCAACGTCATGCTTCCTGTACAGCTTATAGAACTGTGAGCCAAGTAAACCTCTTTTCTTTATAAATTACCCAGTCTCGGGTATTTCTTGATAGCAATTCAAAAACGGCCTAATATAGGCCCTGTCTCCAAATATCATCACACTAGAATTAAGTTTTCAATATATGAATTTTGCGGTGACATAAACGTGTGTTTCATAACAAGGATGTTCATAGAATACTTTATTTCCAAACTTTACCGGTTATCTGACTTTGGGCATGGAGTTTCACCATGTTGGGCAGGCTGGTTTCCAACTCCTGACCTCAGGTGATCTGCCCACCTCAGCCTCCCAAAGTGCTGGGATTACACGTGTGAGCCACCATTGCTGGCCAGAAGGTACTGTTTAGATATTTGTTTTTTACATTTCTATTACAGGAGATATAGGGGCCTCAGATCCTGCAACCAGTGAGTTCCTTCTGTATCTAGCATGTGTGTCTCCAGCTTTAAGTTGGGCCATTCTTAGAGGCAGTGGTGGAGAACTGGCCATTTTCTTTTCCCATCTCTGTGAGTAAATAGAGGGGAAGCACAGGTGTGCTCTGGGTTTGCTTTTCCATCGTCACATGGCTGGAATCTGCAGAAAGGCTTGGGGCTGGAGTGTGCAGCTGGTGGTGGCAATGAAAGATTCTTTTGTGTTTGTTTTTCTGTGGCTAATTCTGGCAGCAGAAAAGGCAGGAGACACTGGCAGATGGAGTGCGGGAGATGCCAATGGAGAGAAATACCTGGAGTAAAGCTCCATATAAGGAAATCCAGGTCTCTTTACCCAAAGCAAACACCATGGAATTACAAGGTCTTGGAGCTGCTGCAGAAGTGAGGGACATTGGAAAAGCTTCACAGATAGGCCTGGAACATCTGTTAAGCCGCCTTTGTTTCCTAGGCCATTTTGCTTTCCATAGCTCACAAAGCCCTATCACAAAGCCCTATTTCAATATCCAAGGCTGGACCACCTCTATAGCACCTCTGATGGCTGGTCATTCTTCCTTAACTTGATTGCCCTCAGAGATGGGGTACTCATTGCCTCACCTGGCTCAGGGAAGCCAAGACAATGCTCTCCTGCTTAAATATCACCATGTGCAGAAATGACGCCTGCATTTTGATGAAGAGCATACAGAAAAGTATGTGTCTTTTCCACTTACCTTTTCTAAATGCCAAGTTCCTATTAGAGGTGAGTGTGCAGATGGCAAGATTCGGATCTGTTTCCTTTGGCTGCGTTTCTTTCTTTCTTTTTTAAATTTTATCTATAGAAGTTTCTGGAGCAACTTTTACATTTTCCTGGCATTCTTGGTTATTATACCTTGGGTTCTCTCCTCACTGCTCCAGTCAGGCTCCTGTGACTCCACTGAGACCTCACTTGTCAATGCCACGTGGCCTCTATATTGCCAACTTCAAGGGTCAGCATTGCTATTATTTTACTTTCATTTCAGCAGTAGTCATCACAATTGATCATTCCTGCCTTCTTAAAACACTTTCTTCTTGGAGGTTGGTTAATGGGAATAAACATACAGTTAGATATAAGGAATAAATTCTAATGTTTGATTGCAGAGTAGGGTGATGATAGTGAATAACAATGTCTTGTAGGTTTCAAAATAGCTAGAAGAGAGGACCCGCAATGTTCCTAACACATAGAAATGATAAATTCTCAAGGTGGTGGACAAACCAAATACCCTGACTTGATCATTACCTGCTATGCATGTAACAAAATGTCACATGCACCCCATAAATATGTACAAATACTATATATGAATTAAAAAACCCACTTGCTTCTCTTGGTGTTGGTGTCCACTCACTCTCTTGGCTTTCCTCCTGTTCACTGGTAGCTCCTTTGTAATTTACTTTCCTCCTTTCTCCTCCTCCATTTCTTTGCTGTGCTCTGCCCCAGACGTAGTCTCAGTCCTTTCTTCATTGAACCCTGGTTTCTCTAGGTGGGGAGTGGCACTTAATGACCACAGTCTGAGTGCTGGGGGTGCTTGTTGTTTCTGGGATGAACATTGTTTCTCATCTTTTTATTGGCTAGAACCAGTAACTTAAAACATTTTCTTTTCTTTTTTTTTTTTTTGTAGATAAAATACAACTTGATTTGATACTGAGATTTCCAATTCAAATTCAGGACTAGTAGGTTTTTACTTAGTGTCTTCAATTTTATATCAGCATCTTCTTTCTTCTATACTGATTCCTTCCAAAACCAACATAGTCACTCATTTTCTTCATCTCATAATGCATACAGAATGTTCGCAGGAAAACAATAGCAACATATCATGTCATATCAATGATGTGATTAATGAAAACAACGTAAGATATTTTTTGGTTTTGAACACATATCTTACTAGGGATTTACAGTCAAATATTATGTTTAAAGTCACTGGAATAGTCAATTTTTAGGAATTTATATAAAAAATGATAATGTTTAAGAGTCAAATTTACACAATCTATTTAGTGAAATTTAGTTTCTGTGTCTTCCCCCTTCAACTATTTTCTCTATCCCTCTGTAGGTAACCATTTTTAAAATTTTTGATTTATTCTTTCCATGAAAACATTTGTTCATATCCCACCTCTTTCTTAGGTAAATGTCAGCATAATATACATATTTTTTCTCTACTTTGCCTTTTGATTTAACAATATATCCTGGAGATCACTCCATAGCACTAAGTAGAGACATTCCACATTCCTTTAATGCCAGGAAGTGGATGGTATTGTGTCAATGCACAGGATTAATTTAACCAGGCAACTGTATAGGTGATTCCCAGTCTTTGCCATCACGAATGATGCTGCAGAGAATAGACTCATCCCCCTACAATCTTTTCTTTTTTGGTCTTTTTGGTAGTGTATTTTTTGAATAGATTTTTGGGAGTAGGATTGCTATATTTCGCAGGTTTGTCAACACAATCTTATGTTGAGATTTGATCCTCAAAGTTGGAGATAGAGTCTAATGGGAGGTGTTTGTGTCATGGGAGTGGATTCCTCACAAATAGATTAATGTCCACTCTTGGTGAAGAGTGGTGAGTGAGTTTTCTATTAGTTCCTGTGAGAGCTGGTTGTTTAGAAGACCCTGGCACCCCCATCTCTGTCTTGCCTCTTCTCTTGCTATGTAATCTCTGCTCACACCAACTCCCTTCACGTTCTGCCATGAGTGGAAGCAGCCTGAGGCTCTTACCAGAAGCAGATGCTGGAGCCATGCTTCTTGTACAACCTGCAGAACTGTGAGCCAAATAAACCTCTTTTCTTTATAAATTAACCAGCCCCAGGCATTCCTTTGTAGCAACACAAAAGGACTAAGACAGGGGTTGATGAGTCAGTGGCCAAATGCATATGTAAATTTCCTATATATTGCCAAATTCCCCTTTATGGGAATTGTACAATTTGACATTCCCACCAATAATAGCTGAGAAGGCCTTTTTCCTCCTGACCTACAACAATAGGTTGTGAAACTTTGGGGTGTTTGCCAACTGAATAGCGGCAGAGGTCCCTTAACTAGCCTTTGCTCCTGCCTGACACTCTGTTCTGTCCATGGCAGGCAGAGAACTCTTTGGTAATATCAACAAGATCATACCATTGTCTTGTCTAAAATCCTCATTGCTTCCAGTGTCAAAATCCAGCCCTCTCACTCTGGCATTAAGACCCTACAACATCTAGCTCCTTCCTACTTCTTTGACCTCATCTTGTTTCTCTCCCCGTGGTCCACTCTGTGCTGGCCATGCTGGCCTTCCATCTGCTCCTTTCATCACTGAGGTCATCCCCTCTTGAGGCCTTGCCATTTGTTGTTCTTTCTGCTTAGAACGATTCCCTATCTTTACATGGCTGGGGTTTTTCATATTTATATACCAGCTTTTCTTTCCCGACCGAGAACCCTTTCCCAACCAAGCATCTCAGTCATTCTTTACCACTTCGTCCTGTTTTTCTGGACTGATTTTTTTGTTTTTCACACAAAGTCTCTCTTTGTCTCCCAGGCTGGAGTGCACTGGCATGATCTTGGTTCACTACAACCTCCACCTCCCGGGTTCAAGTGATTCTTCTACCTCAGCCCCCTGAATAGCTGGAATTACAAGTGCAAATCACCATACCCGGCTAATTTTTGTATTTTTTGTGGAGAGAGGGTTTTGCCATGTTGGCCAGGCTGGTCTTGAACTCCTGACCTCAGGCATTCCACCCGCCTTGGCCTTCCAAACTGCGGGGATTACAGGTGTGAGCCACCGTGCCCAGCCCTGGACTGAAATTTTTTTGATATTGATCGATCGTAAGTGCCTTGAAAGCGCAGACCTTCCCTGCCTTTTCATCGTGGACTTTGCAGTGCCTGACGTATAGTAGGTGATAAATACATATTTATTTAATGATTGAATGAATGAATAGCAAATATTTTCCCTATGAAATGATCCTCATACTCACTCTCAGTTTCCCACAATGGAGGGAAGCTCTTTCGAGACATGACTACTTTCTTTTTCTTTTGTATTTTTAAATTGCTTCTTTCTTTGATATATGAAAAACCTACTTAATGTATACAACTTGATGAGTTTAGAGATCAGTACTCACCCATGGAGTCATGACAGCCATCAGTGTAATAAACATTTTCATCACCTCCAAAGGTTTTCTCCTTTCTTGTTTATTTATGGTAAGAACACATACCCTCAGATCTATCCTCTTATTAAATACACAATACAGTATTATTAAATCCCCTTAAAATACACAACATAGTATTGTTAGCTGCAGGCACTAGGCTGAACTCTAGGACTTATTTATCTTGTGTAACTCAAACCCTGCAGGACAGGACTGCCTTTCATTCATCTCTGTACATTCAGCCTCTCATCACCCTGCGCATAATAGGACTCATGGAGGCAAATCCAGGTTTTTGTGAAGCCTGAGGCTTATACAATTTGGGGGGCCTTAAGGAAAATAATTCAGAGTTACAAATATCAAATTAGGTAGAAGGCCTTGGAAGAAACCCATTTCATGAGGGTCCCTGGAGCTGAAGCTTCGTTAGTGTGGGGGAACATCCATCTCTAGGGCTCGTTAAATGTCTATAGAACAAACGAACGAGTCAAAGGTAGACTGTATTTTTTATTTTTGAGGCTGAGTCTTGCTGTCACCAAGCCTGGAGTGCAGTGGCACGATCTCGGCTCACCGCAACCTCCACCTCCAGGGTTCAAGTGTTTCTCCTGTCTCAGCCTCCCAAGTAACTGCAATTACAGGCATGTGCGACCAAGCCTGGTTAATTTTTGTATTTTTAGTAGAGATGGGGTTTCACCGTGTTGGCCAGGCTGGTCTTGAACTCCTGACCTTAAGTGATCTACCCGCCTGGGCCTCTCAGAGTGCTGAGATTACAGGCATGAGCCACCTTGCCTGGCCAAAGGTAGACTTTAGATGTCTGATTGTCCTGGATTCATTTTTGGTGGGTAGAAACACAAAGGAAACTCTAGCGGCAGGCCAGGATGACCTGCTCTGTTTTATTCTCACACATAGTTAGGATATTTTTTATCATCTCAATTTAAGGCAGCTTCAACCTTAGGTTTGTCTCTAATAGGAAAGAAAATAATCCGGTATTGTGGCATTTCATCGAGGCCTCTTTATCAGACAGCAGCTGTGCTGGCCTTTCTGCTCTGAATTCTCCTTTCTTTGCTAACTGTACATCCATTTCCTGTAGGGGAATCATCCTCTGCCTCTTTTAATCCTTGTGACTCAGGTGGGGCAGAACCAGGCTTCAGGCGAGGGCATGCACCTGTCAGTTCCTAGTTCTGGTAATTTAATTAACCATCACCTTCATGTACCACTAGTACTGTGTGCTAGTCACTATTGCAAGCATTTTATAGATGCATTTTTTTCTTTCTTGAGGCAGAGTTTTGCTCTTGTTGTCCAGGCTGGAGTGTAATGACATGATCTCGGTTCATTGCAACCTCTGCCTCCTGGGTTCAAGCGATTCTCTGGCCTCAGCCTCCTGAGTAGCTGGGACTACAGGCACACATCACCATGCCCAGCTAATTTTTGTATTTTTAGTACAGATGGGGTTTCATCATGTTGGTCAGGCTGGTCTCGAACTCCTGACCTCAGGTGATCCACCTGCCTCGGCCTCCCAAAGTGCTGGGGTTACAGGAGTGAGCCACTGCGCCCGGCCCATAAATGCATATTAATCCATTTAATCCTCATCCCAATCCTTTGAGGGAAATCTAATTCTTACGTCTATTTTATAGATGGAACAATGGAGGAAGGGTTAAGTTTACTTAACCAAAGTAACCAGCAGGTAAGTGATGGAGCAGGGATTTGAACTCACGTAGTATTGTGGCAAGCCAGGTCTCCCTAACAGCTGAACAGGCAGGCCTCCATAACAACTGTTTCAGCACTGACTGAGTGGTGAAGTTAAATATTAAACGCTGAGAGGGCCAGTGCCCTTATACAAAGGCTGGAATGTAACAAAAGCCTCCCAAGTTTTGCCTAGGCCTTTCCTGGGCCTTGAAACATGACAAGATAATGAAGGAATTCTTAACAGGACCCATTTGGGATTAAATAAGTTTATTGGGAGGTCTGAAGAAACTCCCCAGGCTTCCACAAACAAGTTTATTGGGGTTCTGAAGGGACTCCCCAAACCTCTATGATTTAGCGGAAGACAAGATAAGGGTAATCTCTCCAGCACCTGGACCCATTTAGATTAAGTAAATTTAATGAGGCTCCAGAGGAAGGTCTTCAGGACTCAGATCTTAGTTACAGATGAGAAATTAATCACTTATGTCTTCAGATGAATGCACACTTAAACACGTAGACATATAGCTTAGAAGGTATATGAGCTCTGGAAAACTTTGTAATTTTGAGTTGGTCTAGTGGTATTTTCCAGGCCTTCTCCCTGTACCTGGTTACAGAGATAAAAACTGTCTTCCTCCCCAGTTCATCTGCACCTCGTTACTGGGCAGTGAGAGTAAGCAGCCTGACCCTAGGTTTGGTCCAGGAACAGTATGGCCTTTGTTGGGTTGCATCTCAATTAGTTCCAGCAAGAGAGAAGAGAGCTAAACTAGGCCCACAATTCTTAATCCCAAGTCTTTAAACTCAGGGAGGATTTCTCTTTCCAGAGAAACTGCTGGCAGTTCAGGTGATGAAAGCTGCAGGCTTCCAAGGCCACAATGAGGAGCTTGGGAAGGTTGTCATCCAGAGGAGGGGTGGCAACACAAATCAAGCTCTCATGATGCTCTTGGCGCCTCTGTTCTGAGCTCAGGTGTTAAGATCTGCCGCTGGGCCTCCCACACATGGGAGTGGAAAAGTGCCCTTTATTACCCAACGGAGCTTGAGTTGGGTTTTCCATTCTTTGCGTCTAGAAGAAATGCATGTTGGTTTCTGACCTTGATGACTTTTCGTGGAAGGACTTGAGGAAGAGCTCCTTTTGGGATTCGGGAAAAAAGTGATGCCCCTAGACTCTGTGATACCATCTTTCTGAGGGCACTGTAGTTGGTACATGAAAGAGTGTGGCTGTTGGAGGCAAACAGTTGTGGGTTTGATTTTCAGTTGGGTGACCCTGGGCGAGTCACTTAAGCTCTCTGAATCCTGGAGAAATGGCAAAACGGTCTTTATGGATGGTAGGTGAGGATTTGATAACACATACAAAAGCTCCTTGAGCATAGTAGGGGCATCGTTCATGAATTCCTCCATGGTCTCCACCCCCAGGGGCTCTGTCTGCTTTATTTGCTGTATTAACCAGAGTTCTACAGAGAAACAGAACCAATAGTGGGGTGTGTGTGTGTGTGTGGGTGCGTGCACACGTGTGTATTTTAAGGCATTGACTCATATGATTGTAGGGGTTGGAGAGTCTGAAGTCTATAAGGCAGGCTGACAGGGTAGAAGTTCAGGTAAGAATTGATGTTACAGTCTTGAATCTGAAATTCATGGTACAAGTCAGGCGGGCTGGAAATTCACGCAGTTTTTCTATGTTTCTCCATCCTTCTCTCCTTCTCCTTCTCCTTTCCTTTCCTCTTTTCTTTTCTTTTGAGATGGAGTTTTACCCTGTCACCCAGGCTGGAGTTCAGTGGCATGATCTCAGTTCACTGCAACCTCTGGACTCCGGGATTAGAGTGATTTTCCTGCCTCAGCCTTCTGAATAGCTGGGATTACAGGTGCCCCCCACCACGCCCAGCTAATTTTTGTATTTTTTGTAGAGATGGGGTTTTGTCATGTTGCCCAGGCTGGTCTTGAACTCCTGGTCTCAAGTGATCCACCCGCTTTGGCCTCCCAAAGTGCTGGGATTAGAGGCATGAGCCAGCGTGTCCGGCCCTATGTTGCAGTATTTATTTTTCTTGGGGAAACTTCAGTTTTGCTTTTTTTTTTTTTTTTTGTAGAGACTGGGTCTCACTATGTTGCCCAGGCTGGTCTTGAACTCCTGGCCTCAAGCCATCCTCTTCTTTAGGCCATCCAAAGTGCTTGGATTACAGGCATGAGCCACCGCGCCCAGCCCAATTTTTGCTCTTAAGGCCTTCAAACAATTTGATGAGTTCCATTCCCTTATGAAGGGTAAAATCAGCTGGTTGTAGATCTTACCCACATCCGCCAAAAAGCTTCACAGCTACATATAGACTCGTGTTTGACCAAAACAACTGGGCATCACAGCCTGGCCAAGCTGACATATAAAATTAACCAGAGTCTCCATGGACCTCAGTTTCTCCATCTGCCAAGTGGACAGGACTGGCCTTGATCTTCAAGCTTCTCCTGTATGAAATGGGGATAATAAACCAGGAGGGAGCTGCGGGGTGAGTGAGGAAGAGCCCAAGTGTAGGATGAAGATAATTTGTAGACAGGGTGTCCTCACTATTATTCCTGAAAATTGAGGTCTTCTGTTCCCTGAATTCCTGGGTCATCACGGGGAGGAGAACATAACACCAGGGCTTGAAGGTGGTTGTTGGCCTGTACCAGAGCTATTTATATGACTTTTTCTAGCTCTTCCACAAAGTCAGTTTTAGCCCCAGAAGGGAGAAAGCACAGCCCTCCTCTGTTGTTACTCTGAGCACATAGACATAAACAGTCAGTCTCTCATAATCCTATGGAAACACCCCGTTTCTAGTCTTGGGCGCCCAAATTAGAGGAAGAGGAGAAGGAGGTAAAGGAGGAGGAGGGGATAGATGATTACCTATTTTGTGAAAAAGGACACATACACAGGCACACATGTTTGCAAAGTAGAGAAACGACTGTTGGGACTATCAGGAACACATATCAAAGGGAAATGAAAAAAAAATCTTCCTTTGAAAGATCTGGGCTTAGTGTAATGAAGTCAGACAGCAGGGTTTGCATCCTGGTTCTGACATTTCCTTGCTGTGTGACTTGGGCACGTCAAGGAACCTCTCTGACCCTCAGTCTCTTCATCTGTGAAAGAGAAGACATGGTAATAAAACTTGGTTTATAGGGATGTGGTGAGGATGACACCAGATAAAATGTATGCAGGGCCTTTCATCTCCTTCTGTCTCCATATAACCTGGCAGGCAAGGGCTCCTGGATCAGCAGATCAAAGGGGTGGCTCCAGGGTGGACTTGGTCATGGCCACTGATATGGTTTGGCTGTGTCCCCACCCAAATCTCATTTTGAATTGTAGCTCCCATAATTCCCACGTTGTGGGAGGAACCCGGTCGGGGATAATTGAATGATGGGAGTTGTTTCTTCCATACTGTTCTCATGGTAGTGAGAAAGTCTCATGAGATCTGATGGTTTTATAAGGGGAAACCCCTTTCATTTGGTTCTCATTCTCTCTTGTCGGCTGCCATGTGAGTTGTGCCTTGAACCTTCTGCCATGATTGTGAGGTCTCCCCAGTCCTGTGGAACTGAGTCCATTAAATCTCTTTTTCTTTATAAATTACCCAGTCTCAGGTATGTCCCTGTCAGCAGTGTGAAAATGGACTAATACAGCCACTGAATGCTGGATCCCTGGTCCCATGCAGTACAGCTGTTGGTCACTGTATGGTCAAGTTCAGCTCTCCAACATCCTGGGTCTCGGTGTTTATGTTTATTTTTAGCAGGAGAATGTTATAATAAAGGAAGGGGAGAGCTATTAATGAACATATTATTCGATAATAGAAGATAATAAGCAGTTGCTCTAATTGTATTATGAGCCTGTCACTTGAAGTTCGTAGTGTGATTCAAGCTCACTGTTTGAAGTATTCTTAAGTGGGAGCCCAGATTTTCAAGTACAATTAAAAAAAAAGAACAATTGCCTAAAAGTGGTAAAATTAACATCCCTTCCTTCTAGGCTCTCTAAAGAGCTTTCTGATGATATATCTTTCCTAGTTTTCATTGAGGCAATTGGGGTTAGGGGAATGAGACCGTTCCCACCCAAGTAATGAAAAGCTTCCACAAATTAATTCTTAGTATTTGACAAGGCCAGATGGTGAGCAGGAACATTTCTTGAATGCATTCAAAGCCACAAGATGTGTTTACCTTTATCCTGTCTGATCCTCTCAGTGATCCTGTGAGGCAGACATTATTATGCTCATTTTGGAGATGGGATTCACTGAGACCCAGAGAGGTGAAGTGACTTGTCCTAAGGGGGCAGAGGAAGTGCAGGGAGTTGCCTTAACCCTGACTCTAACCTGCCTGCTGAAGACCAGGTTAGGTGAGGGCCGACTAGAGGCATTTTAGATATCTGCTTTGAAAAGGGCCAACCTGTGGAAAATGACTGTCTCCTACCTGCCCTTTCTTTTTTCTTTTTCTTTCTTTTCTTTTCTTTTTTTTTTTTTTTTTTTTTAGACAGAGTCTTGCTCTGTTGCCTGGGCTGGAGTGCAGTGGCGCGATCTTGGCTCCCTGCAACCTCCACCTTCTGGTTTCAAGCCATTCTCCTGCTTCAGCCTCCCAGGTAGCTGGGACTACAGGCACGTGCCACCATGCCTGGCTAATTTTTTTTTGTATTTTTAGTAGAGATGCAGTTTCACCATGTTGGCCAGGCTGGTCTTGAGCTCCTGACCTCAAGTCATCTGCCTACCTTGGCCTCCCAAAGTGCTGGGATTACAGATGTGAGCCTACCTGCCCTTTATTAATGGCCTCAGGGCACGGTGTGATGGGCTTAGATGTGGAGTCCATACAGCGGGCTTCTGAGCCCTGACTCCACCTTGCCTTGTTCCTCTCTGTTTCTCAGCCTATCTTCAGTTGTATGGAGCAACTGGGCTAGAAATCACCATTTCCAAAGGGTGTTGGTATCCCATTAGTGGGGTGTGAGGTGCTTCTACTTGGTAAATAGTTACACACTTCTGTTTACAGTTACCTTTTATTTGTGACTAAGAGGACTGGCTTTCCAATTAGGGTAGTGATTTACCATTTAATTTTACAATAGATGCATTTAAACCTTTTAAGATTGTGTAGATCTAGAAAATATTTAAATAGATACTAGAGGTAATGGCAGATATAATAACAATAAGAGCAAAGGTTTATTGAGTCCTTACCCCGGGCTAGGCATGATTTTAAGCATTTTCTATTTATTAACTCATTAAATTCTCATAGTCATTGCAGTTAGTTCCATTATTAGCCCCATTTTACGCTTGAGCAAAAGGAGGTGCAGAGACTTCAATATCTTTCCCTGGCTGCATGACTGACTGGTGGAGTGAGATTTGAACCCAGACCTCTGACTCCAGAATCCGTGCTCCCAAGTGGTTAGGCATGTGGGGTATGAACAAGTGGTATTTGGGGACTGCTGACCTGGGTGGTGTCTAGGGTGACCAACTAGTCCTGCTTTGCCTAGGACTTTCTTGGTTTTACACCTGAAAGTCCTGACCCCAGGGAAACCCCTCAGTCCCAGGCACACTGGGAGAATGGGTCACTGTAGCTATGTCTTCTTCAGTCTTTTCTGAGATTGTAGCACCGTGCATGCCGGTGACGGGAGCCAAGCATATTTAACCAACCCAAACATGCCAGATCTGTAGGGATTGTGAGAAGTAAATATACACATATCTTAACTACATACATAACATCCAGAAACTGTGGCTTAAAAATAACAGAGTAAAGTGCCTGATCGCTGTGTACATAACCATCAGTGACACCTTCCCTATCGGTATAAATAAGAGTGAAAATATCCCATATCTCTGTCTATAGCAGAATAACACTGTCATGTACAGAAATACTAAATCTTGGCACACTGGCATATATCACTTGGAATAAAAGAGACCCTACTGGCACATCTGAAATAACTGAAATAACAATGATGTTAATAAGAATGATGATGATGGATGGCCTGTGTTCAGCACCCACTTAGTCCCAGCACAGCGCTAAGCACTTTATGTGCATTGTATTATCTTTTTGTTTTGTTTTGTTTTTGAGACAGGGTCTTGCTCTGTCACCCAGGCTGGAGTGCAGGAACACAATCACAGCTCACTGCAGCCTTGACCTTCTGGGCTCAGGTGATCCTCCCACCTCAGCCTCCCAAGTACTTACAATGACAGGTGTGCACCACACACCTGGCAGATTTTTAAAATATTTTTAGTAGAGACAGGATCTCACTATGTTGCCCATTTCTTTTTTTTTTTTTTTTTTTGAGATAGAGTCTCACTCTTGTTACCCAGGCTGGAGTGCAGTGGTGTGATCTTAGCTCACTGCAACCCTTGCCTCGGGGTTCAAGTGATTCTCCTGCCTCAGCTTCCTGAATAGCTGGGATTACAGGCACCTGCCACCACGCCCGGCTAATTTTTTGTATTTTTAGTAGAAACGGGGTTTCACCGTGTTAGCCAGGAAGGTCAGGAATTCAAGATCAGCCTGGCCAACATGGTGAAACCTCGTCTCTTCTAAAAATACAAAAATTTGCTGGGAGTAGTGGTGGGTGCCTGTAATCCTAGCTACTTGGGAGGCTGAGGCAGGAGAATTGCTTGAACCTGGGAGGCGGAGGTTGCAGTGAACCGAGATTGGGCCACTGCACTCCAGCCCAGGTGACAAACACCAAACTATCTCTCTCTCTTATGCCCATGAATATATATACCTACTATGTACCCACACAAATTAAAAATAAAAAAAAATTTTTAGAAGTCTTAGTTCTGCTGTGTGACCTTAGGCTGATTATTTAATTTCTCTGAGCCTCAGAGCACCCATCTTTCCAAAACACACAATGTTATCAATCATGATTTTATTCCTGAGGCCCATTTTATAACATAAAAAGCAGGAACACAAAAGAAAGCAGACCAACAACATTGCCTTCCTTCCCTGGTGACTCACCCAGGGCCAGAGAAGTCAGCCTGCGTTCTATCTTTAAGAAGTCCTTTGAGTTGTGCTCAAAATTAGGGTCACCTCTCTGGAAAATATCAATGTCATTTTGACATTCAGGAATGCCTCAAAAGTTCCTGAATGGCAAGTGCTGGGGGTGGTGTGGTTTCCATGGTGATGGGAAGCCAATGCTAGGCTGAAGGCTCTGGGAGGTGGGCAGGGAACACGTTTTTTTTTTTTTTTCTTTGAGACGGAGTCTTACTCTATTGCCCAGGCTTGAGTGCAGTGGCGCGATCTCGGCTCACTACAACCTTCGCTTCCCAGGTTCAAGTGATTTTCCTGCATCAGCCTCCCAAGTAGCTGGGACTACAAGTGCATGCCACCATGCGTGGCTAATTTTTTGTATTTTTAGTAGAGACAGGGTTTCACCGTGTGAGCCAGGATGGTCTCGATCTCCTGCCCTCATGATCCGCCCTCCTTGACCTCCCAAAGTGCTAGGATTATAGGTGTGAGCCACCGTGCCCAGCCATGGTTTGATTTTTTTAACTTGGGAGTCTTATTTGCAGTGAGAATGGACCTGAAGGCATGTGGGTGTGTGGGGTCTTCATTCCAGGTGATGTAAGGGGTTCTTTTGTCCTCAGCCGCTCATGTGAGGAGCCCTTATGTATGTGTATGTGTGTAGATGTGTTTGCGCGTGTCTCTGTGTGAGTGTATGTTTATGTCTCTCTGTGTATGTATGTGCCTGTGTGTATACATATTTCTGTGTGCCTCTGAGTTTGTGGGTGTGTATGTCTGTGTAGGTGTGTGCATGTGTTAAGGTGTGTGTTTGTGTATAGATATGTTAATGTGTGTATGTGTGCATGTCTGTGTGTATGCATATGTGTATGTGTATCCTTGTGTGTATGCATGTGTGTATGCCTGCACGTGTGTGTGTGTGGATCGCTGTGTGTTTATGTATGTGTACCTGCATATGCATGCATATTCGTGTTCTATGTTCATATCTGTGTATGCATGGCTGTGTGTGTTTATGTGTTTCTGTGTATGAATACATATGCATGTGTAAATACGTGTTTATATTTGTGAATCTATGCATCTATGTGTCTGTGTGTGTGTTTGCACATGTGCTCTGTGTCCTGTGTGTGTGTGTGCATGCATGTTGCTTGTAACTTCAGTGGGAGTGAGGATGAAATGTGACTTCCAAGGGGATAATGTGAATCTGGGCTGGCTCAATAAACTAGAAAAGGTGATGATGAAATGGTGTTTCCTGACCTAGTTCAGACCCATATACCACCCTTGTAGGGTGATGCTCGAACCATATCCAGGAGAGGACCTAGAAGGTGGAAGTTCTGCAAATCATGTAGATCAAAGGCTATTTACTAGAGCATTCCCTTCTCAAGCCAACTTCCTCTCCCTTTCTCCCATTCCTCTCCTCCCAGCTTTCTGGTAACATCCAATATGCTGGGAGCCTGTCCCTGCTTTCCTCCTACTAAGAGACGGGCATGTCACCCATGACTGGCCACAGGAATTCCCAGTTCCTATGGCCACAATGATTGGCTCAACAAAAGCATGTTACCCACCTCCCCTCCCCCGGACAATTTGGAACCCTTTCCATCATGGGAGAGTTGCTTTCTGTTAATTGGTGTAATCAGCTGCGAAGATGATGTATGAGCTGTCAGGGCCATTTTCTAGGTGGAAAGAGTTTATCTGTGAACACAACCAAGACTGAAGAAATTAGAACAAAGAAAAGGTGGGATAGTGTCCTGATGATTTATTTCATGTGTTCCCCTAGATCCAGCTTTGCCTGAATGCAAATGCACCATTGTACCTTGTCAAATGCAGAACAGTAGAATGAACTCAGGTGCTCATACAAGCAAAGAGGAGGCCTGGGGTTAGTGTGTGTGTGTGTGTGTTCGATGTGCCTGAGGGAAGACATGCATCTTGCAAATGCATATTTAGCAGATATTATACAGCAGTGTCATAGATTCAGACTGGGGAACTCCAGAGGGCAGAACCAGAATTCAGGGGTTGGAGGACCCATGAGGCAAATTTTGGCTTTTTCTAAGAAGGAGATTTCTGACAAAGTGCCTCAAAGTAGTAGGGTTACCTGAAGACAGTGAGTCCCCCATCAGTTCCCCAATCCCTAGAGGATACCAAGTGGAGATGTGAGTCATGGATGATGTATCAGTCAAAACTCTTTTGGAAACTTCTAGTATTTTGAGTAAACTCCAAACTGTTCTCCATAGTGGTTGTACTAGTTTACATTCCCACCAACAGTGTACAAGGGTTCCCTTTTCTCCACATCCTCACTAGCATTTGTTATTGCCTGTCTTTTGGATATAAGCCATTTTAACTGCAGTGAGATGATAACTCATGGCAAGTGTATTAGTCCGTTTTGACGCTGCTGATACAGATATACCTGAGACTGGATAATTTATAAAGAAAAAGAGACTTAATGAACTCACAGTTCCATGTGGCTGGGGAGGCCTCACAATCATGGTGAAAGGCAAAAGGCACTTACATCTTAACATGGTGGCAGACAAGACGGAATGGGAACCAAGCGAAAGAGGAAACCCCTTATAAAACCATCAGATCTCGTAAGACTTATTCACTACCACGGGAACAGTATGAGGAAAACTGCACTCGTGATTCAATTATCCTCCACCAGGTCCCTCCAACAACATGTGGGAATTATGGGAGGTACAATTCAAGATGAGATTTGGGTGGAGACACGGCCAAACCATATCAGCAAGGGAGGAAACGTATTGGTTCATGTAGTCAGGAAGAATTCTCAGATAGCTTTTGCAGAATTGAAGGAGGTGGAGACTGCTTCCCTCTGCCTGGCTCCATCTTCTGCTTTGTCCATGTGGTGGGGAAGATGGCCACCATTGCTCCTGATTCCACATCCTCCTTCACAACCCTGACTACAAGAGAATGTCGCCGGAGAGGACTCTGCGTGGCTCTGCTTGGATCGCATGTCTACCCCTGGAGCAATCACTAAGTATGATTGGCCAGGTCTGGCTGGGTCATATGTCCATCCCAATGATTGGGAGTAGAAATTACTAGAAGTTACTAGAAGAAGGGGAATGGAGGAAAATGTGCTGGGCTTCTGAAGACGTTAGTCACCATGGTCCACTATGGATGGTGTGGGATGGATTCAACATAAAGTGGGAAGATGTCTGTATCACTTCTAATGTACTTTGACACACAGTAAGGGTGTTAAAAGCACTTGTTGAAGGAATGTATAAAGATTCATTCCTGTGTCTCTGTTTTATGATTTTAGTCTGTCTTGTTAATACCTTGCAGTTGACTTTGCCATGGTAGTTTTTTTTTTTTTCCTGACCAGCACAGGAGCTCTTTTGCTTGTGTGCTGTGGGAGGGACACCTTGAGGTGGACTCTGGCTGCTGGCCACCTCACTCCATGCCTCTCAAATAAGGCACCTTTCGGAGAAGACATTTCCATGTTGGGACACTGTGGGTAGTAATTTAGAGTTACCAGGTGGTGATTAAATCATTCTCGCTTATTCTCGTGATTCTGTGAGCCTGTCTGCCACCCCTTCCATCCCAAGTGTTCTAATTAGTTAAAGTTATATGAGAACAAAATTATAATGAGGAATATTCTTGGTTGGGGGAAGCACTGATGGAGTTCCTTGGACTTGCCATCAGTGGAACTCTTGAATGAGGTTACTAGAGTTAAAACAACTATTCAGGGAGTGGAGATAATTGTAAAAATATTTGATCAAGTTTGTTGAAGCAGGTTGCCTTTTGCAGGTTCCATATTTTGAAGAAAATGCTGCTTTCCATAGAATCCCAGGGATCTCTGCTCTGGTCTCTACTCTTCATGTCATAGCCTGACTAGTCCTACTAAAGCACTCCTTGCTCAGAAACTTGTAATGGCTCCTCATTGCCCACATCAGGGATGGCAAGTCTAGGCTAAGTGTGCTGTTATCCCCCATTCCTACACTCAAGGCAGACATCACTAATCAATTACAGCAAGCCTCAAACTCCTCTCCTTACTGCTTCTCCCCGAAGCTAGCTATCAACTAGGGTGGATCACAGGAGGAAACTTATGTGCCTTCCCAGTTCTGCAGTGTCAAGGGTCAGGCAGCTTAGTCCAGCATTTGATGCTTTTCAGAGCCTGTCTCTTTACTTTTTCCAGTAAATTTTCTGCTTCTGCTAGCTCCCTGAACTCTCATATGCTCATTGCTTACTGGGCTTTTGAACAGTTTTCTTCTCAGCTAATAGGGGAGCTGTTAAGCATATAGTTTTTGGAATTAAACTCCATGGGTTCAGCTGGGCACGGTGGCTCACGCTTGTAATCTCAGCACTTTGGGAGGCTGAGGCGGGTGGATCACGAGATCAGGAGATTGAGACCACGGTGAAACCCCGTCTCTACTAAAAATACAAAAAAAAAAAAAAATTAGCCAGGCGCAGCGGCGGGTGCCTGTAGTCCCAGCTACTCGGAGAGGCTGAGGCAGGAGAATGGCGTGAACCCGGGAGGTGGAGCTTGCAGTGAGCCGAGATCGTGCCACTGCCCTCCAGCCTGGGCAACAGAGCGAGACTCCGTCTCAAAAAAAAAAAAAAAAAAAAAATTCCATGGGTTCTGGCAAAATCAAAATAAAAATGTAGTGATGAATTTCTTAATTTAATGTTTTATTTGGGAAGAAAGAATTGAAGTTTGGGGCATGCACACAGACTGGGCGGACTTTGATACATTTGAAGAACAAAGAGAAAGTTGAAGGTTTTATGGCAAAGAGAAATGTTGTATATTGCTTGTTGAGAATATTCATTGGCTCTAGAAGTTTCTGGGGAGCTGGCAAGGTTGATTGGTGGGCGGTGGCAGTAGATGAAATTAGTCCTAGAGTTGCAGCACTTTATCTCAGCAGTTATCGATAAAACTAGTCTCAGATTATAACAGGCAGTCTCAGCAGCTGGACTTGGCAGAGAATAACATTCTTGCAGCAATATTATGTGTCCTGAGTGCATTTTCCCCCCTGACTTCTCAACTTTCTTTTAGTTGGGTGTGACAAGAATGACGAAGTTCATATGGTCAACATTCACAATCCAGTTTCTGCTCTGCCACCTTTGAGTTGGGCAGCTTTGAGTAAAATATCTAATTATGGAGCCTCACCTTCCTTATCTGCAATTTGCAGATGATAATAATATCTATTTCCAGGGTTAATGTGTGGGCAAAGCAACATAATTCATGAAGGCCCCTAACACATTGTTAAGTCTTGAGTGAGCTTTATATTCTAAAGTGGTATTGCAACGTCTATTATAGTGGTTTTCTATCTGACACTCTTGTTGGTGTCTATTAGACATATGTCCGTTCATTCCACTGTCTGTCCATATTATTCCCTGTCTGTTTCTTGTCCTCCTCCATTGCCTTTAAGGCACAGCTAAAGCTCCCCCTCCCCACTGATCTGTGTTTTCCTGTGTTCTAGCATTTCAGAGGCCGCCACGTTGGTCAACCCGAGGCAACTTCACCTGCTTTTCTGAAGCCGTCCTCCAGGGGCGCCATTCCTATAGACTACAAGGTGAGAGGTGGCACCCCTGGAGTTGTGGCACCTGGTGTCCTGTTTCTCCAGTCACATAAGGGGCCAAACTTGCCTTCTGCAGGAGACTGAATGCTTCTGAGAGCAGAGGCTATGCCTTAGTCACCATTGTTTGCCTGGCATGCATTAGGTGCTCAGTCCATGTGGGTGGAATGAATGGAGAATAGGAAGGGGCTGAGATACCATCTGATTTTTCTCAGGAATTGGGGCAGTGTTGATGGTCAGTGATGGGGTAAAATACTGAAAACCACATGGACGACTATATAGTAAAAATAAAGTCAGATAGAAAACTTCACATCCCCTTTCCCTCCATCTCTATGCAGGAGGGCTCTGAATGCTCAGCAGTGGCCTAATGGCTTCCTTTAGTGCCCTCCACAGTCAGCTCAACAGGATACAACAGGGTTTTTCCATCTCTGGACTAATGGTGTCATGGGCCACATCGTTCTTTGTGGTAGGGGCTGTCCTACACACTGTGTGATGTTGTGCAGTGTCCTTGGCCTCTACCCACCAGATGCTTGTAGCAACATCTCTCCCAGCCCCTGGTTATGACAACCAAACATGTCTCCAGACATTGCTGGCTATTTCCTGGAAGACAACATTGTCTCAGTGAAGAAACACTGAGGTATTAAACAGTTGTACCTGCAGGTCCCCGGCTAGGTGACAGCCATCTGCAAGCAAGGTAAAAGATGGGAAAAGTGAGCTTGTCATTTTACCTATATTTAATTTAGCATTTTGAGGCTTGGCATGGGGGCAGCAGGGATGGATGGCCTTCCAGTGACCTGTCCAAAATCTTAAGGCACGAAATTGGACCTTGGCTGACATGGACAAAGGCTAATTTTTTGTTGTTGTTGTTTGTTATTAGGTGAATAGTGACTTGGTTGCTTTGGAAAGCAGGGGGAAGAGAAGAAACTTGAGAGATTTCTGGGATTCTGGAGATGGTGCAGTCTGGGAAAACTTCTGTCTTTGGGTCAGGTTGACCTCCAGGGCACTGGCATGTCACGTGACCTGCGGATCTCTTAAGAGTCTTCTTTTCTTTCCTTTCTTACCTGATTAACAGCTTTGTGGGCTCCACTAGAGTTAGATCTTCTAGGAAGGCTTCTCTGGCACCTATCCTCTCAAGCTAAGTTGGGGTCCTTCTGTGATCCCATATCCCTCTCCTCCACCCCATGGTTATTCCATCACAGTCCTTAATGTATAGGGGTCCACATGACTACCTGTCAATCTCTGCCACATGGCCATGAACTCTATGTCTCACTTATGTTTGCACCCCCCATGTGTAGCATAAGGGCCTGACACATAATAGGTGGTCATCTCTTCAATTTCCTACCAGGGGCTAACTAAGCTCTTTGCACAATGGTCATCAAACAAATGGCAGTCCCCAGCTCACGGAGCAGACTTTAATGTGTCAGGATCCTGAGCCTATCACCATGTATCTCCTGGAATCTGTAGAAGACTCTGGGAGTCTGATGTCCCCCAGGCCAGGAAACAGCTACTAAGTCAAAGGATATCAGATTTCTTCTTGGATTCTCATACAACGTTGTGAAGCAGGATCTATGAGGAACACACCCGTTTTATCATAGAGGAAACTGAGACCCAGAGAGGTTAAATGACCTGCTCAAAGTTAGACAGTGAATTGGCAGCAGAGTGTGGGTGAACCTGGGACTTTCAACTCTTGATCCATTGCTTTGTTTGGGTTCTGGGTGTAGAGGACAAACTCTGGTGTTGAAATCATGGCTCTGGTAGGTACCAGCTCTGTGACCATGGCCAAGTCACTTAACTTTCCCAACTCTTGATTTCCTCATCTGTAAAATGGGCATAATTCTAAATGTCTTAGTAGGGTTATTTGGAAGCATCAATGAAATGATCCACATAAAGAAAGCTCTTAATAGTACATGGTAAAGCTCCCAGGACGCTGTTGCTGCCACATATAAAACCCAAATATTCCTCTGCAGGGTGCAATGCAAAACCCGAAGGGATCCATGATCTCATGGCCAGAACAGCCTCCAGGAAGAAGATGCACAGCTTCCTGAAACCGCACATCCCTCCTTCCTCCTGGGAGCCCAAATTCCAAGAAATGTAGCTAAAATTGGCCCTCAAACAGCTTTTGCAGAGCACGTCGCAGCTTTTTTTGGGTCTAGAGAGCCAGTTTCCATGATGAAAGTGGCACAGAAGGAGAGACCCAGCTAAAAACAGCCACCGCCCAGACTGGTGTTAACAGAATGCAGCCTCCCCTGTTGTTTTGGGGGTTTGGACGCTTCGACTTCTGCAGCAGACCTCTGCATTGCCACTAGGTGGTAGTAGCGCAACGCCTGGCGGGAACCGCACCCCAGGACCCTGACGAAGGGGCTGGGAGCCACTTCTGAAAATCATGCCCATCAAATGCGCACCAGCTACAAAATTCTCCACCAGATTATTTCCCTTTTATTTGCATTACAGGGGCTGCGTGGAAGTGTCTCGTCTAAGGGCTTAGTGCTTTAGTGTCTCAGAAGCAAAGCGAAAGAGTTGTCCATGGGTGACATCCTAGCTACATGGCCCCATGGGTGTCCGTGCTGCTAGCAGATACGTGATCCCTGTGGCCCACCTCGCTTAGGAGGTTCATAATGCCTTGAGTCCAATGTAGTTGAAGAGCTTGCCTTAGTGTTAAATTTTCCAGGAGAGGTGGCTTCGATTAGGGGGACTCATAGCTTGCCTAGGTGGTCCGTTGCTGTCCTCTTTGAGTGCAGCAATGGAGTTCTAGCTCTGCAGTGTGGTTGCCTTGTGCTCAGGCCATTAAATCGTCTGGAGAACGGGGGCACTCGTGAAGCCTGCCTCATGGCTGGTCCTTCCCCTGAGAGGAATGGATGAGTCACAGATGGAGGTTTCTTAGGGCGGTGTCTGGCTCATAGCAGGGGCTCAAATGTTAGCTCCTTTTGCTATTTTCTCAGTATCTCCAGTGACTAGTGTGTTTTAATCACTCAACAAATGGTAGCACAGTGATCCTCACTGTCCTTGTTTGGGTGACAACAGAGGTTAGAGGAATGAGTTCATGGTCTCAATTTTCAAAGCGTGGTCCTGGGCCGGCAGCATTGGCACCACTGGGCTCTTGTTGGAATTGCAAGGTCTGGGCCTCTAGTTCAGCCTGCTGCAGCAGAATCTTACTTAATAGCCTCTCTAGGGGGTTTGCGACACATTGAGGTTTGAGGAGTGCTGCTCTGAACCTCCTTCTGGCTCACGAATGCAGGGATTCACCCCAGCCTGGGGTGAACTCCGTCTCTCAGATTCATATCTTTGGGAACAACAGCAGTCAGTCCAGGCCTGCATTTTAACCTTTTTCTTTTGCTTTTCCCAAACGTTGTCTCCAGCTGCCTCTGCGCTTGGGTGTGTTGGGGACGGAGGGTGGGGGGATGGGGAGTCGATGGAGGGCCTCATGCTGCCGCAGATTCGGATTTTGCTGGGCTCAACATGCTTCCCCTGAGCTTCCCGATCCGGATCCTCACTCCTCAAGATCCTGTCAGCTTCCCTGTCTTTGCCTACAGCATCCTCTTCATCACCCCAGTGACCAGAAAATGCGCTGTTTGCAACCAACCCCTCCTTTTCCTTCCCTACCCTTGGCCACCAAAGTATCTCTTGCACCCCAGTTTTTCTCTTCGGGTGCCGCTGCTCTGGCTCTTGGTTGTCTAGAACTTTGGGAACCACCCCAAATCTCCTAAAGGTCCCCCTGACCCCACTTCTCCTCCCCCAACTCCTGATCTTATCTCACACATGTCTGTCTGATGGAGTCCTCCAAGCTGACCCTTTCACTTTGATGTCCAACATAGAGCTTCCGACTGCTGATTCAAGGTCTGCCCTCCCTTGCATGATAGCCAAGGCCTTCTGTGATCTCCTAACGACCTCCAATTTACCTTTGCGGCTTCATCTCCAGATTTTTCCTCTCTTATTCTAGGTCAGGGGCCTTCGGGCCAAATCTGGTTTGCAGCCTGCTTTTGTAGATAGTTTGATTGGAATCCAGCCGCCCATGTGTTTACTGATTGTCTATGTCTGCTTTCACACTGTCAGGGCAGAGTCGAATTGTTTCAACAGAGACTCCATGGCCCACAAGGCCTGAAATGTTTCCTGTCTGGCTCTGTGCAGAGAAAGAATGCTGACCAGATCTAGATCCAGCCAAATGGCGCCATGTGCTGTGGTTCCTCACACACATCCTGGCCTTTGCCATAACCTAGTTTGGCCCTGGGGGGTCTGTCCATTTGCAAAGTCTTGTCTCATTTCTGCCCATAGTAATTTTTCCCCACCTGGAAGCTCCACCTCCAATGCTGCTGAATTTGGCATTTTTTCAGCAAACATTTATGGAAATCTGGCAGGTGCCTGGCATGTCGTGTGCCGGGGAGATGTCCTTGCTCTCAGGGAGCTGGTGCTGGAGTTGCTGACCTGGCCGCCATTCAGAAGCACCTCTAGAGCTTCAGCGTGAGAGCTCTTGGCCTTTCATTTTATTATTGTCATGTCTTATTGGCCTTGAGGCCAGGTGCCTGACTCCTATATCTGTAGCACTTGGCACAATGCCCAGCACACAGGGAAGGCCAATATAGTCCATTGGAATAAATGAATGAATCTCTCTTCTCCCCAGAGTCCTTGTCCAGGTTATCATCCTGGGGGCTGGATTCCACCTCCCCTGTGCTTCCAGCTGTTTCTGGAATCCCATTTCAGGGCAGATGCTATTTACATCCATGCTTCTCAAACTTTCACATGCAAAGGAACCACTGGGAAATTGTGTTAGAATGCAGAGACTGGTTCTGTGGGTCTGGGATGCAGCTGTCATTCATTCCCAGATAGTACTGAAGATGCTGGGCCGTGGACCACACTTTGAGCAGCAAGGATTGGTTTTCACTCCCGATTTCACAGTAGGGTCATTTGCGGGCTTTTCAGTGCTCAGACCTGGACCTTACCCCAGATCAGATGAATCAGTGAAGGGGGGTGTGGTGGGGTCCAGTCTCCCTAGGTGATTTTAATGTGCAGCCAGCATTAAATCTTGGCCTAGAACCACCAGCCTAGAACTGTGAAGCTGCTTTCCAAATGAATCCCCCTTCTGACATCACTACCACCTAGAGCAGTGGTTCTCAAAGTCAGGTTCTCAGACCAGCAGCACCTGCATTACCTGGGGACTTGTTAGAAATGCAAATTCTTGGTTGCATCCTGGAGCTACTGAATCAAAGAGACCAGGAGCAGGGCCCGGCAATCTGTGTTCTAGCAAGCCCTACAGAAGGTTTCCAGGCAGGTGTAAGAACCACTGTCCTAGAAATGTTTGACCTTGGGTCCACCTGTCGACTCCTAACTGGTCTTTCTGCCTCTGGTCACACCCCATCCAATCTACTGTTTATTTTGTAGTGAGAGTGATTTTCCAGAAATGTCAATCTGACTAGATTACTCATCTGCTTAACACGTTCCAAGTCTCCCTCCCCATTGCCCTCAAACCCGTGCGTGGCAGAACTCTGAGGACTAAATCTTCCTAGCCCACCTCCCACCACATCCTGTCTTGGCTCCCCTGTTCCAGGAACATAGAACCATTTATATACCATCTTTGGAGAAATGCCTATTCAAGTCCTTTGCCCATTTTTTAATTGGGTTATTTTATTTTATTTTTTGTTGTTGCATCTGGGAGCTTTAAAAAATACTGACATCTGGGTTCCATGCCCAGAGAATCTAATTAGCCTTGGGTACAGCTTGGGCACAGGGTTTTTCAAAGCCCCCCCTCCCTCATCTGATGACCCCAATGAGTATTCAAAGTTGAGAACTCTGAATTTAGCCAGAGGTCTGTTCTTTGAGCCTAGAAAAACCTATTTAATAAGAGATAGAGGAGGCCGAGTGGGGTGGCTCATGCCTTTAGTCCCAGCACTTTGGGAGGCTGAGGCAAGTGGATCACCTGAGGTCAGGAGTTCGAGACCAGCCTGGCCAACATGGCAAAACCCCGTCTCTACTAAAAATACAAAAATTAGCCGGGCGTGGTGGCACGCGCCTGTAATCCCAGCTACTTGAGAGGCTGAGGCAGGAGAATTGCTTGAATCTAGGAGGTGGAGGTTGCAGTGAGCCAAGATTGAGCTGATGGACTCCAGCCTGGGTGACAGAGCGAGACTCCATCTCAAAAAGAAAAAAAAAGAGATAGAGGAATTGTTTCTTTTGCTTAAGGAATCAGGCATCTTGGTCCAACTAGCAGAGGTTAAGGTTCTTGATGAAAGACCCATCTATTTGAGTCTCACTGCTGGGCCAATCAGACACAAGGCTGGGTACATTTGGATCTTGGAGGATTTCACTCAAGCCCACTCAAAGGGGAGGAGATTGGAACTAACAGTCATTGCATACCACACACATTCATTCACTCTTTTAAAGGCTGTCAGGCCAGGTAGGTATTAATATCTTGAGATCATGAACTAGTAAACGGTTTATGAGCTTTTAAAAAGCTACCTTTCATCAAGAACTTTAACCTCTGTGAAGTGCTTTACATCCATTTTCTTATTCAATTATCAAATGAAATATAAGTATTTTTATAGATGAAGGACTAGAGTTAGAGAAGTGCAGTTAAGGCTGCACAGCTCATGGAGACAAATGAATCTGCATTGGAGATCCTAGACCCTTCCCCACCCTCTTTTTGAGACAGGATCTCACTCTGTCATCCAGGCTGGGGTGCAGTGGCGTGATCACAGCTCCCTGGAGCCTTGACCTCAGGGCTCAAGCAGTCCTCCCACCTCGGCCTTCCTGGGACTGTAGGAGCATGCCACCATGTCTGACTGATTTTAAATTTTTTTTTTTTTTTTTGTAGAGATAGTGTCTCACTATGTTCCCCAGGCTGGTCTTGAATTCCTGGGCTTAAGCAACCCTCCTGCCTCTGCCTCCGAAAGTTCTGGGATTACAAGCATGAGTCACTGCACCTGGCCCCTAGATCTCTTTTAAAAATAATCTCTAACTCCAGTTTCCCAGCCCTCTCCAATATTAAGCAAACATTAAAAAAGAAAAACAACTTAGTTAAATTGAACGCAAGGAATCTGCAACTTAGCAGGCAGCATTTATCTGCATGCAGATTTCCCCTGATCAGCTCCAGCTATCATGGGAGAGATTCTAACCCTTGTTGGAGGACGCGCGTTCAAAGTTGTGTTAGTAAAAATTACTTTAGGTAATGAACCCTTAGATCAATTCTTATTGAAATGAGCTGGAATTAGATTTTTGCTCTTTCCATATGTAATGCATTCAATTCAATGATGAATTACTGTAGTCAGCAGCTATCTGACATTTCAATGCCGTGCAGAGCATGCTACGCCTTTCTTGTTTGCTAGCCCTTTGGGGAGGGAAAGCAGACCTATTGGAGTGCATTTTTTAATTTAGTGGTGCTGTTTGGTAGAGGCTTTTTTCTTTATTGAGGGGGAATTTGCCATTTTAACATTTAAATTCCCTTATTTTCACAATCTTTCTTGGGTCCTCATGTGAATATTAATGATTATATGTACATGCAAATACATTATTTGTGTGACTTTGGGCAAGCCATGTCACCTCTCTGTGTATTTTCTGTTTTCTCATCTTTGAAAGGAGAGGGCTGGATCAGGTCTCTGTTTGCCAAAATTTTGTAGATCTGTGTTAAGAAAAAAAATAAGAGGAATATTAGATTCAACAAAGTCAAGGCTTCTGTCTTTTCAATTCAAATTGTTTCTCTCTTTTAATTTTTTCTTTTTAGAGACAGGGTCTTGGTGTGTCACTCAGGCTGGAGTGCAGTGGTGTGATCATAGCTCACTGCGGCCTCGATCTCCTGGGCTCAAGCAATCCTCCCGTCTCAGCCTTCCAAGTAGCTGGGACGACAAGCATGCCACCACACCCAGCTACAAATTGTTTCTTTATTCTTTTCAGTGTTCCTGTCCCCAGCCTGTAAAGTAGGAACTTAATCTAACACTTCTGCCTTCTCAAGGGATTATGGAAAAGAAGCTTCAGCTCTGACCTCTTTATTCCTCATGCAAAGAAGAATGACTCATATCTCTAGAAAGATGGGGAGAAGTTATCATATCTTGGCCATTTTTACCAGGGCTGGGGACACTGCATCCAACAGCTGACCTGGCCACCCACAGTCATTTCTCTCCACACTTGTTAGGGTGTGAGGCCAGCTGAGATCCTCCATAGAGAAGTCTGAAGAAGCACCTGCAGTATGTATTGTAAAGTTATTTGACTACATGCAAATATTCTTAGAATCGTATCTTCATGGAGAAGCAAATGCTTTATTATTTTGCAATGACTCTCTCTCCCTAATATATATTCTTTACTAAAAAGCTATTTTATTTGGTATTAATATGGCCATTCACCTTTATTTTGTTAGTATTTGCCTGATGTATTAGGTTGGTGAAAATGCAATTATGTTTGCACCAACCTAATATCTTTGTCTGTTCCTTTACTTGTTATATTAAAACCTTCCTATATTTTTATGTTTTACCTTTTTTTTTTTTTTTAACAGGAGATAGCTGGATTCCCTGCCCCCATCCCATCTAATTTGATAATTTGATAATCTCTTTTAACTGAGGCGGTTATTTCAATTACATTTATTGTGATTATTGATCTATTTGGATTATTTCTCCTGTTTTAACTTTTTTGAGGTTTCATTGGTACAGCATTAGATATATATAAAATTTATCTTTTCTGGTCTGTAAAAATTAAGTTTTTTTCTTATTACATTTTTTTTCTTTCCTGAGATGGAAGTTATAACCTCTGCTTTTACTCTTTAAATTATTATCTTTGAAATTTTACTAGGCACATGAGACTTTTAATGTCAGCATCTTTTACTTTTAATGTCAGTTTAACTTTTAATGTCAGTATCTTTTTTTTAAATTTTTTTTTTATTTTAGAGCCTGTCCCTCAGGCTGGAGTGCCATGGCATGATCATAGTTCACTGCAGCCTCAAACTTCAGGGCTCTAGGCATCCTCCTACCTCGGCCTGAGTATTTTGGATTACAGGCATGCACCTCCACAACCAGATAATTTATTTTTTATTTTTATTTTCTAGAGACAGGGCCTCACTGTGTTGCCCAGGCTGTAATGTTAGTATCTTGACTGTCATCGCCTTCCCACCCTGCCTGATAATATGAGATCTTGGACTACTTTAACCCTAGCCATTTCTCTCCTAATTGACACATTCTTGTTGCTGAGGACTTTAGTTCTTTCTATTAAGCCTACTTGTTAGACAGTTATATTTTATGAATACAGTGGTTCTTTAGATTAACCTACATGTTTTATCCTTTTTCCCCTTGGCTAATCTTCTTGAATCTCAGACCTTCTTATTTGGGTTCATTTTCATTCTCTGTCAACTACATCCTTTAGAAATTATTTTAGTTGGCCTATTGGTTAAAGCTTTGTTTTTGTAAGTCTGAAAAGTCCTTATTTTGCTCTTATTCTTGAGATACAGTTTTGTTAGATCTGCTATTCTAGCTTGACAGTTCTCTTTTTCTCCACCCGATGAAGAGAGAATTTTGATGACTCTTGTTGCTACCGTTAAAAAAAGTCTAGCTGTTGCTGATCTCACTGTTACATCTGTGCTGAGGGTTGTTGCTGGTTTCTTCCATCTGCTGCTGGTTTTAAGACTTCTTATTTGTCTTTGATGTTCTGTAGCTTTACTATAGTGTATCTAGGAATAGAATTCTTTTTACTTAGTCAGTTTGGTGTAAATGGTACCCTTGTATCTGTAGATTCATGTCTTTACTAGTTCTGGAAAACTCTCAGTTTTTGCCTTTTCAAATAACCTCATTTTTATTCTTTCTCTTTTATTTTCTGGGATTCAAATTAGAATATATATTAGAATATCATATTCTGCCCTTTACAGCTCTGAATGTCTTATTTTCTTATTCTTGCCTTTGTGTTGCTCTCTATCTTCCAGTTTATGAATTTCCCTTTTTAGCTGTATATAATCTGCTTTTTTTCAAAGAAAAACCATACTTACTGAGTTCTAATTTCAATAATTATAGTTCCTTTTTATCGATTTTCTTTGGTTTCAAGTGTATCTGATCATTTTTTGTTGCTTGCTCATTTGTGAGTTTATATTGGGCCAATCTTAAATCTGTGAGAATACTGAGGACATAGATGAAGAATGCTTTCCTTCAGAGAGGATTTTGCATTTTTGCCTTGCGAGAGCCACAGGCACTGTCTGTTTTTAGCTAGCTGGATTAATAGTGGAGGGTCAGGTCCAATCCCCACATCTTGCTCTTATCCCGAGACTTGTACTTGATTGCAACACTGATGTTCCCTTATGCGTGTTTGTCTGATCTCCTTAAGCTTCAACTTAATTTTTTGGCCCCTTGGAGATTTCCCTTGCTTCTTGTGATCCCACTAATAACATTTTATTTTCTTTAGGATTTAGTCGTCTTGTGTGGAGAAGTCCTTTAGAACATCTGATCCATATATTGTTAGAGCAGAAGTCAATGTCTGGATTCCAGACTCCCTAGTAATGTAACACAAAATCTTCCTTTACTGTAGGTCACCCCAAATATGCCAGAAACTCTGCATTTGGGGATAATAAAGCATTTTATTCCTCCTCTGACTTATGGGTGGTTCAGAACCCAGAGGGGCAGAGGGGTGAGGCCAGTTGCTACCTCCAGACCACCACACTAACATTCACCATGAGCCCCCAAGAGAAGAATGTGGAACTCATATTTGCCACACTTTTTTGCCCACAGAGCAGTGTACAGAGGGCCCCTTAGGGCTGGTGTTCAACAATACACCTGTTTAGATTAAAAGGGGTGGGTGAAACAATTTCTAATGACCCTTCTGGAAATTTTTGGGCCCTTATTTCATATTAATATGCAACTCTTTGATTGTATTATTTGATGGTCAGGTACATACAGACAAGATGCCCCCTTCTCCTTGGTAGATTGTCTCATTTTAACATATGAGAATAGTGTGGAGATGAACTGTAGGAGGTGAACACTATGTTCATATTTCTAGGGTATCTTCTCCCCCTCTCCAAATTCCTGCTGGCTTTTATGAGGCAGTAACTTACAGTTAAATACACAAATACAGGCTGGGTGCAGTGGCTCATGCCTGTAATCCCAGCACTTTGGGAGGCCGAGGCGGGTGGATCACCTGAGGTCAGGTATTCAAGGCTAGCCTGGCCAACATGGTGAAACCCCATCTCTACTAAAAATGCAAAAAATTAGCCAGGCGTGGTGGTGCATGCCTGCAATCCCAGCTACTTGGGAGGCTGAGGCAGGAGAATTGCTTGAACCTGGGAAGCGGAGGTTGCAGTGAGTTGAGATCGTGCCCTGTGTTCCAGCCTGTGTGACACAGTGAGACTCTGTCTCAAAACAAAACGAAACACAAAATTCCACACAAATACAGTTAAACCATAAGGGTGAATGTGTGAGGGAGGGAAATAATATGGCAAGTCTCTGTATGACCATACAAATGGGCATGTGGGAGGGGAGAGGGAGGGTATAGGAAAAGCTAAGGACCAGGAGTACCTTCTGCTGTGTTCATGGATCATTCACAGGTGTACTCTGCTGGGGTGCATCTGGAAATCCTGCTTTTAAGCTGCTTGCAAACCTCATCAGGAGTTTGGGTGTGTGGATGGGGCTGTCTTTTCCTGAGCTTTACTGAGTGCCTGGAAGTGTTCTATATGTAGTGGAGGCAGACATAGTCCCTTCCCTCTTGGAAGTGATATTCTAGTGGAGAAAGACAATTTCAAGGAAACAAATGTATAAATAAAGGGAATTTCTGATTGGTTTAGATTTTATGACACAGATGAGGGATAGAGAGTGACCAAGAGGTGGTTAGGTTGAATGGTGAGGAGAGGCATCTCTGAGAAGGGTATTTGAGCTGGAATTTGAAGGAGGAGAATGAGTTTGCTCTGTACAGAGCTGGAGAAAGGCTGTATCTGGCAGAAATAACAGCCTGAGTGAAGTCTTTGATGGATGAAGGGGTATAGCACAATCAAAGTGGCAGAAAGGAGACCTGTGTGTCTGGCACAGTATTAGCTATCTATTGCCACATTCACTCCATCCATCCATCCACCCATCCATGCATCCATTTCTCCACTCATGCATTCACCTACCCACTTACACATTCACTCATTTAATTCAGCCATTCTCTCTTTCCCTCTCTGCCTTATCATTTATTCTTTCAACAATTCAATTTCAACAATTGCCACAATCTTGGCTGCATAAAAAAACCCATACTTATTATCTCACAGTTTCTGTGGGTCAGGAGTCTGAGCACAGCTTAGCTGGGTCCTCTGCTCTGGGTATCACATAGCTACAATCAAGGTGTTGGTCAGATGGTATTTTCATCTCAAGGCTCCAGTGGGGAAGGATCTGCTTCCAACCTCATTTAGAGTGTTGGCAGAATCCATTTCCTTATGGATGCATGATTGAGCGTCATGGCTTTTTGTTAGCTGTTTGTTTGAGGCAGCTCTCTGGTCCTAGAGTCTGAAGTTTCTGGAGTCCTGTTTCATCTCTTTGCTGTATTGGGTTCCTCGACATGACTTTCTATTTTGTCAAGCCAGCAAGGAGGCTCTCTCAGCTCTTGGGAGCCCAGTCCATCTTTTAAGAGTTTTTACCTGAATAAGTCAGGATGATCTCCCTTTAAATTAATTCAAAGTCAACTGACTTGGGACCTGAATTAGAGCTGCAAAAATCTCTACACTGTTGCTACAACCTACAGGCAAGTCTAGCATTTTAACTGCCCTTTCTTCTTATCAACAAAACCCTGGTTTTGTTCAGGAGGCAAAGTACTCAGCTAAGAAGACTGGCTTCCTTGAAACTGTCAGTGGTAATATAACAAAGTTCTGGCCAATAACCTGTAAGTTGCAGTCTAAAGAAAAGTTATCCCTTCAGTGATAAAAAGGGGTAGACCCAACTGGCAATGCCTTTTTTTCCATTGCTCCCTTCCCTACTTTTTCCCTGGAACTTGGAAGCAAAGCCCTGAGCTGGTGCAGCCATCTTGTGACCACGAGGGTCTCTATTTTCTGATCATGGCAGAGCAGGAGGATAGAAGGAACATGCGTCACTCATGGCATTTTGGAGCTTTTCTGGACCATCTCTAAACTTCTTGCCATGTGAAAAAAGTATCCCCTTGTTTGGTTGCACAAATATACTTAGGTTTTTGTTATATGCAAAAGTTAGATCAAGGAAGTCCTTGTTGAGCATGTTTGGAGTGCTTGCTTTATTCTAAGTTAAATAGGTAGATGTTGAATACTTTTAATCCAATAGGTTCCTGGATTGATTTATGCTTTTAAAAAATCTCTTGTACTTAGCAAAGAAAGAACTGTGAGGTGAGGTGTGTGTACACAGTTGGAAGTGGAGGCTCAGAGGAGGTTATTAAGTCTCCCAAGGTAACACATCTAGAGAGGGACAGAAATGGAATCCAAAATGCACAATTGTTTGACTCAACAGCCCTGGCTTCGGTTGTTGTCTCTGATTTTAGTCAAGATCTTTGTCTACCTATTGCTGTTGGAAGAGCCCTGAAAGTATTGTTTCACTCAATTTATCTCTGGCATCCAGTTATCTGAAAAAAACTAATGATTTTCACAATCATAAAAGGTAAATTAATTCTGGGTCTGGAAATTTTTTCATATCAATCTGGGCAAAGCTAATTAAAGCTAAGAAAAAGATGTGTGTGTGCGCACGTGTGTGTATGTGTGTAGGGAAGAACTTTACTTTCTGTTGTTGCTTTTAAATCCCTATCGACTAATGCCCCCTTGATCCTAAATACTAATGCTTAGAAATAAAAATAATTCCAGCATCATAATCAGATCTCTAATCAGCCCCGGCTGAATGCAAATGACCTTGGAACAGGGTACCTTTCTTAGACATGGTGTTGCATTTTATCCAGGGGTCTCCAAGGGAGTCATGCATTGTGTGATGTGTTAAGGCAGTGCAGTGGCAAAGTGTAATAGATTATGAAGGAGGAGATCTGGGCTCCAGCTCCTGGCCCTCCACTGATTTACTGGGGAAGTCTTTTTCCTTATCCCTTTCTGGTCCTCAGTCTCCCCATCTTCAAAGAGGTGCTCTCAACCTGGGGCAAAGGTATTTGTTTTGTATTCCCCAGAGTCTCAGAGTTCTAGGCATTACTCCCGAGAGAAGGGCTGCCTCTTTTGATGATTTGAGTCTGGATTAGGAAGATGAGTAGAAGACAAGACCGGAGCTTCTAAAGTAGACACCTGCAACTGTGTCTATGAGAGAGCTCACCTTCCATCATGGCTCCACTGTTTTACTCCACTTAGGGGCACCAAGCTCTGTAAATCACCAAATAAAAACATCTACTATAATTAGATCCATCATGGGTGAGCAGGTGGCCTCCTGTCTGTCCTCCTGGAGGGCTGGATGCTGGCCATCTGCTTGTTTCCTATGAAGGAATTTCCTTTTGCCTTCTTGGCTTCTTGGGCAAAGCTGACTTGATGAGTCAAGGAGAGCTGGGGCAGCCTCTAGAGAAGAGGAATGAAGGAAGGATGGAGAGATACAATGAGAAGAAGAAACACTCTTGGAACTATTATACCTGGAGTAGAGAATCCTGAGGTGTGGGACAGCTCTCTGTAGGACATCTCTTTCAACCAGCTGTTGAAAGGTCTGAGAATATCATTCACTTCATTCATAACTTCAGTACAGTCGCTTCCACCCAACCCAATTTAATCCAATCTATCCATCTATCCACCCACCTACTCATCCATCCATCCATCCGTCCATCCATCCATCCATCCACTCAACTATCCATCCATCCACCCACTTGCTCGACTGTCCATCTATCCACCCACCCACTCAACTATCAATCCATCCATCCACCTATTATACATCATCCATCCATCCACTTAGCCACTCATTCATCCATCCATCAATCCACCTACCCACCCACCAAAATATCCATCATCCATCCATCCATCCATCCATCCATCCATCCATCCATCCATCCATGCATTTCTCCATTCATGCATTCACCTACCCATTTACCCATTCACTATTTAATTCAACCATTCTCTCTTTCTTTCTCTCTCATATCTTTTGTTCTTTCATCCATTCCATAAACACTTATTGAGCACCTACTATGTATCTGGAAATGTAGATTAGAATGAACTCTTCAGGGAGCTCGTAGTCCCAATGCTGTAAGTGGACGTGCAAGCAAGTCTGAGAAATGATTGTAATACAGGCAGGAGCAAAGTACATTAGAGTTTGGAAGAGGGAGAGAGTTTAGGAAGGCGGATCAAAGTGGGCTTTGAGAAGGCAACAAAAATGAACTGACTCCTGAAGAAGGAGTTTAGATTTATCAGCTGGACAAGTGGGACAAGGCATTATTTTTTGGAGGCATTTCCAGTTTTGGGAGCTGAAGTCATGCTCATCCTTAATAGATAATGTTAGCTTTACTCTCCTTTCTCCCTCCTTCCAAGGCTCAAAAAAAAAAAAAAGTCTAGATTATTCATCTCAAATTTCTAGGTTGATGAAATTCAGGTTTAATTGAACAACTGATTTTTCTTGTTCAAAACATTGGATGGGAAGAAAATTCAAATAAAAATCACAGAAGCTCATAGCAGGAAGTTACCTTAACCCAACCTGTCTCTGTAGCATCTCCTTTAAGTTAGAACTCAACATACCATCCACCAGCTATTCATTTTGTTGAGAGGCGAGGGTGTGTGTGTATGTGTGTGTGTGTGTAGGCACACATGTTTCTGAGCTGATTTTGTTTTATACAATCAGACTGTTTCTTTTGATTTGGAACTATCTTGCCAAAAGTGTCTCTTATGTGCGAGCATTGTCACATTGTCACGGAGCTTGACACTTATGTACTCAACATTCATCAAATATTCCATTCATCAAATATTCATTAAACTGCTTAAATCTCCCAGGCCCAGCACTAGATGCTGATGGTAATACACTGAGGAACAAGACAGGATTCTTCCTCTTAGACAGCCCATAGTCTGGTGCAAGGGCCAGCAAAATTTTTCTGTAAAGGAGTGGATAGAAAATATTTTAGGCTTTGTGGACATATGGTCTCTGTTGCAGTTGTTTAATTCTACTCTTGTAGTGCAAAAGCAGCTGTAGCTAATATGTAAAAAAAGGGACATGGCTGTGTTCTAATAAAACTTTATTTACCAAAACAGATTTTACTCCACTCCCAGCTGTAGTTTCTGACCCCTTGTCTAATGGGGGGCGGGCATGGAAGTAACTAACAATGATAAAATAGCCTATCGTGGAAGCTCAGAGTTGAGCCTCAGGGCAGGCTTGGACAATGGAAAACACTGCCTGGAGGAGGTGATGTGTGATCTTAGACCTGAAAGGTGAGTGGAGTTGGCAGGGTGAGGAGGCTGGGGTGGGGAGGACCCTCTGGGCACAGTACACAGTGTGCAAAGAAGTCTGAAGGCAAAAGGAGATACGACGGGTCTGGGGAATGCAATGGACTGGGCTGGCAAGGCGAACGGGGCAAGACAGGAAAGGATCTTATAAAACAAGGACATGGCACGCCACTGACAGGTTTGCAGCATCTTGTTCTATTTTGTCTTGTTTAAAAGATTCAACAGTGCCATCGCAGCAGGCCTCCAAGGTGGCATCTTGCCACAGGGTCTCAGTGGCACTCACAGTATGGACGTGCAGCTCTGGAATAGGTGATTTGGTCTTCCCTCCTCACCCCCACCTATGAGGTTCCCCCAGGCAGCCTGTGGCCTGGTCTGGGAGGCAGGTCACTCAGGATAGCTGCAGAATGGGACGCAGCTTAGGAGGAAACAGAGGCAAAACAAAAATAGGCACAGATACGGAGCTGGGATAAAACATGATGCTTACTTAGGCCAAAGCTACATCCCTTATTTATTTATTTTTTTTGAGGAGTTTCACTCCTATCGCCCAGGCTGGAGTGCAGTGGCACAATCTCGGCTCACTGCAACCTCCACCTCTTGGGTTCAAGTGATTCTCCTGCCTCAGCCTCTCCAGTAGCTGGGATTACAGGTGCCTGCCATCACGCATGGCTAATTTTTGTATTTTTAGTAGAGACGGGGTTTTACCATGTTGGCCAGGATGGTCTTGAACTCCTGACCTCAAGTGATCCTCCTGCCTTGGTCTCCCAATGTGCTGGGATTACAGGTGTGAGCCACCACACCCAGTCCAAAGCTACATACTTGCAGGCATTGTGGAGAGGATCAAATGCTATAATATGTACTAATTTCAGCCTAGTCAATGCTTAAGAATAATAAAAGCTAAGACATTTTCATTTGCATGCTCCTCATCTCCCCTCCTCTTCCCCCTCTTCCTCTCTCATCTCTCCCCTCTATTACACTGGCCTTATAAGCCAGAATTACTAAGTGTTTTTTGTTGTTGGTATCCAGTGAGCAGTGGCCAGGGATGTAGCTAAACATACCATAATACACAGGACAGCACCACAACACAGAATTATGCAACCCCAAATGTCAATAGTGCTGAGGTCGAGAAACCTGCTCTTGTGCCATCTTCCCACCGTCTATGGCTCACCATCCTGACTCAGTCATTAATCTATGAACACGCCTCCACATCTGCACATTTTTGCTTCCCTTTGTCTTGATCACTTTGTCTCTCTCTGCTCCGACACCCATTTCATGGGCCTCTACTTCCAGGAAAAGCTATAGGGTTCCCCTAGGTTGGAATTAATTGCTTCCTTCTTGTGGAGCTCATGGTACTTCATTCATACCTGTCACGACCCTTACAACATGACAATGTTGTAAATATTAGTATTATAGTGTATACGTTAGGCCTCTTCCCCCATTCATTTCTGAGCTTCTTTAGTAAAGGAATTGGGTCTTGTTCATCTCATACCCCTTTGCTCAAGATAATGTGTCTGCTGAATGGATGAATAAAATATTCAACATTATAAATGTGCAAAATATTCCCTCTTTTGAGATAAATACTCTGGGCTGGCATGCAAACCCACATGTTTTTCCACTTGTTCCTCATCTCCCCCTTCTTGCAGGCAAATTTTATGCAGGCAACCTTCAAACTTTTCTGAAACTCAGAAATGATTTCTGTTCGTGATTCAATTTTAATTTCATATCTTCAGCATTTTTACATTCAGTAACATTTTCCATTTTGCAGTAAATCTACCGATGCAGCTTGAACACATTTCCCCCTCCTCCTTCCCATGATCCATTTACCACCACCAATCAAGGGCTTTCTTTTATGAGAATGGAGGCGAATGCTTCCCATGTGTGTCTGCCAACGTCTCATTCGCATTCGAACCGTGATTATCTCTTACTGGAGCTTCATTGTCCTACCTGTGGGAGCAATTGAGGTCCTTTGAACCCAGAAATCTGAGTTAGTCTTCATCATTGCTGTATCTCTAGTGGCTTGCATGGCCCCTGGCTCATAATAGGTGCTTACTGAATACTTGTTGAATGAATGCTAAACGCATGAGCTGTGCTAAAGCTGCTTTGGTTTGCAAGACCAAGATGATTTGAGAATTGAAGAAGTAGTGGAGAGAACACAGACCTTCGATCATATTAACGTGAGGTCTAGTCCCAACGTACTGCTTATTATATATGTGTTCTTGGGCATGTGAACCTCAGTTTCCCCCTTTTTCCGATGGTCCTAATTCTTTTTTTTTTTTTTTTTTTTTTTTTGA
>NW_026652298.1:32909140-33020209 GCF_009828535.3 Hylobates moloch | reverse complement strand
CACCGTATTAGCCAGGATGGTCTCAATCTCCTGACCTCGTAATCTGCCAGCCTCAGCCTCCCAAAGTGCTGGGATTACAGGCGTGAGCCACCGCACCCAGCCCCGATCTAATTCTTACCTATCTCTTAGGGTTGTTGTAGCAAGTGAAATGATCAGCACATAGTACGCTATCCAGTAAGTACCATTTATTAACAATAATAGGATGTGCAGCTGGGGAGGATCATTCCGGGGAATTGATCAGATATTGGGAGCCCTTCAGGTAAGTACAATCACTGCTGCAGTTAGGGACTTTCGTAGATTCTCCTGTAAAGCACTGTTCTTGGTTTCTCAGGATTCCCTCCTCATTTGGGTTCCAGTCATGTGGGCCTGAAATTCAATGCGCAGAGGGAAGCTCAAACCAATTCATGACGTGTATCTCCTCCGGTATGTGTGCACAGGAGCCATGGATGTCGGAGGCAGAGAGTTTAGAGAAACCCTGACTCATCACACTCCAAGACTCATCACACTCCACGTGCACAGGAGCCTCAGGCTCAGACAGGTGAACTGACTTGCCCCAGGTCATCCATTGAGTCAGGGATGCCTCAGCTTCATCTGAGATCTCCCGATTTTTAAGCCCTTGCACCATTTCCTGTGCTGAGAGGCTAGTGGTTTGCATTTTGTGCTTTAGTGGCCAAAGCGCCAATGCTGTTAGAGTTGAGCCTATGGAGACCCACACAGCACCCGTTTCCGCAGCGTTCAATTAAGTCCCTGATTCAGCTCTTTGAGGCCTGACAGCCCCTCATGAGAATGGGGCATGCAGGAGAAGCATTTCCAGAAGGGCTTTCTCAGAGCAATGCCTTAAAAAAGCAGCTCTGGCCCTGGCTCCGATGTCCTTGTGCTGCATGGTTAGCTTCTCAAACAGGAGTCTTTGATGGCAGAGTTGCTTCCCTGCAGGAAAATATCAGCTCCTACAATCAACCCAGCCTCAGGGCACTTGGCTTCTCTCTGCCATGTCCTCAATCCTTATCCAGGGAAGGAGGTGTTCTTTATGCTCAGAGTCTGTTCTGAGATTTTGGCTTACTGAGAGGCTTGGCACTTAAGAGAGAGTCTTGGAAGCCAGGCTCTCCCAGTTCAAAGTCTGGCTCCACCATATTTAGTGGGGTGAGCCCTGGTGAGTCATTCAGTCTCTCTGTATCTCAGTTTCCTCATTTGTAAAATGGGACACTCCTCCTAAGGTTGCTGTGAGAATTAAGTCAAAGGCAAATGGTGCTTAGAAGAATCTTTGGCACATAGTAAGTGCTCAATAAACACCATCTATTGTTAGTAAACATAGGTGCTCAATTCCACCTTGATTCATGTTCCCAGCTCTGCTCCTCATTGACTGTGTGACTCTGGGTGAGTTACTTGACTGCTCTGAGCCACAATATTTAATCAGACAAATAAATATAACACTCATACTGAGAGCTTTTGGTTGCCACATATTCATCTTTAGGACAAACTGGGCTTTGGGGGCATTTACCTGGATACCCATATACCGCTTCTTACATAGGAGTTTGAGTTTTTGTGTATCGGGGGCTGCAAGGCCATCTCAAGCTCGTGTAATGATGACCCCCTGGCAGAAATTCCTCTCCAGGAGGTCTCTGTCTTTCCCTGTGCAGCAGGGTTTGTGCCAAGGATTTTAATATTTTATTGCATTTTTGTGATTACTATAGAAAACCAAGCAAAAATAAGAAGTGCTCATCTTTCTGGTAAAGAAACATGAGTCTCATAAACTAAATACAACCAAGCCAAAGAAAGAAAGAAACGAGAAGATTAAATCATAAAAGCCACCTAACACAGGAGATCTTTAACTTTTAGCTGGAAGATCTTTGGGTTTAGCTTATTTCCCATTGCTCGGTTGTGAAAGAGAAGAATAAAATTAAAAGACATGTATTAAAATAAAAATACATGGTTGAAGATTGCCTCAGAAAAATAAGGTTAAATTGAAGATTGTAAACAGATGTTATATTTTCCTCCCCGAACATTGGAATTGATTATTTGAATTCTGTACACATTTTTTAGTTGTGCATTATATATGTAGGGAGGGCCGCTGATCGTTCTGTTTGTTAAGGGCACAGCACAGTGCATGGTACATAGAGGTGCCTCATAGGTGATGGCGATCAGAATTCTTCTTCTTCTTTTTTTTTTTTTTTGAGATGGAGTCTCACTTGTTGCCCAGCCTGGAGTGCAGTGGTGTGATCTTGGCTCACTGCAACCTATGCCTACTGGGTTCAAGCAATTCTCCCGCCTCAGCCTCCTGTGTAGCTGGGATTACAGGCATGCACCAGCACGCCTGGCTAATTTTTGTATTTTTAGTAGACAGAGATGGGGTTTCACCATCTCGGTCAGGCTCCTTTGCATGTGAAGTGTGATGAGTCAGGTTTTCTCTAAACTCTCTGCCTCCAACGGTCAAACTCCTGACCTTGTGATCCACCCGCCTCGGCCTACAATTATTATCCTTAAGGTTGCTTGAGAAGATTTTGAGTTGATTGAGTATAGACTGAAAGCATTAGAACATCAGCCATCATCTTAGTAATTCATAAATTAACTCTGGCGTCCCTGATGGGCGTTCCCTCAGCCTCTGCTTGCATACCCCCAGTCTTGTGGAGTCCCTTGCCTGTTCCTGCAGCCCATTCTTTTTTTAGGTGTAGTTGAGTGCACCCACTATGTGTCAGCATATTTCCCTGGGAGTCTCTACCCACTAGTGGTCTTCAAGCCCTATGTGGACCCACAGAATTAATAAAGTCCCTTTTGCACATGGAAGGGTACCTAGGTGGGCTACGTATCCTTTAATAACTCATTCATTCACAAACATTTCCTGAGCACCTACTGTGTGCTGGCCTCTGAGCTGGACCTTAGAGGAGTTCCAGGGCCCATGAGAGAGATAATTACAATGTGGATTTATAATTACAGGGGAATTTTAAGCTGAAAAAATAAGGAGGGGAGTACTGTGGAAGCCCCAAAGAGACATCTAGCCCTGTGCAGTGTGGTCATGGAAGGCTTCCCGGCATAGGTGACACTAGAGCTGAGTTTCAGAGGGGGATGTGTGTGTGGTAGAAATGGAGAAGGGGAAGGCATTTTAGGTAGAATGAAGAGTATGTATGAACAGACACGGAGTTCAAAAGACTGGCAGGTCTGAGTAGAAATGCAGATCTAAGGTGTGTCTGCATGTATGTGTGTGTGTGTCTTTATGTATGTGTGTCTGTTGACGGGGGGATTGGAGTGCATGATGTACCTGAGGATAAAGACAAGAAGGTTGGAGGGCTCAGGAGAGCTTTTATACCAAGGTAGAGTTTGGCCTCTATTCTGAGGATGAGGAGTTCCTCCAGCAGCCCTTTTGGTCACTCTAACCCTGAGATAGGGTCTCCTTCCTCTGGGCTAGATCCTTTCTATGTGGGTTCAGTGCAGACTGCTGGTCTTCTCTTGGCTTTGTAAAGTGAGAGCCAGTTCCAGGGTTCCCAGTGCTCTGGCAGTTTCCCAGAAGCAGCTGTGTATCCTTTCCTCCTTCCCCCCTTTCATGATTCTGTGGTAAGAAGTTAGCTTTGGAGTCAAACAGACCAGTGTTAAGTCTCAGCTTTGTGGCTGACAATCTCTGAGCCTTGGTCAGCCTCCTTAATCCTTATCAACCCAGGTTCCTTGCTTGAAAAATGAGGATAATAATAAATGTAGGCCAGGTGCAGTGGCTCACACCGGTAATCCCAGCACTTTGGGAGGCTGAGACGGGTGGATCACGAGGTCAGGAGTTCAAGTCCAGCCTGGCCAAGATGCTGAAACCCCGTCTCTACTAAAAACACAAAAATTAGCCAGGCGTGGTGGCACATGCCTATAATCCCAGCTGCTTGGGAGACTGAGGTAGGAGAATCACTTGAACCCAGGCAGCACAGGTTTCAGTGAGCCGAGATCATGCCACTGCACTCTAGCCTGGGTGACAGAGCAAGACTCCATCTCAAAAAAAAAAAAAAAAAAGAAAAGCAAACCCTTACCGGCAGTTGCTGTGTGCCAGGCACTATTCTAAGTACTTTGTAAACACGAATTCATCAAATCTTTGCAATTCTTTGAGGTAAGAACTATTAGTATCCCCATTAAACAGATGAGAAAACAGAGGCACAGAGAAGCCCAAAAGCTTCCAGTTGGTAAGGAGCAGGGCCAGGGAGCCAGTAGAACCTCTCTCCTAGAGTTAACATGAAGATCAAAAGAGCTAAGACATACTGAGTCCTCAATGCACGGCCCGGCACGTAGTAGATACTCAGTAGACAGCAACTCTCAGAGTGATAAATGCTCTGAGAAATGCATGGAGCAACATTATCAAGGAGAGAGCATTCCCCAGAGTTAAGCAAACTTCCTTTATCCAAGGGAGGCCATGGAAGCAATGCTTGATCAAACTGACTCATTAACTGCACACAATAGAAAATGACAGATCAAGCCTTTGATGAAAGAGACTGAAACAGCTATTGATTAGAAGCCAGACGTGCCTCTTTCTTCCTCAGCTGATTGACTGGCTTCTGAAGGCTCTTCTTTCCATGTAATTAAAGAGCTAACTGAACTGTCAAGCATGTTCCTTCATCAGTCACCATCATGCCGTGGGAGGAGGGCCATCTGATAAGCCACAGGTAGCCTTCTGTCCAGTTCTTTGGCTAAAAATCCAGCAAAGCTTTGGGGTTTGCAACCTGTTGCTCTGTCCAGTTTTGAATCTCTGAAGACACATGTCACCCTCTCTTTTGCCATCAAAGTAAGATATTGGCAGTTGAAACCAGTGATTGTACAAGAAAAGAGGATAGTTGTAAAATCACTAGATGAGAAACTTGGCTGTAATTGGCTGGAGAAGGAAATGGAGATGATGGAGGGGAGGAAGCTGGTATGAGCTGGGGATTGCAGAGTGGACTTGTGCTTCAGAACTAGCAGATCTGAGTTTGGATCCAACCCTGGCCACTTCCTAGCTATGGACCTGGGGCAAGGGACCTTAGCTCTCTGGAATCTCAGCCCCTGCATCCATAAAACCTGCATAAGCAATTCACAGGGCACTTGTGAGGATTAGAGGAGATGATATTCAAAAGTGCCTGGCACATGGAAGGTACTCAAGAAAGTCAACCGCTGTGAACTATAACGTGTTCTTCATCTGTCAGAGCACATAGCTGTTCCCTGAGGGCTATTTACACCTTTGCTATTATCACCTTGTGGGAAGGAAGTAGGAGAATGTATTCCTTGAACTTAGACCCCGGGCTTTCCTTACAACCATTGTTAGGGCAAAAATCCCTGATAAGCAATGGAAGAGCAGGTCTGGTCACAGCCATAGGAGTGAACCTTTCCTAATTACTTCCCAAATTCAAGCTCACGGTTCAGTACAGGCAATGATGGATGAATCCCCTTTGAAACAGATGCTGGATGGTGGGTGGGAAGAGGGCTTAGCTTGGGGTCAGACTGAATTCACGTCCACTGGACCCCACACAAGCTGTTCAGTGTTGGGAACTTGCCTTCCTCTTTGAGCCCTGGTTTCAGGCTGAAGATTGGGGATTAACAGCAAGGAGTTTGGATCATGTAGCAATGAGAGGAGTGAGCTTTGGACTCATCCTGGATTCAAATGATTGTCCTATTGCACTAGTTCTCAAACTGCGATTGGCACCTCATCTCCAGGGGACATTTGGCCATATGTAGAGACATTTTTGGTTGTTATAACTTGTTGCTGGCGTATCTAGTGGGTAGAGGCCGGGGATGCTCTTCAGCATCCTACAATGCATAGGACATCCCTTCACAACAGAGAGTAATCTGGTCCGTAATGTCAATAGTGATGAAGTCAAGTAACCCTGCTCTGTTGCCTACTAGCTTATGAAGTTACTTAATTTGGCCAAGACTCTGTTCCTTCATTCATAGAATGGAAATGATAAACAGTTCCTGGCTTGTGTTGTTGCTTTCAAAACAGAGCTATCGTGACACATACCACAGCATGAGGCACCTGGCAAATCCTCAATAAATATAAACCTGGATTTTCATGGGATTCAAAGTCAATGGCATATGGCCTGGCATGATGGCTCAGGCCTGTGATCTCAGCACTTTGGGAGGCTGAGGTGGGCACACCACCTGAGGTCAGGAGTTTGAGACTATCCTGGCCAACTGATGAAACCCCATTTCTACTAAAAATACACACACACAAAATTAGCCAGGTGTGGTGGCATGCGTCTGTAATCCCACCTACTTGGGAGGCTGAAGCAGGAGAATCACTTGAGCCCAGGAGGTGGAGGTTGCAGTGAGCTGAGATTGCACCACTGCACTCCAGCCTGGGTGACAGAGTGAGACTCCATTAAAAAAAAAAGTCAGTGACATATAGGCATATATTAACTGCTTCCATATCGTTTAAGTCCACCAGTAATGGCAGGGACATGAGGATGATGGTGACGTGTTTGATTTTCACAGGACCTTGCAGCGCCTCTGAGGTCCTCCCTCAAGCCTGCGCTTCCTGATGGAACCCTGTCCCTCACATGCCTCCACTTCAAGGTGATGGTCAAAGTTATTGTCAACATTTAAAAAGTAACAGACGTGTCCCTGGAGATGGAGATTGTGGATCTCAGGTCTGCTGGTGCTGAGAATCAAAGGCAGCTGCCTGCCCCTGGGTTTTCCTCTCTGCTGGTTTTCTGAAAGCTGTCTCCACCATGAGCAGCTCTTGTCATTGAGACTACTTCCCTGGAGGTGAGGACTTTGTCCTCCTCTCTTCTATTCTATTTGGGCCCTTAAAATATGAATTTTGCCCTGCGTTCTCTGGAAAGTCCTCGGGAGGGGTTCTTCCCTATCTCTTCACCCTTTACTCTTCCCTGTGGGAGAAAGCGGATTTCCCCTGAGCTGCAGCTTGCCTTCCATGGCCTGTGCTGGCTGCAGGTGTAGGCAGCGCTCCCAACAGTGGGGAACAAGAAGCAATGCAAGAAGCTGGCTATCTCAGGCCTCTGCCCCTTCTCTAGCACTGATCATCTCATAGGCCCCAGAGAAGGGTCAGGGCTCTGAACAGATGCAGCCCCATGGTGAGCAGCTTCGGGTCGGTTTCCCGTCGTCCATGTCTTCTGCTCGCATTAGGCTGAATCAATTGGGTGTGGCAGGGGAGAGCCTCTGATGCATTTTTCAAATCTGTCTGTTCCATAACCAAAGTACAGTCAATTTCATTATTTGCAGGTTCTATATTTGCAAATTTGCCTACTTGCTAAAATTTATTTGTAATCTGACAATACTTGCCACATTTTTTTTTTGGGACGGAGTCTCACTCTGTTGCCTAGTCTGGAGTGCAGCGGTGCAACCTCTGCCTCCTGGGTTCAAGCGATACTCCTGCCTCAGCCTCCTGAGTAGCTGGGACTACAGGCATGTATCACCATGCCCAGCTAATTTTTTTGTGTGTTTTTAGTAGAGAAGGGGTTTCACCATGTTGGCCATGGCTGTTCTTGAACTCCTGACCTCAGGTAATCAGCCCACCTCGGCCTCCCAAAGTGCTGGGATTACAAGTGCGAGCCACTGCACCTGGCCAATACTTGGCACACTTTCACAGTTGTTCATGGACAGGCACTGAAATGCTGAGAAGCTGAGTCACGTGACGTGCACCTTCCCATCTGAGGCTGAACAAGGCAATGTCCTGCCTCCGTGTATCAGCAAATAAGTGATTTTTTTTTATCATTGTGGTCTATTAAGTGTCACCTTAATTTTTTGTATTGATTATACACTGTAACTATACACTTGTAAAAAAAGTTATTATTTTATCATTGTGGTCTATTAAGTGTCACCTTAATTTTTTGCATTTTTGTGTTTTTTGGGGGTGCTTTTTTGCTGTTTAAAAAGGCCAAGTGTAGTGCTGAAGGCTGAGGCAGAAGGACTGCTTGAAGCCAGGAGCTTGAGACCAGCATGGGCAAAAAAGTGAGACCTGATCTCTACAAAAGAAAAAAAAAATTTAGCTGAGTACAGTGGTGTGTGCCTGTAGTCCCAGCTACTTGGGAGGCTGAGGTGGGAGGATAGCTTGGGCCCAGGAGTTTGAGGTGCAGTGAGTTATGATTGTGCCACTGCACCCTAGCCTGGGCAACAGAGCAAGACCACATTTCTTAAAAAGAAAAATACACACACACACACACACGCGCATATATATATATATATATATAGCATCTACCCTTGATAATGTGGTTGGCTTCATCCAATCCGTTGAGGGCCTTAAGAGCAAGAACTGAAGTCCCCTTGAGAAGAAAAAATTCTGCCTCAAGACTATAACATGGAAATCCCACCCGAATTTCCAGCCTGCCAGTTTGTCCTGCAGGTTTTGGACTTGGCAGCTTCCACAATCTCATGAGCCAGTCTCCTAAAGTTTCTTTCTGTCTCTCTGTGTTTTTGTCTCTCTCTCTCTTCCACCTGCTGTTGGTTCTGTTTTGTTTTTTTTTTTCTGAAGAATTCTGACTGATACAGATACCCAGGGCCTCATATACCATGCTTCTTTTATTTATTTATTTTTGAGACAAAGTCTCATTCTGTCACCCAGGCTGGAGTGCAGTGGCATGATCGTGGCTCACTGTAGCCTCAACCTCCCAGGCGCAAGCAATCCTCCCACATCAGCCTCCCAGATAGCTGGGACTATAGACGTATGCCACACCTGGCTAATTTTTTGTATTTCTTTTCTGTAGAGACAGGGTCTTACTAGGTTGCCCAGGCTTGTGTTGAACTCGTGGGATCGGGTGATCGGCCCGTCTCAGGCTCCCAAAATGTTGGGATTACAGGCGTGAGCCACTGTGCTGGGCTCACCATGCTTCTTAACCATTCTGAGGGCATAGATTCATTGAGAAAATGATGTAGGACTTGGGCCTTCACTCCTAAAAAATGCACATGCATATATAATCTTGTGTGCAAGCTGAGGGATCTGACACACAGGTTTAGAACCCTTGAGCCAGTGCTGATGAATCCCTAAACTCTCTCCTCCCTGACTGCTCTGTCGAGCTGCAGTCCTACTTGGCATCTCATTTTGGCTGTTTGACAGGACCTCAAACCCCCAAAACAAAACTCTTCATTTTTCTGCCCTGTTTCTCCTCTCCTGTTCCATTTGCTGGTGAATGATGCCATCACCCACCCAAGAGAGTGATTTTGGGTCATTCTTGCATTTTTCCCTTCCCCTCTCCATCCCCTCTCCACCCATATCTAAACAATCACCAAAACCTGTTGAATCCATCCCCACTGCCAGGGGCCAGCTTCAGGCCTGATTGCCTTCCTCCCTTGGATTACAGCGTTGGTCTCCTGATTGGAATCCCTGCTTCCAGCCCTGCTCATGTTCAATCTGTTCCTCATTCAGAAGCCAGAGTTGAAGTTTAAAGTGAACATTAAAAAACCATTTCTGAATTATGACTCTTTCCTGATTAAAAACATCTTCAGTGTTTCCACCTTGCTCTTGGGTATTGCCAGAGCCAGCATGGCTTACAAGACTTTGGCTCCACTTCTGTGAATCCATTGCTCATTCATTCCAGAAGCATTTCCTGAGCACCTTTATGTGCTGGGCACTGTGTTAAATGCTGGGAATATAGAGGAGAGTGGTCCTTGTCTTCAAAGTACTAGCTGCTCTATCTTTGTATCTTCCAGCCATGCTAAGATAATTCCTCTCCTCTCCTCTCCTCCTCCTCTCCTCTCCTCTCCTCTCCTCTCCTCTCCTCTCCTCTCCTCTCCTCTCCTCTCCTCTCCCCTCCCCTCCCCTCCCCTCCCCTCCGCTCCTCTCCCCTCCCCTCCTCTCCCCTCCCCTCCCCTCTCCTCTCCTCTCTCTTCTTTCCTCTCCTCTCCTTTTTCTTTTTTCCCTTCCCTTCCTGTCTCTCTCTTCCCTCCCTCCCTTCCTTCTTTCCTTCCTTCCTTCCTCCCTCTCTTTGTCTCTTTCTTTCCCTCCTTCCCTCCTTCCCTCCTTCCTTCCTTTTTCCTTCCTTCCTTCCTTTCTTTCTTTCTTTCTTTCTTTCTTTCTTTCTTTCTTTCTTTCTTTCTTTCTTTCTTTCCTTCTTTGCTTCCTTCCCTCCTTCCTTCCTTCTTTCCTTCCTTCCTTCCTTTCCTCTTTCTTTCTTTCTTTTTTCTTTCTCTTTCTTTCCTTTTTTTTTTTTGAAAATGGTGTCTTGCTTTGTCACCGAGGCTGGAGTGCAGTGGTGCGATCTCAGCTCACTGCAACCTCTGCCTCCTGGGCTTTAGCAATTCTCCTACCCCAGCCTCCAGAGTAGCTGGGACTACAGGCATGTGACACCATGCATGGCTAATTTTTGTATTTTTTTGTAGAGATGGGATTTTATCATGTTGCTCAGGCTGGTCTTGAACTCCTGAGCTCACGTGATCCACCTGCCTTTGCCTCCCAAAGTGCTGGAATTACAGGCCTGAGCTATGTACCTTTTAGAAAATTAGTATTTTAAAAATCATTTCTCTGACCATTTTGAATTTTGATTCCTTATGTACTTTGCTTTTGTACTGAACTCTATATGTCTCTGTGAACTGGGTACCAATCACTGTGCCTGGCACACAGTTGGTGCTCAGAGATGGTGGTGGTGTTGAACGGATGAGTGTGAAAATGAAAATTCAAAATTTGGTGTTTCAAGGTCCACCTTTAGATATGGATTCTTTTTTTTTAATTATACTTTAAGTTTTAGGGTACATGTGCACAACGTGCAGGTTAGTTACATATGTATACATGTGCCATGTTGGTGTGCTGCACCCATTAACTCATCATTTAACATTAGGTGTATCTCCAAATGCTATCCCTCCCCCCTCCTCCCACCCCACAGCAGGCCCCGGTGTGTGATGTTCCCCTTCCTGTGTCCATGTGTTCTCATTGTTCAATTCCCACCTATGAGTGAGAACATGCGGTGTTTGGTTTTTTGTCCTTGCGATAGTTTGCTGAGAATGATGGTTTCCAGCTTCATTCATGTCCTTATAAAAGACATGAACTCATCATTTTTTATGGCTGCATAGTATTCCATGGTGTATATGTGCCACATTTTCTTAATACAGTCTATCATTGTTGGAAATTTGGGTTGGTTCCAAGTCTTTGCTATTGTGAATAGTGCCACAATAAACATACGTGTGCATGTGTCTTTATAGCAGCATGATTTATAATCCTTTGGGTGTATACCCAGTAATGGGATTGCTGAGTCAAATGGTATTTGTAGTTCAAGATCCCTGAGGAATCACCACGCTGACTTCACAATGGTTGAACTAGTTTACAGTCCCACCAACAGTGTAAAAGTGTTCCTATTTCTCCAAATCCTCTCCAGCACCTGTTGTTTCCTGACTTTTTAATGATGGCCATTCTAACTGGTGTGAGATGGTATCTCATTGTGGTTTTGATTTGCATTTCTCTGATGACCAGTGATGATGAGCATTTTTTCATGTGTTTTTTGGCTGCATAAATGTCTTCTTTTGAGAAGTGTCTGTTCAAGATATGGATTCTTAAGAGCAATGTCTGGTTTTGACTTTTAGACTGTAGTTTTTTATCCCCTTTTCTCAGGAAGCTTTGAGTCTTGGAATGTTGCCTATAAAGAGAGTTTGGGATCATTAAAATTGATTTACTGAATGGTTTTCATGATCATAAACAGATATATGGTACCCAAGGACCGAAGAAGAAATTAGCCCTTGTTCATACCAGAGCCACTTACACGCAGAAATCTGAAGGAAAAAATGATCATTTTGGATAAAAAATGATGCATAAAAAGTTATAGAATATAAATGCAAAGGAGCCCAGGTTTATGTTATACTTGGGGAAAGAAAAGGGAAACCCAAGATTAAGATCGTAAATGGATGGAGCATGTGGCTTGGAAAATGTCCTCTCTTCTCCTATTACTGACACCTACTATGTGCCTGGTACCGAACCAAGCACTTACACACAGAATCAACTTTTATCCATACAAATCCCTGCTTGATGGGAATTACCATTTCTATTTTACAACTGAAGACACTGAAATTCAGCATATTTATGCCAGTGGCCCCAAGTTCCTATAGTTAGGAAGTGGCAGAGGCAGGATTTGAACCCTCGTCTCCCTGGTGTCAAAGCTGCTGTTCTGGGTCACAGTTGTAATCTCTCAAAACACGTTGCAAAAAGCCCAAAGGCTGGACTTCACACTTAGTCCCAGCAGTCAGCCTAAGGCTCTTAAAACGCCTTCTTGCCAAGATCATCACAGGCTCCAAGGTCCAGGGAGGGCTGGGCTTTTTTGTTGGGGGTCAAAGGATCAATGGAAGACTCCACCTTAGTGGGATGTGCAGGTGAAGTGCTCCACCTCTGAGGATGAATCCTGGAAGAGAAAACCCACTCCCAGTAAGAGAAAGATTTCCCTCCCTCTGCTTCTTGGGTCAATGAGGGTTACGTGTATGCCTCCATGCCACAGGAAATATGTTGCATGTGTATGTAAAGCCCATGTACTTCTGTGTAGGAGAGTGTGCCTGTCTCTCTGTGCGTATTTTGTCTTGTGTTTGCGTGTTGTATGTTTTGTGATCATTTATGCCTGTAGGGATAAAAGGGATAAAGGGAAGAGGAAGGAGGCTGTACCTACTTATAACTCAATATCTTTTTTTCTTTGGAGATGGAGTTTTGCCCTTGTTGCCCAGGCTGGAGTGCAATGGCATGATCTCGGCTCACTGCAACCTCTGCCGCCTGGGTTCAAGTGATTCTCCTGCCTCAGCCTCCTGAGTAGCTGGGATTACAGGCGCCCACCATGATGCCCAGCTAATTTATTGTATTTTTACTAGAGATGGGGTTTTACCATGTTGATCAGGCTGGTCTTGAACTCTTGACCTCAGGTGATTCACTTGCCTCGGCCTCCCAAAGTGCTGGGATTACAGGCGTGAGCCACCGCACCCAGCCTAATACAATTTCTTTTATTTCTGTTTTACCTGGTTTCTTCATCCTTCTTGTGTTGCTGTAACAGAATACCATGGACCGGGTAATTTATGTGTGTATGTGCGTACACATACAGATGTGACTGCATGTATCTGCTTCCTATGAAGTATAAGTAGGCAGGTCTCTGTGTGTGCACTCACCTATATCCCTGTGTGTTGGGGTGTGTGTGTGTGTGTGTGTGTGTGTGTGTGTGTGTGTAGAACCACTTGCAACCATGAGGAAGTCTGTATATAGCCAGCCTGATTTCCTGCCAAGCTGTTTAGCAGGTTTCAGAGAGTATCTATTTACTTCTTATTGAAACTGCTCTGCAATTTCATTTTCCATTTGATCAAATGGGTTTTGTTTATCTTCCGTAAATCTCGCTTTGGCAACTCCAACTCTGCTGATTCTCACATCTCTCGTTGTTCTCAACACTGTAGTGTCTCTTATGAGGCCTCATATTCTGCCCCAGCCTTCCTGTGATGCCAGTTTCCCACTGGGCTGTGGTCCTGTTTCATTGGCCTTGACACTGGGAAGCCTGGCTTCAGGAGCAATGTCCAGACCTGTCCTCTTAGCTCTCCTGAAATATACAGATGATCTTGGCTATTGGTAAATTTGGCATTATCTTAGGCAGCATGATATGTGGCACAGAGAAGGATGGATTTTGAATTAAATGGAGCTATTTTCAAATCTGGCTTTGGAATCTACCAGATGAATGACCTCAGGCAAGTCCTTCTTTTTCTTTTTGTCATGAAATCTCATATAACAAAGAGAATTATAAATCCTCAGTTGAAAGAATAAAAATAATGTCTTCAAAACATTGATTACTTAGTAAGTGTGTCAGGTAGATGTTGCTGCGTAACAAACCATATCAAAAGTTAGTGGCTTAGAAACTATGAACTTTTTTTTCTTGTTCATGATTCTCAGTTTTGGCAAGTCAGGTGGGTTCTTCTGGGTAGCTCTTCTATACCTGGTGGGGCTTCCTCATGTGTCCATGGTCAGTTGAAGGTTGAGTTGATGACCTTGCTTTTGGAGGTTGGCTTGCTGTTAGCTGTGGTCTCTTGGTTCTAATGTGCATGGTGTCTCAGCCTCCAGAAGGCCAGCCTGGGCTTGTCATCATGATGGAGGCAGAGGCCCAAGAGAGACAGCAGAAGCCTGCAAAGCCTCTTAAGAGCTTAGCTTAGAGCCGGAACGCTGTCATTTCCACTATGTTCTATTTGCCAGATGAAGTTAACCAGGTCATCTTAGGTGCAAATGGTGGGGAAATAGACTCTACTTCATCATGGGAAGAAGCTGCAAATTCACAATGGAAAGGATGTGGAAGCAGGGAGGTCATTAATTGGAGCAATGAGTGCAATCATAATACTGCAATAGGCAGGCAATGTTTGTTGAATTGCTTGGAACCTAGGAGGCACTCATTGAATATTAATTAATGGTAGTTAGTGTAACCTGTATAAGTCAGGATATCTACGTAGTCCAGTCTCAGCACAGATTTGCATTAAAAGAAGTTGCCAGCCAGGTGCCGTGGCTCATGCCTGTAACCCTAGTGCTTTGGGAGGCTGAAGCAGGAGGATTGCTTCCGCCTAGGAGTTCAAGACCAGCCTGGGCAACATAGCAGGACTCTGTCTCTACAAAAAAAAAAAAAAGAAAAAAAATTAGCTGGGTGTGGTGACACATGCTGTTAGCCCTAGCTACTTGGGAGGCTAAAGGAGGAGGATAACTTGAGACCAGGAGTTCCAGGAGTTTGAGGTTACAGTGAGCTATGACACCACTGCACTCTAGCCTGGGTGACAGAGCAAGACCTTGTCTCTAAAAAAAATATTGCATTATGGAAGACAATTTAGTTGAAAGAAATTAAAACTTTTACTCAGTCTCTCAATCATCTTAAAAAATCATAGCTCATCTCTCTCACCTCAAATAACTTCCTAAATCTCCCGGGAAAAGACCAACTCATCTCTCCTTCTCTCTTACTTTCCTAAACCCTGACACTCAGCCCAAAAAACTTTCCTGTCTCCCTTTTACTTCATGTTTCCATCTTTGTTCTTTATTATATAAATCAACTTAGCCTTTCTGGATCTTTAGATTTCTTTCTACTTTGCCCTTTTAATGCACACATAAAGGGGAACCTAAGAACTGACCCAGGAAGAAAGAATTTTTTTTCTCTTTAAAAGGCCAAAAGGGAGTAAGAAGGGAAGAGGAGGGCACTGTATCTACTAATAGCCTAATAGCATTTGTTTTATTTCTGTTATACCTGGTTTGTTAGTCTATTTTGTGTTGCTATAACAGAATAGCACAGACTAGGTAATTTATAAACAATAGATTTATATCTGGCTCATGGCTTTGAAGGCTGGGAAGTCCAAGAGCATGGCACTAGTATCTGGCAAGAGCCTTTGTGCTGTGTCGTCCCGTGGTGGAAGGTGGAAGAGCAGCAGAAGGCGAGAGTAAGTGAACAAGAAGGAGCTAAACTCACTTTTATAAAAATCCACTCTCAAGATAATTCAACTTTTCTCCCAATAACAACATTAATCCCTTCATGAGGGCAAAGCCTTCCAGACTTAATCCCCTTTTATTAGGCCCCACTTCCCAACACTGTGGCATTGGGGATGAAGCATCCAACACATGAATTTTGAGGGACAAATTTGCATCGTAATATTGGGGTATTGTTATGTTTAAAAGATCTCTTCTGCACTCTGCTTCAAACTGTTTTCCCAGCTTTTTCCCTCCTCTTAGGCTGATTTTTTCTTTTGAATGCAGAAGACTCTGCTAGAATGTCAGTTTCTTGCGAATCCATCATCAGGCCCCAAGAGAACATTTCTCAGAATGGTCTAAGAGGAGGGTGAGAAAGGGCTGGGGTATTGGGTGATCTACCAAGGGTGTAGGCATCCAGCGTGGTCCATTTCCTTCAGCCAGACTCCTAGTCTTCCTTATTCCCTCGACAGGGAGCCCCTACTCTGTCGAACCCCTGAGACTTCAAGGACATAGCACAGAGTGTGAGAGATTAGTCCTACCTCTTTCCCCCATTCATCCCCACCACTATCTATCCTAGCTTCATCTCTATGTCGGTGTCTCTGACCTTCTCAGCTGTCCCAGTCATTAATTCATGGTCTTTGGTTTCGCCGTCTCTCATTTTCCTGGATCCCCACATCCAGGCTTGTTTTTTCTTTCTTGCTTGGGAGGCATTCAAAATGTACCCTGGTAACTCATTTATCCGGAACGATGAGAATAAAACATACCGACTGCCTCCTGTATGCCAGACACTAAGCTACACACTTTGCTTGCATTATTAAATGTTACCTTACTACATGACTATCTTACATACCTGTGAAGTAGGCAGACATGACCATTTCCATCTTACAGAAGAGGCAAGGTGATGCAGCCTGCCCAAGGCTATTTAGCTAGCATGGCTGATATTTAAACCCAGGCCTGTCTTATTTTAATGTCCATGCTTTAGAAACTACATCAAACTGTCTCTCCAACCTAGGGTGAACAACTCATCCCAGTTTTTTTTTTTTGAGATGGATTTTTGCTCTTGTTGCCTAGGCTGGAGTGCAATGGCACGATCTCAGCTCACTGCAACCTCCGCCTCCCGGGTTCAAGCAATTCTTCTGCCTCAGCCTCCTGAGTAGCTGGGATTACAATTCAGGCACCCGCAACCATGTCTAGCTAATTTTTTGTATTTTTAGTAGAGGCAGGGTTTCACCATGTTGGCCAGGCTGGTCTTGAACTCCTGACCCCAGGTGATCTGCCTGCCTTGGCCTCCCAACTGATTCTAGTTTTATGGGAGCTTTACTGATTTTAAAACAAAAAGCCCTACATCTCAGGATATCACTCTATCCCTGGCAAGATAGGCTGGTTGGTCACTCTGCCCCAACTTGAGCCTTCTTTTGTGAAGAGCCTGGGTAAACAGTGTCATCAGGGAGGTCTGGCTCAGCACTGAAGCCTCCTCCTGCTTCCCCTGATCAGAAAAGGAGAATTCCCAGACCCTCTGCGTCTCCTGCATCCTCTCTGATTCCTGACACCTGTCTTATTGCCCGCTTTTTGCCTGTGCAGTCTTGTATACCGTCAACATCTGGTTTGTTCCACTTTACAAATGCACACAGTGCCAAAGGCTGCTACTGGCACTGGGATTCTCTGCATCCACCTCAATAGCTGAAGCCTCCTTGGGGCCCTTGGGTGATGTAACAAGGTAAGAATTCCATCTGGTTTGCAGAATCTTAGGAAACTTGCTGTCCTCTCAATGCCACCTGGTAGCACCAGGGGGATAGGCAATGCCTTCTGCTTATTGAGACATCCTTCTTAAATCCCTCCCAACACCTAACCAACCAACCATCATCACAAACGATGGAGGGTTAGCAGAAAGGAGGAGAGGGTTGGGCATGATGACTCACACCTGTAACCAAGAAAGCTGGGAGGCTGAGGTGGAAGGATCGCTTGAGGCCAGGAGTTTGAGACCAGGCTGGGCAACATGGTGAGACCTTGTCTCTACAATAAATAAATAAATAATTTTTTCTGAGACAGAGTCTCGCTCTGTTGCCCAGGCTGGAGTGTAGTGGTGCATTCTCGGCTCACTGCATCCTGTGTCTCCTGGGTTCAAGTGATTCTCCTGCCTCAGCCTCCTAAGTAGCTGGGATTACATCCATGTGCCACCATACCCAGCTAATTTTTGTAGTTTTGGTAGAGACGGGGTCTCACCATGTTGGCCAGGCTGGTCTTGAACTCCTGACCTCGAATGATCCACCCGCCTCAGCCTCCCAAAGTGCTGGGATTACAGGTATGAGCCACTGCGCCTGGTCTACAAAAAAATAATTAAAAAAAAATTAATTGGGTATGGTGGCATGCGCCTGTAGTCCCAGCTACTCCGGAGGCTAAGTCAGGAGAATCACTTGAGCCTGGAAGTTTGAAGCTGCAGGTGAGCTATGATGTGTTACTGCACTGCAGTCTGGGTGACAGAGCCAGATCCTGTCTCTAAAAAAATAATAAAATTTAAAAAAATGAGGGGAAAAGCAAATATCCAGATGATTCCCTCCACCCCTAAAACAAACTGATTTGTCCTTAAGAATCTTATTTTATTTTTAAACACTTTGGGATTTTAAAAATAGAATTCCCCTGATGATTCTTTCACTTAAAGACTTCCATTTAGATCAAAGAACTTCAAGTGTCCAGGCACCAGAAATACTGCTCAGAACTATGTATTTCCCCTCCAACATGCAGCATAGATGTCAGTCTCATAAATAGGGGGAATGCCAGATGTCCCCAAGTGTGGACTTAACCAGTACAAAAGCACAAATATATCGGGCACGCAGACTTAGACAGGTTTGCTACATAACCAGAGAGATCACTGGATTTACTCAGTTCCAAATGAGCAGCTCCCCTTTTAAGCTTCTTCAAGTTTGGCATCTGTGGGCCTTTGTAAATACCCAGCAGAGCTCAGGGGAAGTGGTCCTGAATTGTTTAACAGCCACAGCAATTGCTTTGTTTTATACAGGACATTCTTACCTTATCCATCTGGGAGAACAACAGGTGGAGCAACTAAAAAAAAAAAAAATTGTGTGAGTGCTTGAGTGGCTACAAGTTGAATATTAAACAGAAACCCTCAGTGCCCCACGATTCTGGAGATTGGTGTGCATTTGTGAGATACAACAGAAGTCAAATCAATATTCACCCAGAGAAACAAATTAGGAGTGAACAGTTTCATACTTAGCGAAGTGTGCTGAGCTCTCCAAGGATATAGAAAAGAAAGATTTCCTCAGTCCTCTGTGCATGCCCCAAAGGACATCTAAAATCTTCCCAAGGTTAACACCAGAATAAAAAAGACCTTTGGCAATTGTGATATTGTGAGAATTTCCATTCGATAAAGATAATGGGATTTTTAAAGTACTTCCTGGTTGCTATTAGGTCCATGCTGGGAAAATGATGGAAAAAAATCCAGTAAAAATATTTTTTATTATTAGTAGGAAATAATATAGAGAAGAAAGAAAATCCCCCACGAATGAGGAACAATCTAACTTCTGGAAATGGCCATTGTGTTGGATAGATTTTCTGTAATTTCAATTATTGGTATGATTGATTAATCTTGGGATGGCCAACAAAAATGTAGAGTTGTTTGGTCACAGATTCTTTTTTAAAAAAATTTTTTTTATTATACTTTAAGTTCTGGGATACATGTGCACAATGTGCAGGTTTGTTACATAGGTATACACATGCCATGGTGGTTTGCTGCACCCATCAACCCGTCATCTACATTAGGTATTTCTCCTAATGCTATCCCTCCCCTAGCCCCCCACCCCCTGACAGGCCCTGGTGTGTGATGTTCCCCTCCCTGTGCCCATGTGTTCTCACTGTCTGGTCACAGATTCTAGGGAATGGGAGATTGCAAGTACATCAGTTTATGCCTTTTTCAGCATCTCAGCTTGTCTTATCTCACTTTGTAAATTCTATGAGTTGAGGGAAAGGAGGGAAAGGTCATGTGTCTCTTCTCTTAGGACACAATCCAGTCCAGGTATCTGGGTGGTCACCCCCTGTCTGTGTGACTCCTGAAATGGCGATGTCTTGTGGGGTTTCTAGTTGCAGGTGCCATCAGAACTTGGAGGCCAAAAAAATAATGGTGGTGGTTCAAGGTGGACATCTGTCAAATGGGTAGTTTGAAAGATGGATTCGGGAGCTGAGATGCTGTGTCTATTATGGATGTTGAGACAGAGAATCATGTTATCTAGATTTTGGGGAGAGCGGAAAACGTCATTTCGTCCCACAACTGCCTGGAGCCGGGCGATGGAGGATTTGAAATCAAGTGCCGCGACAAGCTGGAGTTACTCCTCCAAGCCACCAGGTGTCACTGGTGTGCCAAAGCGGCAACGAATCCAAGTTTTCCCGGTGGATGCGGACGCTGGAAACCAGCAATCCTGTTAGTTCCCCAACCTGGTTGCCCATCAGAATTCCTTGGGAAATTTAAGTAATAATTTTTGGAAATCACTTCAGACCCACTGAATCAATCGAGGCCCAGAAGTGAGTAAAAAAAATTGTTATATGGAAATAGTCATTATTTGGGATGTGTGTGCGGAGAGATTGCTGCTGTGTATTATATCTCTATTTAAATAAATGTCCCAGGTGATTCTGTAGTTGCAGCAGGTGTTTGGAAAAATGGAACCAATGTCTTTAACAAAGAAGAAGACTAATTTTCCAAGAGTTGAGGGACTTGCTTAATGCCCCCCAACACAGAGCCATGCTTAGAGGCTGGGCACCTCAACTCAAGTGGGGGGCCCTGCTCTCTAGGCAGGGCTGCAGCTCCTAAAGTAGTTCCGGAGACTTCTGGGAAGTTTTGTGCCCTCCCTTGCACTTCCCCTCCCTGTCCCCACCAAGCCCAAAAGGCACATCCACAGAAGAACTGGTTTATTTGGCAGAATATAATCTTCTTATCCTCTCTAATAGCTCTCCTCCCACCTCATTCTCCAGAGCTCCCACATGCAGAGGTCTGATCCCCCTCCTCCAGGTGAGTGGTCTCCATGGGCAATTGGACAAAGCAGAATGGCCTACGCTCTGCCACAGCTAATGGGTTAACGTGTAACATTTATTGAGCATCTAGTACGTGCCAGGCACTTTCCCATCCATTTGAATGTCATATCAACATTCTGAGGTCTAGGAATTATTATTTCAATTTTCCAGATGAGGAAACAGGCTCAGAGAGGTGAAGAAACTCAATCAAGATCACAAAGCTCAGAAGTATAGAGATTCAAGCCTAGGTGTTTTTTTGAGATGGAGTCTTGCTGTGTCGCCAGGCTGGGGTGTAGTGGTGTGATCTCTGCTCACTGTAACCTCTGCCTCTCAGGTTCAAGTGAGTCTCCTGCCTCGGCCTCCCGAGTAGCTGCGACTACAGGCGTACACCATCACACTCGGCTAATTTTTGTATTTTTAGTAAAGATGGAGTTTCGCCGTCTTGGCCAGGCTGGTCTTGAACTCCTGACCTCAAGTGAACCACCTACCTTGGCTTCCCAAAGTGCTGGGATTACAGGTGTGAGCCACTGTGCCTGGCCTCAAGTCAGGGCTTTTGGGCTTCAAAGCTGTATTAATCGTCATCATATGGGGTCCCCATAACTCTCCCATCACATCCAAACAATTTCAGCTATTCTCACCTAGTTTAGAAACTAACCCACTCTCTGGGTTAAAAAAAAATAAAGTCTATGAGTGTCTTTTTCAGGTGAAAGTAAGATCCAGGGATATTATTTAATACTTTATAAAATTTCCTAAAATATTGAAGTTTGAAGGAAATAAACGATACAGCAAACTTAGTGCACAAATCATTACTTTTCTCTGGTGGACTTCAAAGAACTTTTAAATCAAAATTCTTACCTGGGAGTAGACCTTGGTGAGGTCAGCATTAGTGTTAATGAAGTCTTTCATGTTCTTGACATCCGAGACATTTTCCCGAGGATGGAGGTCAAGTCCAGGCATTTGTAATCAGTTGATAAAAGACGTGTGCACAGCCACATGGGAAATTTATGAATATTATCAAATAACGATGTAGGGTATAATTAAGGTTGAGCTATTAAGTACTAATTAATTAAGCTGTCAGATTTTAATCAAGGAATTGATTGTTTCTGTATAGAGCTCTGATGGTTCCGCATCTTTGCAAAGCTCTGGAACCCTGATTTGCAAAGATTAACAAATTAAAAGGCCACACTTCAGCTATTATGTCCTCTGCAAGAGGCAGTGAGCTTTTCTGCTTCCTGGAGAGTGTGGATCCAACAAATTTCTGATTCTTACCGAAAGCCAAAAAGGTAGGTGAGTGCTCTTGGATAGGCCCAGAACCAAAGGTTGTACTTAGGGTGGTCATTATTCAGATTTTTTTAAAAAATAATTTTTTGAGTACCTACTCTGTGCTTGAAAATACGTTATCTTGCTTTATCGTCAAAGCAACCCACTTTACAGAAGAGGAAACTGAGGTTTAAAGAGGGATTGAAACCTCCTCACTGTCCTGTAAATGAGGCCAGATGTCTTCAGGGGAGGAGCGGTAGGGTAGGTTTGAGTTTGTTTTCCCTGAGACTGCGCGGACTGAACTCTCTTTGCTTTTGATGGTACCATTGTAGCTTTTTCTTATTTATTTATTTATTTATTTATTTATTTATTTATTTATTTATTTATTTTTGAGACAGAGTCTCGCTCTGTTATCAGGCTGGAGTGCGGTGGCGCGATCTTGGCTCACTGCAACCTCTGCCTCCTGGGTTCCAGCAATTCTCCTGCCTCAGCCTCCCGAGTAGCTGGGATTACAGGTGCCTGCCACCACGCCCGGCTAATTTTTTGTATTTTTAGTAGAGATGGGTTTTCTCCATGTTGGCCAGGCTGGTCTCAAACTCCTGGCCTCAGGTAATCCACCCCCTTGGCCTCCCAAAGTGCTGGGATTACAGGCATGAGTCGCTGCATCCGGCCAGGGATGTTCTATTCTTAACCACATTTTATAGACCAGGGCTCAGAGAAACCATGTGACTTGCCTGTAGTCCTATAAATTGTAAGTGGGCAGAGTTGGAATTTGGGTGCAGGTAAGCTGACTCCTTCACTGATGTACTGTGCCACTTTTAAGGCATCAGGGTTTACGGAAGCAGAGATGTTGCAGCACAAGTTGATGACCCGGTGTTGATGTGCTGGGCTTCCTGCCTGTAACTTGAGCGTTCCATCCCTTCAGAAAGGTCGCTGGGTCTTTCCATCCCTTCAGAAAGGTTGCTGGGTCTAGCAGGGACAGTGTATCTTGCCCAACCTCATCTGTCCTGGAGGAGTCATCTGTTTATAGGCAGGATATGAAATGGACTTGGTTGGGGGGTTGGCTAGAGGGCCTTGCAAAGCATGGAGATTGATTACGTGGTGTGTGTTGGCTTCTTGGCAAGAGTGGTCCCATGCTTCGGCATTTGGTCGGTTGAAGTGAAGGCTGGCAAGTGGAGCTCTTTACATGAATGATCTCATTTAGCACCGTAAGGTCAGTGCTGCCACTGAGCTGGAGATGGGGAAAGGGAAGCTCCAGCAGGCTAACTGATTTGTCTCTGATCACACAACATCTATGTTGTGAAGAATAAGCTCTTGATGGGACAGGCCTTTGGGATCCATCCCTGTGGGCAGGAGAGCCACAAGGGGAAGCCGCGGTTTTTCACGATTTGCCCTCGGTAGTTGTGAACAGGGTGGGAGAAGGGAGGTGATGAGCTAAGGAGGAATATGAACAAAAGGGAGCAACAGAAAAGAAAGTCGTTATAATAATCATCATCATAATTATGCCAGTTCTCCTTGTCCTCTCCCTGGAATCCCTGTGACTCCCCTACACCCAACACAGTGGCCCTTTCTGGAGACATCTGGGACCACAGCATCTGTCATCCTCAGAGTGATCATTAGAAAAGAACAGCAGTTATCTTTAGAGCCAATGGAAGCAAACACACCAACATTTAAGGAAATGTGTCTGCATTTAATACTTTGTTTCTTTAATGGAGCCAAAAGAATGCCAAGATTTACACGTTTTAGGATTCGTAATTGAATCGTGTAAGTGGAAAATGCGAGCCCTGGGAATCTTTGGAAAAACGGGCAAGAGGTTTGTCAACGTCAGGTTGCCGAGCCGGCTTCCTTCCAGGACAGCTTGGTGCCTGCGCTGGTGAGTCTCCTGCACTGGGGCGTGTCTGTGCCGGCTAGTTTCCTTCCGGGACAGCGCTGTTCTGCAGGAAAACTCTAAGAAACAAATGAAAACAAAACAGTCTTTTTGGCTGTTGGAAGGTGGTGCATCTGAGCCTTCTATCCCTGCCCCATCTGACTGCCAGGGGTATAGTTTTCTGAGATTTTGAAGCACTGGGCAAGGAGTCAAGGCCTTGGTGCTTGAATCTTGACTCTGCTATGTTCTAGCCATGTGACTTTGCATGAGTTACTAAACCTCTCTGAGACTCAATGCCTAATTCTGTTAAAATGGAGAGCACTGTTTAAGGGTTGTTACAGGTTGAATTTTTTTTTTTCCTCTAAGAAGATGTATTTAGCCCTTGGGACCTGTGAATGTGACTTTGTTTGGAAACAGGGTTTTTGCAGATGTAATTAAGATGAAATTATACTGAAATAGGATGGTCCCTTAATCCAATATAACTGGTGCCCTTATATGAGGAGAAGAGACACGGACACATGGGGGGAGGCAGCCATGTGGAATGGAGGAAGAGATTGGAGTGATGCTTCCACCAGCCAAATAACACCTGGGGCTACTGGAAGCTGGAAGAGGTAAGAAGACTCCTCTCCTGACACGGAATCAACCCAAATGCCCATGAATGATAGACTGGATAAAGAAAATGTGGTACATATATACCATGGAATACTATGTAGCCATAAAAAGGAACAAAATCATGTCCTTTGCAGGGACATGGATGAAGCTGGAAGCCATTATCCCCAGCAAACTAACGCAGGAACTGAAAACCAAACACTGCATGTTCTCACTTATAAGTGGGAGCTGAACAATGAGAACACATGGACACAGGGAGGGGAACTACACATGCTGGGGCCTGTCGGGCGGTGGGTGAGGAGGTGGGGAAGAGCATCAGAAAAAAATAGCTAATGCATGCTGAGCTTAATACGTAGCAGACGGGTTGATAGGTGCAACAGAGCATATGACACACATTTACCTATGTAACAAACCTGCACATCCTGCACATGTACCCTGGAACTTAAATCAAATCAATCAAATAAAAAGAAGATGCCTCTCCTGGAGGCTTCAGATGGAGTATGGCTCTGCTGTCACCCGATTTAGGGCTTCTCGCCTCCAGAACTAAGAGAGTAAATTGCTGTTGTTTTAAGACATCCAGTTTGTGTTACTTTGTTATGGCATCTTTAGGAAACGCATACAAGGTGGATGACTTTATGGAGTCAAAGGACCTATTTCAGTGCCTGGCAAGAGTAGATATCCAGGAAATGTATGTTTTCCCTTTCCTTCATAGCTTTTGGGGTCCTGCAATGTGAAGGAAGAGAGACAGGGTGATGTAGTGGTTTAAATCACACTCTAGAATGGGCTTCCTGAGGCTTGTATTCTAGCTCCACCACTTGCTTTGTGACTTTAGGTAGTTGTTAGACCCTTCTTGTCTCAGTTCCAAGAAAGAGAAAAGCAGCCCCTTACATCCAGGAGCTGGCCTGGTACTATCGACAAGGGGTTGGAGTTGCTAGGAGCTGCCTTGGCACTCACAGGTAGACCCTGGTGTTGTGTTGAGCGTAAACAATTTCGCAGAATGCCAACATCAGAAAAGGCCACTCTGTAACAATGATGGGTCAAGATGAAAACAAGATCATTTTGTCATCATGTCCGTGCACAAGCTAAACATGAGCATTGTCCAAACCACAAAAATGACCAAACAATCCCTTCTCTTGGCTAATGGGAGTAACCTCTGTTTCTTTACCATATCACAGCTTTAGCTGTGCCTCATTCCTCACACCTTCTAAAGGAGATTTATCAAAATAGAATTACTCCCACTTCATGACAGTATGCAATCCAGAACAAAGCCCTGCTTCCTTAAACTCTTCCTAAAATCACCTAACACGAACCCAAATAAGCCTTTCGAACACCCCTTTACTGAGATGCCCCATGACTCCCCAGGGTGTGTGCTTTCCCTCATTGCAATGAGTCCATAATCCTAACTTGCATAATGGCATGTGTGACTCTGGTGGTCTTTGTTGACTGTCAGATGGGGAATAAAACAGACCGATCTCCCTAGGGTGCAGTGGAGGTCACAGAGTTAGCATATTGCTTTGAGCAGTGTCTCCTGCATGTTGAGTAGTGGATAAATGTCTGCTAGAATTAGCATTTTTGCAGGCTGACACTCAGCATCCATTCCCTTTGCTTTCTATAACAGTATTCCACATTTTCTGGGGGAGCTATCTTTCCTCTATTCTCATGCCATGTGCTTTGGTTCTGATTGAGCCATTCCCGTCTTTGGGAGTAGACATGTGACTCAGGCCTGTCCAATTAGCATGTTCCATCCCCTGACTGTAGTGATTGGTTCAGGGGGAGCATGTGGCACTAGTTGGTCCAATCAGAGTGTGTCCTGGGACTTACGTGGAACTCAGGGTAATGGCTTCTTGTTTTTCCAGTAGTGGTAAGAGGATATGGTCAGGATCTGTGAGGGTCACCAAGAGGAGCCCAAAAAATGAGGCTGGTGAAATGGAAGGCATTCCGTTTATGGATCTTAAGTCTCATGCCCTATAAAATGGGGTGGGGATGGTGTCCTTTAAGAGATATTGCTATAGAGCAGTAGTTTCCTGGGTGCCAATATGGGTAATTTAAATCTTACTATGGAAAGGAGGAGGCAAAATACACTGCATATTTTTCGGTTCCAGCAGTGGTGTGTTTTGTTTTAAAATGGGGTGAGCCTGCTGCTTTGCTATGACCTTGCTATTGGTTGGTCTCTGAAGCTCAAACCTGCAATTTAGGCTTTCCCTTGTATCCTGGAAGTCATCATGGTACAGGAGAGGTCACTACATGGCCTCAGCCACCAAGCACAGTCATCCAGAAGAGATAGCAGTTAAGGTGTGAGAGTGGCCTGCCCTGTGACCAAGGTGGACGATTGGGAGGGATGGGAGGCAGGCATCTTCTCTTCCTTGCTCAGCTGGACCAAGCAAATTGAGGCCTCTGGCTGCCCTCCATGGAGTTGAATGCAGCCATGTGGTACAGTGGATATAGTTAGGTTTCGGAGTCAGAAAGACATGGGGTACAAACCCTCTTATGGCTGTGTGAGTTGGGGGAGACTCACTTCCCTTGTCGGAGCTTCTGTTTACTCGTTGACAGAATGAGAAAGACCACAGTGTCAATATTATAGCACAGTCTCCATAAGTAGTTTTTACCTTCTGTCTGCATCAAAATCCTTCAATTGGACACAGTGTGCTTCTCAATTGGGGTCACACAGTAGGATACTGCAGTTCGAGACTAGATTAGAGGTTCTCTAGATGTTGCCCCTCAGGGGATATTGGGCAGTGTTTGGAAACAATTTTGATTGTCACAGCTAGGATGGGAGTGGTGCTTGCTGCTGGCTGGGATGCTGCTAAACATTTTGCAATGCACAGGACAGCCCCTCACAAAAATGAATGACTCCAATGTCAATAATACTGAGCTTGGAGTCCCCGGACAGGGGGGAAAGGAGATGCATCTTCTTGTGTTGTCAGTTTTCCTCGATGGTAGAATATTTACTTTTTAATTTTTTTTCTTTTTTGAGATAGGATCTCACTGTGTTGCCTAGGCTGGAGTGCAGTGGCATGATCTCGGCTCAGTGCAACCTCTACCTCCCAGGTTCAAGTGATTCTTGTGCCTCAGCCCCCCGAATAGCTGGGATTACAGGCGTGAGCCACCGTGCCCGGATAATTTTTTTGTATTTAAAGTAGAAAGGGGATTTCACCATGTTGGCCAGGCTTATCTCAAACTCCTGGCCTCAAGTGATCCACCTGCCTCGGTCTCCCAAAGTAATGGGATTACAGGTGTGAGCCACTGTGCCCAACCAGTGGTAGAAATTTTAAAACATCATATTTATATTACAACAAATGCAAATATCTTATGGAGGAAAGAGCAGTATTTGCCTGACTTTTTCATGAAAACCTGATATTTACAAAAATTACACTCTGGGTGGACTGCTTTGAGCTCTGCTAACTTGTTTTTCTACCCTTTGTGACTCAGAGTTCTGTGAAAGCTTCCGTCCTAGGGTTGGACTCCAAATCCATAATATAGCCTGGGGGTCTTCCACACTCAGACCTTTGCTTCCCCTCCTGCCTTGCATTAGAAATATTCTCTGGTCCATCCACACCAAGCAAGAATGGCGAGTAACATGTTTACTATGGGCCAGCTAAGCATTTTACAAACATTTTCTCCTTCATTCAAACTACCAGGAGTGCCTTCAAAAACAGACATGGACGTTTTTGCCTTTGAGCTTGAAAGTCCTCCATGTTCCCTTTCGCAATCACTCCTACTCACCCCTCGAAACTGCATTCCGGCAAACTCTCCTCTATCAAGCAGTTAAGAGCATAAACCCTGAATCCAGCTGCCTATCTAGGTTTGCATCCTCCTCTGCCTCTTACTTGCTATGTGTTCTTGAGCAGGTTGCTTCATTTCTCTGTGCATCAGTTTCCTTTTTAAAAATGGGGTGATGATAATATTTACCTCACAGCATCGAAGATTAAATGAGATAATGAGAGTGTGTGAAATAGTACTTGGCACATAATAGGTGCCCAATGAGTGTTAACTATTCCTATTATTACTTGACTTTCTTTGACCTCTCCCCCATCACCATCCTATCGCACCTGCTGGGAACTGGGTCTCACAGGGTATTTCTGGATTTATTAGGAGGTGTTCATAAGAGTTTGTAGAAGGAAAGAATGTGATATAGATATGTAGTAGCCACATTTTATAGGATTGGTTGCTAAACTCAGCAAGCAAGCAAACAAACAGACAAAACAACCCAACCCCAAACAAACTTCTGAGCTCCATGTAAACAGATTCTGCTGCCACTGAGGAAATTCTGTTATGGTTTTCCTGGGCAGATTGAGATTCTAGAGAGTGTTTGGGGGCTTTTAAGAATTTAGACTAATAAGGGGTCTTAGCTAATGATAAGGAAGGAGATCAGGCTTGGGAACTCCACCCTGGGCAACTCTGAAATGACTGGCCCTGGAGCTGGCAGAACTCTGGAAGTCCAGGTTCATTAGTTCTGTCTCCCCAGCAATGATGGCAGCAGTAGGAATAATAATCTCTCGTATTTACAGAGGGCTTTACTCGTTCTCATTTCCTCCCTCTCTTGCTCTGTGCAGCCATTGCATGGTGGAGTTTATAGTATTACAGATCTGTCCTGGCTGGTTGTCTGACTTGGCCAAACCTCTTCACTTGTTTGAGCCTCATTTTCCTAATTTATAAAATGGAGGCTAATACTACTTATCTTATGGGTTGTTGTAAAAAGTGAGGTTTAGATCAGAAGAGGCACAGAGTTGGTGGTGGGCTGTTAAATCAGCTCTTTGAAACAAAAGCCCTCATGGGTAATGTTTGTCAATTTCCAAGGTATGCACACTCCTTCCATGGTGGATTCCAAGCAGCCAATGTCACATCATTGAGTAGATTTGAGAAGAGACATTTGCCATCTACTTTTCTGTGCAGCTGTGAGCTGGCTCCAGCACATTCTGTTAAACGTCTTGCACTAACTCTCCTTTATTAGTCAGTGGCTTCCTGACATGGTGTTGAGAAAGATTCTGAGACTGTGTCTGGGAACAGAGGAAGGGTGTAATTAAATTCATTATGGCTGTCTGCCATGGCTGATGGAGGAGAGATGGCACATATATGTAGGGACTTATTATCCCTGGATTTTTGAGACTGTATGCAAAGGTCCTTTCAGGGTTTGACACCCAGTAGGCATTCAACCAATGGTACATATTGCAACTGGGCAAGGAGACAAGGATCATTTGTTTTTCTTACATTAACACTTGGTGAACACACAGGCAGCAGTTAACTGTACCAAGGGTTGATAAGTGCTACAGAAGCACAAGGCAGTGTGGTGTAAAGGACAAAGGTTGGGCTTTATGACCTGGGCTGGTATTCTAGCCCATTAGTCAAGCGACCTTGGGAAAAATGGCTCATCCTCTCTGATACTCAGTTTTCTCACCCACAAAAAGGAGACATTACTGGAGAGATTGAATATTACATCCATTAAAATGAAGCGTGGGACCTATTGCTGGTGTGTTTTGTAAGTGGTGGTTTCCTTTGCCCTGTTCACTTTGAGGCTGCAAGTGGATTGTTGACCCACGGCCAACTCAGCACCATAAACCCTGAAAATCCTGGGAATGATTTCCAAGCAGCAGTAAAACTCAGAATCACTCACACAACTTCTTGTCCCACTTAAAATTTTCCCTGAGTTACTCTTTTCCTTTTGCAATTAGAAACAAGAATAAAATGGAAAAAAGTGCTACCTACCCAAACTCTGCAGGTAAATATCCATAAGTAGTTCAAGCCTAGGAACAGCCTTCAATGATGGACAGGGCGGTTTTGTTTTTGCCACGTGCAGGGTTCATTATAATCCTTGGAAAAGCAGGTTTCCAGAGAAATGCTGATACAGCTTGTCTCTGTGTTGCTATGATACATGCAAAGCATCACACACAATTAGATCCTGAAATACAGACCCAAGTTTTTAATTACTGAGTTCCTGCCTGTCTTGCAGGGGAGCTTTGGTCACTGTGTACTGATAAGTGCTGCCTTTTGTTTTATTTCCTTTGTGGATAACAAGACTAATTGATCCCCACAGTTTGGCTTCTTTTTATTTGGAAGATGTAGGCAGGAACTTGGGCTCAAGTTGAGGACCCAGTTCCTTCATGAAACAGACTCTCAAGAGGGCAGTGAGGGGCAGGCAATGAGGGGTGCAAGATTCGAGCATGCAAAGGTGGAGTGGCACTCACTGTTAACTCTGTGTGTCTTTATAGAAGTCACTTAACTGCTCTGGTTACAATGAGGGCTTTTTCCTTGGCTGATTTGATCAAGGGGTCTATGGTTGTGCCTTTGGGACGCTAGTGCACACATAAATCACACGGGCGGGCAGTGTCCTGATAAATGCAAGATTCTAAGTGAGTTGGTCTAAGGTGAGGGCTGAGACTCTGCATTTCTGTCTAACAAGTACCTGGCTGATGCCAATGCTGCTGGTTTCTGACCCAGTCTGTACTTTGAGTAGTTGAAAGGAGCATGAAAGCAGTTTGGAAAGTTATTGTACCTTGTAAGGCGTTTTATATGGAAAACACAAACACAGAAATTTCATCAGCTGCCCAGCTAGATAATGCTTACTGTGTACCTTGGAAATACCCAGTGGTGCACTAGGATTGGAGGCAGTGACCTGGATTGTAACTCACTGATGTCTCTGGGCATTAAAGGGAATAGACAGTAAGGGCATTGGCCCCAGAAAGACCTGAGTTGGAGCCCTGGCTCTGCCCTTTTATGGATGTGTGATCATAAACAAGTCAGCTCGCTTGTCTTGGCCTCAGTTTCTTTGTCTGTTACATGGATATGACATTACCATCCCAGGGTGGGTTGAGAGGTTAAGCAAGATGAAAAGTGTAGTGGCTGTCCCAGTGCCTGGCTCATGGTAGACCCTCCTTCAGCACGTGTCACAGGTGCACACTGCTTGAGAGTCCCCACCCTCTGTGACCCTGGTTCCTCAGGTCAGGGCTCAAAGGGGAGGAGGTGATGGCATCTCCAAGGCAGCCTATAGCTCTCACAGCCTTGGTCCAGGATGGAGTGATCTGACTCTCCAGGGACCTTGCAGGCTGTTCCTCCTCAGTCAGCAGAAAGGGCTGCAGTGATGACAGCCCAAGCCTATCCCGAGTCTCATTATCCACCCCAACATTCCTGCCAGCCGTCAGCAGGCTCCACTTCCATGAAGACCAGTGACGCTTGCACCAAGGCCAGTAGCCTTTGAGATTCCTGAGTCAGAAAGACCTAGGTCTTAAACCTCATCCAAGAGCCTCGGTCTTCTCATCTGTAGAAGGAGGTTTATCTTGCCTGCCTTGCAGAATCATGTGAGGATCAGAGGGGATCATGGTGAAAATCAGAGCAGCTCCCTCCTTCCATCTGCAGCACTGGGATCAGAGCTTTGCATGGAGCATTTGAGTCCAGGCCTGAGACCCCCACAAGCATTAGTCTCATTAAACTGCCCAGTTTACAATAGAGGGAGCTGAGGCTCAGAGAGGTTAAGTAACATGCCTGAGGGCACACAGCTGGTGAGGGGCAGAGTCAGGATTTGAATCTAGAAGCCCAACTCCTGGGAGTTAGAAAACCCAGCAGCTAGGTGCTATTGGCTCCCAATTTGTTTTTTTTCCGGAATCTAACATGGGAGTGACAGGCAGGGCTGGGCTGGGGTGGAAACAGTACCACTGCTTGATGTGGGAATTAACACATGTAAAGGCATTGTTTTTGATGACTTTGTGTCTGGGTCCTCTGGGCTTATTGTTACATGATCTCTCCAACATGTTTTAATCAAACATTATGGTTGTGTGATCATAAGCAAGTCAGCTCACCTGTCTTGGCCGTGTTTTCCCTATCCCTTAAATGGAATGATGTCGCCCTCCCTCGATGGTCAGAGGGTTAGTAACATGATGGATATAAAGGACCTACTGGTCAAGGTATTATGTTAGCAGCTGAAGAATATGCTCAGTGCATGCCTGTGCTCCCTGTGCCTGCCCTCCACTAGACCCTGACTCTCCAAACTCTCCTTCCTTACATGTGTCTAAGATAGCCTGGGCATAGTTAGGGTTTCAACATTTGGAAGGTATCATATTATTTGAGCAGCAAGAGCTGTGCCCAGGGTGTCTCCCGTCCTGACTGTAGCCTGTGTTGTCAGGGAGAAAGATTCTGGGGCCCTGTCAATCTTTCTAGCAGGAAAGAAAAAAGTCCTTAAGACAGTAGGGCTGTGGACAGGGCAGGCAGGATGATGGGCAGCTGCAGAAGTCAGCTCACTCTGCAGCCAGTCTGTGAGGCAGCAGCTACAGCTTCCTAATGTTAAGGAGGCCCGGCTTCCTGGAGTGCCACTGCGCATTGCAGCAAGTCATGACTAACAAAGCTGTCAGGGGGAAGAGCTTGTTTCCCCCAGCACACATGTCTCACCAGCTCAAGACTGGTCACTACAGTTGTGCCTTTGCTGTAGGCACATGGCCTCTGAAACACCCTGAGGAACCCCCAGGCAAGGAATATATAATATTCATGTCTCTGGGAGTTGGGTGAGGGTGCATTAGGCCAGTATGTGGAGCAGCTGGGGTGCAGGAAAGAGAACAGAAACTTGGAGACTGACTCCAAGCGGCTTAAAGCTCTCTGGCCTCAGCTTTCTCACCTGTAAAATGGGACCAAACACTTAGATTCAGAGAGGCAGTGTCATAGAGGGCAAGAGCCTGGCAAGTCTGAATTTGTATCTTGGCTTAGCCACTTGGAGGCTGTGCACTCCTGGGAAAATTCCTTCACCTCTCTGAACCTCAGGTTGTTTTTCTGTAAAAAGGGGGCTAATGATGGTACCTAGACCTCATACAGTTGTTATGCAGATTAAAATAATTAAAATAATGCGTGTAAAATGCTTAGCCTATTCCATGGCAAACAATGAATATTTTTTCCTCTTATTCGTGAAGTTGTTCATTTATTCCTTCCAGTTGCTGGGAAGGGGCTGGGGATGCAAAAGCGAAAAGATCAACAACAGTTGAACAGACATTTCAAGAGTTTTTGGGAGAATTAGCTGAGAAATGCATGTGAAGGACCTGGCTCCTGTGCTCAGGAAGCCCTAAGGGTCAGTTGAGGCAAGTCACTGTATGCTCATCCATTCCTATCCCCTGACAAACTAATAATAATAACAAGATATCTGTGCCAGGCATTGTTAGAAATGTTAATTCACCTAATTTTATGATATAGAAGGTGTATATTATTATTATCCTCATTTTGTAGATGAGGAAACTGAGTCACAGGGAAGTTAAGTAACTTGCCGAAGGTTAACACAGCTATTGGATGGCAGAGCCAGGATTATAAAGCAGGTAGTCTGGTTCCCAGGTCCTTGCTTTTCACTGCTCCACCAGACAGCTTCCTAGGATGGCAGGCTGGGCTCTTGACCTTGCTTTCCATGCCCATCTCCCATCCACTGGCTACAAGGTTCATGCTGCCCCCAGATTGAAGCCTTAAGAGATGCCTTCTCCAACTTGAGTCAGCTCAGCTCAGCTCAGCTCAGCTCAGCTCAGCTCAGCTCAACTCAGCACAGCTCAACTCAGCTCAGCTCAGCTCAGCTAAGCTCAGCTCAGCTCAGCTCAACTCAACTCAGCTCAGCTAAGCTCAGCTCAACTCAACTCAGCTCAGCTCAACTCACTTCAGCTCAGCTCAGCTCAACTCACTTCAGCTCAGCTCAACTCACTTCAGCTCAGCTCAGCTCAACTCAATTCAGCTCAGCTAAGCTCAGCTCAAGTCAATTCAGCTCAGCTAAGCTCAGCTCAACTCAGTTCAGCTCAGCTCTGCTCAGCTTGGGTAAGCCCAACTCAACTGGACTCAAGGGAAGTCAGCTCAGCTCATCTCAACTCAGCTCAGCTCAGCTCAGTTCAGCTCAACTCAACTCAGCTCAGTTCAGCTCAACTCAGTTCAGCTCAGCTCAGCTCAGCTCAGCTAACTTCAGCTCAACTTAGCTGAGCTCAACTAAGTTCAGCTCAACTCAACTCAGCTTTGCTCAGCTCAACTCAGCCGAACTCAACTAATTCCAGCTCAGCTCAACTTGGTTTAAATGAACTCAACTCGGCCCACCTCAACTGAACTCAGCTCAATTCAGTTGAACTCAACTTGACTCAACTCAGTTCATCTCAACTCAGTTCAAGCAGAACATGTACCGAGGGGATCCTCAGACATGAGTGACTACAATGAATGATGAAAAATTTGGGGTCTATGTTATATGCTTATTTCATTCCCATTGGCCAGATGGGAATCTCGTCTCCCTCATTCATGTAAAATAATACCAAGACATTATGTGAGTACGCTGTTGTACAGTTTACAAAGCCCTTTTACGTACGTAGCTTATTTATAACTACATTTTCTAAGCCAAGCCAGCTTTGAGGTAAAAAATGGGAGGGACTATATGCAGGACAATTAATAATAATACCTACTATTAACTGGGCAGCTACTATGTGCCAGGCACAGTGCTAGGTACTTAACAAGCATGATCTTGTTTAATCTGGCAACCTGGGAAGTGAGATTATTCTGCTCATTTTACAGGTGAAGGAACTGAAGTGTGGAGAGGCTGAGTAGCTTTTCCGAGTCACAAAGCTATAGGAGGTGGAATGGTCGGCTTTCAAAGGCCGTATCTTTCTGCAGTTCCAGCCTACTCCAGAGGGCTCACCACTATCTAGGGGAACCAGTCTCCATGTCTCTTTTAGACATTTGGGCTCAGAGGACAAAGGATGACCAGAGTTATGTCTTTCCACTACTTGTGGGCCAAGAGCTAAAGGAACTGCAAGCTCCATGCCATAAAGGTTATGAAAGAGTGAACTTCTGGAACTCCCACTTTATGGACCTAGTATGATTTCAGTCCTTAACTAAACATATCCTTGCTGAGCTGACACAATGCCTGCAATCTTCGATTCTCACTGATGGCTGTCTTATAGTTTGGGCTGGAAGAACCATTGCAGTGCCTCTACCTCAACCTCGTTTTCAGATGTGCAAACTATGGCCACAAGAGACAAATCCTTAGAGCAAGGTAGATGAGAGACCAGAGCTCAGGCCTCTAGCGTTTGCTGGGGTTAATTAAGTCAAAAGCCTGAGAAGGAAGGAGGATTGAAATTTGGCTCTTAAAAATGAACATCAATCACATTATTGATCCTTTCTTCTTTTACTTTTTCCTCTTTGTGTTCGGGATTCCTGGATCCCAAAGCCTGCTTGCTGCAGGCTTCACACACAATAAAAACCATGTTAATTAAAATGCCAACTTACATCAAAAAGGAGACCTTGTTGTGGAAAGGGTGGAGCCCAACAAATGAGCCTGGAAATGGTGTTCTGCTGAGGTGGGGCTCTATCAAATCAAAAGGGAGATGGATTTTGCTGAGAATGGATGTTCAAGAGCCCATTCATTTTTTCCCTTTTGTCTAGATTCAAATTCTCATTTCTGCTATTTTGAGGTGTTCTCTATGAGAAGTGCCGTGGCTTAGTGGCTTGTTGGAGAAGCCATTTCAGTGTCAGAATTACTTGCTCACTATTGGTGGTGTAACCTTGGCCATGGCTCTTAACTTCACCGAGCCTCATTTTCCTCATTTGAATAGTAATTCTCAATATGCTGGGGTTTCAGAAGGGTTAAATGAATACATAAGAACCAGCATTACTCAACAGTTGGTTATTTATTATTATTATTGTTTTGAAGGGGGAATGTCTCAGTCCATTCAGGCTGCTATAACAGAACACCATAGACTGGGTAGCTTATAAATGACAGAAGTTTATTTCTTACAGCTCTGGAGGCTGGGAAGTCCAAGATCAAGGTAGATTCAGTGTCTGGTGAGGTCCCACTTTCTGGCTCATAGTGCCATCTTCCTGTGCCCTTACATGATGAAAGGGTAAAAGATTTAGCATCTTTTATAAGGACACTAATCTCATTCATGAGGGCTCCACCCTCATGACGTAATCACCACCCACCTCCAAATAATCTCCCCACTAAGACTTAGGTTTTAAAATATGAATTTTGGTGTGACACAGAAATTTAGTCCATTGCAGGGGGCACCTTGAGCTATAGAACAACTTGATGGCTGCAGAACAGGCTTTTCTGTTGGAGGATATTATTGACTAGTTACCTCCTGTCTCTCAAATTATGATACATTCTTTCTCTGCTGGGCCATCAAACAATTTTATGGAATTTCAGGCCCCACGGTGCCTTAACTGGAGTCATATTTATCAGTGAGCAGGCCTGAAATGATGCCATATGCATAAAGCAGATGCTGCAGACGTTCTTTCACCTTGCACCATACTTTTTCCTGTGGCCACTTTGTAGCTGGAAAGTAGGAACTCTACTTTCTGCTGTTTTCAGAGGTTAGAGCTCTTTCAGCTCTTGGCTCGTGGGTGATGAGTGGTCCTCTCTCTGGCGAACCCAACAGTGTGTCTTTGTTTTTCTGTTTGCTCAGCTACTCTGATCATGCACAGAAGTTACAGATTTAGCATGTGGCTACAGGAATTGGCTTTAGAGCCAGACAGAGCTCAGTTTGCATTCTAGCTCTCCAGCTCCACCTGTGTAATCTTGGTTAATATGTAACTTTTCAGAGCCCATTCTCTCCATGATTAAATATGGTAGAGTAGTCCTGTCTTCCTTACAGCATTGTCACAAAGAATAAATAAAGTTAATTTCAGACAAGTATTTAGTTTAGGGCCCACATGTTAGCTGTTATAATAATAATAATATATATATATATTTACAAAAAACACTATTTTTAACTATTACTTCACCTATATTGATGAAATTCTCTGAGATAAAACACAAATTGCTCACTAACAAGGTATCCAAAGTAAAATTCCTCATTCTCCATTTGCCTTGGGACAAAGGGCAAAAAGAGCTTACTGTGCCATTTTCCTCATTCAGTAAAGAAGATTCAAGTGGGCCAACTTTTTCAGATAGGATGGTAAGTATCATTAGTATGAGAAACCAGCAAAGAATACCTGTCAACCCCCTTGGCTTGGTGTTTGAGACCTTCCATGATCTGGCTTTCACCTCTCTTTTGGCCTCCTTTTCCTCTGCTCCTACTCATAAGCAAGCAGGGTTAGTTTGGCGAATGGCTTCACACTTTGCCACCTCTGTGCCTTTGACCATGTTGCTGCTTCCCTCAGGAAAATTGCTCCATGCCTCTGCATTCATAAATCCAAACAGACACACCCTTACTTTCTCTGTGTCTTGCCTTCTCACACATAAGGAACATCTGTTATATTGGCCTTGTTAAATAATCATCTCACTAGTTTTGACAACACTCCTTCCCATTGGAGTAAGGATAGGGTTCGCCATGATCTCCAGCTTACTGGGATAGTCTCATTCAGAGCTTTCCATTCCTGTAGCAGCAGAAAAGGGGAAGAATGGAAGAGTGGAATGAGAAAAAGGGGACACTTCTCACTGGAGTCAACTCCTTTTAAGGAGCCTTCCTGTAAGTCCCTCTTCCTCCCTTTCTGCCCTTATCTCTTTACATCTCATTGGTCAGAATGTGGTCATGTCTCGCAAGGGAGTCTGGGAAATGTAGTCTTTTAGCTGAGAGATCAATGTAGTTTCTCATACTAGCAAATAAGAGGACATCAAGTAGGCACTAGTGTTTATGTCACTGTCCCCTTGAACTCACCTACCACATAAATAGCCAGGGCAGTGATGAAGGTTGGGTAGAGAGTTTAATTTGAGAAGAAAGCACTGAACTTCAGTGCTGATGTGCGTTTCCTAGTCTAGTTTTCTTTGGAAACTGGAAGTCAGCCTGGCTTGAGGAAAGTCTCCTGGAGTGAGTGTCTTGACCCAGATTCTCGTCTTTGTTTTGCCCTCTATGACCTTAGGAGCAGGGGACTGAAAGGTGGCTGTTCAGTTTCCTCCATCCCTCTGTGGTTCTCATGGAAGCACCCTGCCTATTTTGATCCCAAGCCATGCATGTTTCTGTTGTTACTAAGCTTCTTAGCACTGTCTTTGGCTCCTGCTTATAAATGTTTAAAAATATTCGCTTGACGCACAGTGGGATTATAGACTCTCTCATTTCCGAAATGAAAAGCAGCTCATGCATTATTCAAGAAAAATATTGTATTATTGAACAAAGGATGGGTACACTCATCCCTTATTATGCATTCCAGTCTTTGCTACCTTATTAGTAGATGTGTTCTGCGAGAATTTTACTGATGGGGTTTGTAAACAAAGGCAGAGATCAAACACTAATGTGTTGAGATGGCATGATTAAAAGATTACCATAAAATAATCAACTTACATGCCTGGGAGGTCTATAGTGTACTCAACACTTGGGCTCCTTCTACCTCTTCCTACCACATTAAAGCTCAACCTTGGCTTGAACACTTCCAGTTGTGGGAAACTCACTACTCCCAGTTTCACCATTGTGCAGTTTGAGTATAAGGAAGTTTGTCTCAAATTGGGCTGAAATCTCTTTCCTTGTGGTCTTTACCCACTGCATTTAGTTTTCACATGGAACAATTCTGTTCCCTTTCTCCCTGATGACCCTTTAGTTTTATACAGATGGCGATCGTTGAAATCCACTTGTGTCATTTCTTTGAACGGTCAAAAATCTTCTAACTTTTCAGCCATTCTCCATGACGAAAAAGGAGAGTTCATTGGATCTAACAAGCATTTATCAAAGAGCTTTCTCTTTATGATCCAGACATGGTGATAGTCATGTTTATGGCTTATAACACTTTGCAATTAAGCAAAGATTTGTAGGGTATTCAACTAGCAGGATTCAAAATTCCACAAGTTTCCAGTCCTGTCTCCCACCACTCTCCCTCTCACCCTCCTTCTTCAGCGTTCCTGAATTTTCTTTTTTTTTTCTTTTTTCTTTTTGCTCTATTGTCCAGGCTGGAGTGCAGTGGTGCCATCTTGGCTCGCTGCAACCTCCACCTCCCAGGTTCAAGTGATTCTTCTGCTTCTGAAGTAGCTGGGACCACAGGCATGCACCACCACACCTGGCTAATTTTTGTATTTTAGTAGAGACGGGGTTTCACCATGTTGGCCAGGCTGATATCGAACTCCTGACCTCAGGTGATCCACCCGAGAGTTCCTGAATTTTCTATTCTTCAAACACACCAGGATCCTTCCTGTCTCAAGGCCTTTGTACATGCCATCCTTGCTGCCTGGGATGCTTTCCCAAATCTTCATAACTGCTGCTGCTTCTCACCATGCAGCTCTCATGCACGAGACATCTTTTTAGAGAAGCCTACATAGATTTCTATCTAAACTAGGCTTTCAATCCTACTTCTGCTTCATTACCCTCTGGCTTAGTCCGTTAAGGCTGTTATAGCAAAGTACCATAGACCAGGTGGTTTATAAACAACAGAAATTTATTTCTCACAGTTCTGGAGGCTGGGAAGTCCAAGATCAAGGAACCGGCAGATACATTGTCTGGTGAGAGTCCATGTCCTGGTTCATAGGGAGTGCCTTTTTGCTCTGCCCTCACGCCACAGAAGCGAGCAGGGAGATCTCTAGGGTCTCTTTTACATGTGCACTAATTGCACTCATGAGGGCGTCACCCTCATGATCTAATCACCTCCCAAGGGTCTTACCTCCTAATATTATCCCATTAGGGATTAAGTTTTCAACATATGAATGTTTTTTGGCGGGGGTGGGGGGACCATTACACTCTCTATTCTATTACCCTGCTTAATTTTTCTGTAGCACTTTCCATGAAATAAGTCAATTCAACAAATATTTACTGAGCATCTACCATGTGCCAGCATAGTAATTGTTCTAGGCACTTGGGCTGCAGCAGTGAACAAAATAATGATTCTTGCCTTTGTGGAGCTTACATTCTCACAGGAGAGACAGAAAATATATGATACACATATGAATAAATTAACTGGTAGGTTAAAAGGAATGAGTTATGGAGAGGAAAATAGGGAAGGTAAGGTTAGAGAGTTGTGAGCACAGGTGGGGCAAGGTTGTGCATTAAATAGGGAGGCTGGATATATCTCTCTAAGAGATGAGATTTGAGCAAGGACATTTCATTACATCAAATTGTCTTTTAGATTTGTTTATATATTGATTTTTTGCACCTTCCCCCACCCTCCACTGCAGCTGACCTCAGTGTAAGATCTATAAGGCCAGGACCTTGTCTGTCTTGTTTTCCATCAGTATCCAGTGTCTGGCACACTGTAGGCTCTCAATGGGATGTTGGTTGAATGAACGTCAAATGCCTAAATGATAAGATAGGAGGCAGTAGCAGAGGTTTTGGTCCTAGGTGTACTGTAAAATCCATGCACCTGCATGCTTCACTACCCCCTGTGAATGCTCCTTTTAGGTCTTGCCTCCCTCTTTCCTCTCCCATAGAAGAGTGAAATCACACCTATTTCCAGCAACACATCCCATGGTTATGGCTAGGTAGAACAAGTGCTATCATTCCCATTCTGCAGATGAAGAAACTAAGGCTCAGAGAAGTTCAAGGCTGTGCAGCTCTAGTGACAGAGGGTGGGTTTGAACCAGAGTCATCGCCACTAACAGGAAGGCCAGCAGTTACCTGTAAGCCCCATCTCTCACTGAGTTTTCGGCACCATCCTTGGTCTAGAGCTTCCCTGAGCAGCACAGAGGATGGGCCTTGTCCGGGAGAGCTGACTCTTCCTCTGCTGCCTCCACTTATGTTCTGAGATGGAATTTCCCCGACAGTGAACTTGATGCTTCAAAGCTCTCTCTGAACCAATTCAGTTAAGGCAAATCTGGCTGTGTATTTTGGGTTCTCTTAAACACGACCAAATAAATAGGCAAGGAGCTTTGAATGATTGGCATTTGCTTCTCAAAGCCAATTGTTATAACAATGAATCCTTCATCCTGCCTCTTTCAAGACAACTAAATTGTCTTTCCGGGCTCAGAAGAAAGATTAACTCTTTGACTTCCAGATGTTTTCAGGGCAACCAATACTTCCTTACCTTGCTACAGAATTGTAAGATTCAAAAGTGCTTTCATACAAAATATATGATTTCTGTCCAGGTGTTATGAACTGTGCTACAATATATACAGGACACTTCTAGAAACTGGGTATCCATGGATGCATTCTTTTTTTTTTTTTTTTTGAGGTGGAGTCTTGCTCTGTCACCCAGGCTGGAATGCAGTGGCGCAATCTTGGCTCACGGCAATCACTGCCTTCTAGGTTCAAGTGATTCTCCAACCTCAGCCTCCCATAGCTGGGATTACAGGTGCCTGCCACCACGCCCGGCTAAGTTTTGTGGTTTTAGTAGGGACGGGGTTTCGCCATGTTGTCCAGGCTGCTCTCAAACTCCTGACCTCATGTGATCCACCTGCCTCGGCCTCCCAAAGTGTTGGGATTACAGGCGTGAGCCACTGTGCCAGGCCAGATGCATTCATTTTTAATAACAGCAAACTTAACTGCAATAGTCATAAAAACAAAGGGAACTGCCTGACTCATAGAACTGAAATGTTTAGAGGAAGAATGAGCTTGAGGTGCAGAGTGATCATTCCTATGGCTTAATTTCCCTTGTAATTTTTTTCGGTGACTCCTCTTTATTTTGCAAGTCAGATTCATTCTCAAGCTAGCTGCTGTCATGAATGCAGTATGGTTACAACAAACTGCTTCTTGCCTTCTCACTCATGTCCAGGGCCAGAATGAGCACTTTTGCTTTCACATTCAAGCAAGGGTCCTGAGATTCACCTTGGTGGTACCTATGTCGATCACGTGCCCAAGTCTGAACTGGAGACTGGGCTGGGGGACTAAAAGATGCTGATTGCTTTAAGCCAGTCAGAGCTCATTCTTGCTGCAGGCCAGGGCATGTATTTCCCTTAAAGCATATTGGTTGTATTAGGGGGAGAAAGAGGAAGGGATGGATGTGGGAAGGCAGTCAGCACATATTTGCTACAGACTCACTTTAGAATAAGAACAACTGAGGATTGAGTAACTTATTAAAGGGCATTTGGCTATTCAGTAGTGAATCAGGGGCCAGAACCCAGACAGGCATCTCTGTATTCAGAGTTCTTTCTAAATATCAGATTATCTCCACCCTTTGCCTGTGTTGAATTTGTGATCCTCTTTTCATCGGAGGCTGGGCAGCTATCAGCAGAGTAATATATTAGGGGTGAGAGAAGGTCTCCTTCCTGTCTTGCTGATGCCAGAAATTCTACATAATTACCTTCTTTTGGGTTACAGTATTGCTCATTCATTCAAAAACAAGTATTCATTGAGCTGGGAGTATTGACTGCCCTGGGCCATCTGAAAACCTGTCTTTTAATCAGGAATCTTTTAGTTGCAAGTAATAGAAACCTGCTCAAGTTACTTTGGGCAAATAAGAGAGGGGAATTTATTCTAAGGATACAGGATACTCTATCCCATCTACTAATCTCTCACATATTATAGAATAATTTTATATGACAAAATGTTTAATAACAATGCACGCATTGCTTATTGGACATATTGATTGACAGTTGAGGCCTCTGCAGCCTATTTGATAGTTCACTGCATCTTCCTTAGTGAATACCCTGTAACTGTTATTATATCTGGGTTTAGGGAACTTCAGATAAAATCTAGCCCCATTTGCTTGCACTTCCAGATAGCCGATTTAGGCTTAATTAGATGGACGTGTTCAAGAAAAGTGAAGGGACTGAACAGTTTCTCAGGAGGAAAAGGAGGGATGAATCAGAATGCTGGATAGTGAACTCTGCTCATTATGAGGCTTAGATATTCAGTGGCTGCAACCTCAGCAGCATGCACATGTACTGAGCTTGCGTTCTCATTCCAGTCCCACAGGTACAAGCAAAGACCGCTTCAGGCTTATAGGAGGTGTGTCGGTTTTATAAAGTTTTCTCAACTCACTCCCAAGTACGAGCTGGGACCATGGGAAAATTTCTTGGCCATTCATGTCTTCAGACACTGTCAAAAGAGGATGAGGTGATGTCTCCCTCTTTATGTAGACCCTGAATGACTTTCTTTTGGGGATGATAAGAGAGTCACCTTCCCATACATCTGGATCTGATCATCTTGAATCATCCTTTCCAGTTCATGGACTTCATAATGGTCTCCTCATTTTGAAAGGTGGGGGGCCCAACACCTAGGTAACCCAATGAGTAAGCAGATCTCTTTCCCCAAGAATGAATGAATTCCTTCTTTTTCCCCCAGCGAATTCTGTAGAGCTCTTCTGCTCAAACTGCACAGCATCAGAATCAGTTGGGAACTTGCTAGAAATGAAGACTCTTAAGTTCCACCCTAGACCCCAAGTCAGACACTATTTTAGTAAGAATTCCGTGGGCCATTTCGATGCACATTAAAGGTTGAGAAGCACTGCTGTAGAAACTGCTTCTCCATCCTCCATTGCATTTATTTGACTGCTTCTCTGTGTCTGGGAGAAGGGCCAAGGTCATGTCTACTCACCTGTACATCTCCATCTCCTATGTAGTGCCGGGTGTCCAGGTGGCACTCAATAGCCATTTGATGACTAGATGGACGGAGAAAATAAGTTTCCTTGCTTGTCAGGGAGGCTACAGTCCTAGTGGGAGAATGCTGGGGTCAGGAGGAAAGAGAAAGGTCACTAAGCAGTTCGGTTGCATCCAACATTTCTTCACCATCCAATTTGTGCGAAGTGGTTTACCTACATTATACAACTTACTTCCTTCAAAGCTTTCCCAGGTAGGGATCAGCCCTATCATGTTACAGATGAGCAAGTGGTGCAACTGCAATTTGTAATTTTTCTTTTTTGAGACAGGGTCTTACTGTATTGCCAGGCTGGAGTGCAGTGTTGCAATCTCAGCTCACTGCAACCTCTGCCTCCTGGCTTCAAGCAATTCTCATGCCTCAGCCTCCCAAGTAGCTGGGATTACAGGTGTGACCGCCACACTTGGCTGATTTTTTTGTGTTTTTGGCTGTGTATTTTTTGTATTTTTCACCATGTTAGCGAGGCCGTTCTCGAACTCCTGGCCTCAAGTGATCTGCCCGCCTTGGCCTCCGAAGGTGCTGGGATTACACATGGGAGCCACCATGCCTGGCTGCAATTTGAACTGCAATTGGCTGCAATTTGAACCCAGCACAGTTCTTTTGCTTGCTTTCTACACAGGCACTCCATGTTTGTGTGAGCGTGGGTTTGGTACCTAACCTTCCTGGACTCTACTGTCTGATCTGCAGCAGAGGCTTTGGTGCCATGCTCATATCCCCCCTCCTCTCACACTCACTCTTCCTGCCAACCGCTTCTGTCTGCAAGGAGCCTCAGACTCTGCCTGAGGGCTTCGGCTGGCTCTAGGAACATGCGTGTCCCATGCACAAGCAAGCTAGAAGTGCCAGGGAATTAACACCCCCAGGAGCAGCCTTCAACCAACAGCAAATGGGAGTTGATGAGTAAACGCCCCGTGGGTGGGATAACTGGGTGTATTGGGTGGGATAACTGGGTGCATGTCTTACACCACCTCCAAGATTCCCTCTTGGGATGAAGCCCCTGGGCGCCCACAATGGTGACCTGCTCATTGGTTTTCTTCCCTTCCCTGTCTCACTTTCTTACTCTCCTTCTGGTGCTTCCTGGGATCTTCTGGTAAATACATTGTTTACATTCAAGTCTTTATCTTAGGGTCTTCTAGGAAACCAAATCAAAGACAGCATCTGTTAAATAAAAACAACTGCAGCCAATGAGTTCTGATTGCCTGACACTGTGATGAGCCTCTGTGTGCATTACCTTCTTTAATCTTCATAGCAGCCCTCTGAGGTAGGTGCTGGTAAGGTCTCCAGATGAGGAAAATGAGGCCTGACAGGTGAAGGAATCTGACAAAGCTTGTACATGGTAGAGTCAAGGTTTGGATCTATTTCTGTTTGATGTCAGTGCCCTCCATGATCATTTGGATTATTGGGTCATTTGGATTATTATTTATAAAGAAAAAGAGGTTTAATGGACTCACAGTTGCACATGGCTGGGGAGACCTCACATCATGGTGGAAGGTGAAAGGCATGTCTTACATGGCAGCAGCCAAGAGAGAATGAGAGAGCCAAGTAAAGGGGGAACCCCTTATCAAAACATCAGATCTAATGAGACTTACTGGCTACCATGAGAACAGTATGGGGGAAACCACCCCCATGATTCAATTATCTCCTGCTCAGTTCCTGCCTACAACACATGGGAGTTATGGGAGCTACAGTTCAAGATAAGATTTGGGTGGGGACACAGCCAAGCCATATCATTGCCTGAAATCCTGAATATGAAGGTTTTTTTTAAAAATGAGAAGTTTATTGTCATCATTATGTTTTTAGAATTGGCTAATTTTGTCAAAGTCTTTCTTGCCAAAGGGGTTAGGATAAGTCAACCACAGCTGGGGTTGCAAGGGCTCTGATAGGATACTTGGAGCATCCTCATGTTAGGAATTGATGGGACTAGAAGGAAATGGAAAAATGCTAAGTCTAGGGATGGGAGATACCTTGACAGTGGAATAGGATGAGGATGAATAGATGCAAGGACAAGCTGGGAAAATGCAGAAATGATCTGGGTCCCCCTAGAGACAGTCCATGTACGTATGGTGCTTGGGGTCAGGGCATAACGAAGGACTGTAATAGACAAAGCCGTAGAAGTAGAAACAGAAATTATATGTCAGCATGGCAGTCAAAGATGACCACCTGACAGCCACATAAATAAATTCTAGGTGGCAGAATGGCAAACAGCTTTTATCTTACATGCCACTCTTACTGACTGACAGTGGTTCCTGGAGCCCTGTTTGGAGGCTTCTTCCCACCTTACAGCAAAAGAGAGTCATGATTGATTAGTAATGTCTGTTTGGGGCACAGGAGTGGAGGGTGTTGGTGCACATGCCACCTGGAGGAACAGACTGAATTCCAAATATGAGTCAGAAGAATTCTCTCAGTCAGGATTGAAGCAGCGTTTACATTTCAAGTAGGCGTTCACTTTCGAAAGGGATGATTTCCCTTTGAAGACAGCTTATCTTTAATTTGAACATATGTGGCAAACCTAGGCAATATGCAAAATTACAGCTTGATTATAACTCCCTAGGGGCAAGAAAGAGAAGAATTGGCAATTTACTGAGTGGAATACACATAGAAGAAGAACCCTGGGCTTCCATCTTTTAGTAGGGGTGCCCTCTGTGTTGGATGGGCTGTGGTGATGGTCAGTTTTATCATAAACTTTTCTGAGTCTGATTTTGACCTCTGGGAACTCAGGCTTCTTGGTCTCATCTAAGCAGCAGTGACAAGCTCTGATGGTTGGAGTTTTGTTTTCTTGAGTTACTGCAGATGGGAGAGGGAGGCAGGGAGCCCCACGCAGGTCACAGTGAATGGGTGCATCCGCCTGTGAGCAATGCTGAACACAAACTATTAATAATGCAGCCACTTCTGCCCTTGTGTTTGGAGCTCGTGTAAAATTTGCTGAATCACAGAACCTACCGATGTTCAATGCAGACCTGTGTGGCAGGAGGATTCAGACTCACACTTTGAGTTCAACCCGTAATTTGTACCCTTGATTTCAAAATGCCCTTGGGAATCACCTTTTATTTCACAAGGTGGTGTGAAATTCTCTTCAGATTTCCAATGGAAATTCAGTTTCAATTTCCTTTAATTAACAAAGTGCCCAGATCACTTAGGTGAAGTCTCATGGAGTCAACTTGTCATGAAATTACATTGGGACAAATTCTGTTCCTGTTTAATTAATAATTGCCAGGTTAAATTGTTTAACAATGTACACTGAGATTCTATAGTGAGAAGTGGCTTTTCTAAAATGGGCTGTACATTCAGGGGATTAATAGAGGGAGGGGAGACATCATTCCCTTAGTACAAAAGGATGGTTTGGAAGCTGTTAGGTGGAGTACTATTAGAGAAAAATGGTGAAAAGGAGATTTTTTTTAGGTTGGTAGTGAGTGCCTGGAATTTAACGAAATACAGAGGATTGATGCTGAGGCTAGGATGGGTGAGATGGAATGCCAGGATTGATTAGCAATGTCTGCCATGGGTAAGGGAGGAGAGGAAACAGCACACACACATATGTGCTATCCCTTCTCCAGGAGAAAGCTGTTTAGAAACACAGGGCCGTAGAGCAGACATTAACTGTCCTGGAAGTGAGAGAGAATTGGACAAAGTCCATTCTGACTGCCATTACTGGAGGAGAACTTTTGATTTAGACATTGGCAGACTCCAGAAAAAGCTCGCCTCTCCGCCCTCCTCTGTTTCCTAAGAGGATGAGCCAAAGATATTGTTTAGGAGCTAATGCAAATGAGGTTTTCAGGCAGAGGAGTGACAAGTGAGAGAAAAGCAAATGTCTCCTTTTGGCACCGGGCAATGACTAGTAGGACTATAAAAGAAACTGCTTTGTGGAACCACGACAAGAATGGTGCTCGATTTTCCTTGGAATTTCCACTTCTTCCAGAGCTATGTGTTGGAAAGTGTTCACTCAGCTTTGAATAGGGATTCAAATGCCTGCTCCACCAGGTATTACCTAAGTATGCTTGGATAGGTCATTTGAACCTTCTGAATATTATTTTCTTCATGTGGAAATTAAGACTAAAAATACAAAACCCATTTAACTCACACGATTGTGCCAGAAGTGCAATATTAATGTGTCCCATTTGGAACCAACGTGCAGCTGTGACTAACACACCGTCAGGCACATAGTACATGTTCAATAATATGAATTCAGAAAGGAAAATTCCATTTAGGTTTGGACTCTCCTGGTGTTTGCCCCATCTTTTGCTTCTACCCTTAAGGTTCTGGAACCCTTCTTTTTGGAGATGATGCCTTCCAAAATGCTTACAGAAAAAAAAAAGTTCCAGATGCTGATGGCTTTGGTCATGTTATCACCTCTGTGAATTCAAGAGATGTTGCAGGAAAAGGCAGTGTGATTGTTCAAGCTCATCCCAAGTGAGAGGACTTGGCCAGCCTGTCTAGATGATTGAATCCCTTTCTTGATGAATGTCCTGGATGTTGGAGTTTTACGTACTTCGTTTTCTGCAACTGAGGGAGGGAGCTAGGGACACTCCCTGCCCAGGTCTTTATGAAGCTCCAAGGTGAGAATCACTGCCAGATGATTTCTGACCATCTTGTTCTTTTAGGAGCTAAGCTGTACCTCTCATTTGTATGGTTCTGGACTCATGCAACCCTTACAAACCCAGGGAGGATGAATTTTCCATCAGAGTCATAAAAGACTTCAGGCAGGAAGGACCTAGGGGATTGGCAAGGCAGTCCTTACCCAAGGAGCTCCACTAGCAGAAGGAAAGTCTACTCATGTCTGAGACTACAATCCTGTCTGCCTTAAGGTGATTCACAAATTGTTAGCAGTGGATGGGTGGAGAATTCAAGGGTTTCTGCTTGTGTTTTTACCACCCTCCATTCTGGCTAAATATAGTTGAGCTTCTGTGATAGTAATACATCTAAATAGCAGATTTTTCTGCTATTACTGTGCCCAGGATCAACCCATCATTACCCTATCCTTGGCCCTAACTGCGCAGACACCCTGTCTGCCAGAGTCCTTCCTCACTTTGGAATTTAAACCCCAGTAATTCTTTCTTATTTATTTTTCCTTGCGTGGATCAAGGCTAACATCATCTGCTGCCTCTTGCTTCTCCTCTTGCACACTGAGAAGGTCGGAAGTCCGCGTCCAGAGTCAAGCATCGCTGGGCTTTTGTGTTGGGAGTATTTGAACGTCTTGTCCACGAGAAGGAAGGGCCCCGCTCTCTGGGTCTCTTTGAGAGCACTGAGACACGAAGCCCTGGAGGCATTTCCTCATGGGCAATCAAGGGAGAAGCAAAAGCCGATTTTTCTGTTTTCTGGCAGCAGCCTTTGCTTTCCTTCTCCCTCTGGGGAAATTAGCTTGCTGGCATGGACAGAGGGAAAATAAACAAGCCTAACCTGAAATATGCATTAGAGTTGAGCTATTTTTGGAGATTCCCAAGATTGAAAATGGCTGAAGGCTGACCAATTCCCATCTACCCTGAGTTAACTTTCTGAGGTTTTGTGGGGAGAGTGAAGGGCTTGGGCATATCAGGACACTTAGCTGAGATTGGCATTAATTTGTGGATCTGAGCAAAAGAATTATGGCCATGAAGCACCTATTCCTCTTAGAGACTAGCTCAGAGATGAGATGGAGAAGGAAGCTGTGTCAGGATGGGTACAAGGGTTTGGAATTCAAGGGGAGCCTGGGGCTTCCCTGTTACGATGTTGGTTGTGTTTTCTCCTGAGTAGCAAAGAAGTCTGAGCGCAGAGAGGGGAATGCAGGAGCTTGCTTCATGGGCATGGTGTTTTCTTTTGGAGTGATGACAATGTACTAATCGCTGTTGATTTGCTCACTTTAAAATGGTTAAAAGAAAAAAGGACATGTGACAGGACCATCCAGTGGTCCTTACGCACTCAATGCACGTTTAGATCACCAGGGAGCTTTGAAAATACTGATGCCGGGCACCACCCACAGAGATTCTGATTCCATGGGTACAGTTTAAAGGCTGCTCAGTAGATCCGTACCTGCAGCAAAGTTAAGAATCATTGAATAGTCTGGGCATGGTGGCTCATGCCTGTAATCCTAGCATTTTGGGAGGCTGAGGTGGGAGGATCACCTGAGCTCAGGAGTTCAAGAGCAGCTTGGGCAATAGAGTGAGACTTTGTTTCTACAAAAAATAATAATAAAAAAAAACGTAAAAAGTTGAAAAAAAGAATCATTGAATAATCTCGAAGTTCCTGCGAACTCCATGCTTTTCTATGTAATGAGAATTTGTCAATTCATTTCTTCTCCCACAGCATTTTTAATCTTTGCTAATTGTGGAGTAAAAGCCCGACTTTTTAAAATTTTGGCTAAAGATATTCTAGGCATGGGCTTTTAGGAAAGATAGTTTTTGAAGTGGGAGTGGTAAGAGGAGACTTTCCAGGAACCTTTGAAATCACCCCTGCCTCCTGTGATCCAGCCTCTCTCAGCTACAGAAGAGGCCTTTCCCAGCAGTGTGCTTGGTCTCAGCACATTCAATATTTAAAACATTTAACATATATAGGTCCTGAACTTAAATGGATTCAATTGAATTCATATGGTTATACTGCGGAACTCCTGTGTGCTGGGTGTTGTACTAGACCCTTTTAAAGAGGGGAGGAAGCAGCATGAATCAGACGTCAGTCCAGGACCTCACCACTAAATTGCAGAAGACAGAATGTTATAAAGAAAACAGTCATGCTTCTGTCAATTGTTAATCTGGACAAAGGACCTACTGTGTGTTGTACCCTTAACATAGGCCATCTCATTCTGAGATAGCAGTTGTTTTATTTACGTATTTATGTATTTACATATTTATTTATTTTTTATTTGAGATGGAGTCTCACTCTGTTGCCCAGGCTGTAGTGCAGTGGCGTAATCTGGGCTCACTGCAACCTCTGCCTCGCAGGTTCAAGTGATTCTCATGTCTCAGCCTCCCGAGTAGCTGAGATTACAGGCACCCACCACCATGCCTGGCTAATTTTTGTAATTTTAGTAGAGGTGGAGTTTTACCATGTTGGCCAGGCTCGTCTCGAACTCCTGACTTCAAGTGATCTGCCCGCCTTGGCCTCCCAAAGTGCTGGGATTAGAGGTGTGAGCCACCACGCCTGGTGTAATTGTTTTATTTCTATTTTATAGTGGAGGACACTGAGTCACAACAGGTCAAGTCACCTGCTCTGAGCCTCATGGCTGAGAAGTGGTCGGGCCAGGGCCGCAGCTCCTGACCACTGTGCTTGACTGCTTGTGTTTTGAGAGACGGCTCTGACCTCACTACCAAAGAGTCATGAGCAGAGTTATGCTGGTAGAGGGGAGGGAGTGGTTCATTTCACAAGAAGAAGATCTTTCTCCATACCCTGTCCAACAAGACAGCATAAGTCATGGGGCTATGCTACGTAACTTTAAATTATTAATAATTTAAATAAAATTTTAAAATTTAATTTCTCATAACACCAGCCACATTTCAAACACTTAGTAGCCACATGGGACCAGCGGCCCCCCTACATCGGACAGACCAGACATAGAACATTTCCGTCATTTCAGAAAGCACTCTTGGAGAGCACAGATCTAGACCTTTTATCCAACCTCAAGTTCTCGGTGGGTTCAAGCTCAGCTTTCTGTCGGTTCTTTATTCAGATGGTAACTGCAGTGTGACCGCACCTCTTATTTACAGAGGTGTTTGTTGTTGCCTGGGGTCTCTTCATAGCTGCCCATCTTTTCCTTTATAGTACTCTTCATTATGTATATTAGTTTTATTTTTTTATTGCTGATGCAACAAATTACCACAAATGTGGCGGCATAAGATGCAAATTTACTGTCTTACAGTACTGGGAGTCAGAAGTCTGAAAAGGATCTCACAAGTCACATCTGGGTTAACATCAAGGGGTAGGCAGGGCTGTGTTTCTTTCTGGAGTCTCTGGGGGAGGATCTGTTTCCTCCCTTTTTCAGCTTCCAGAGGCCACCCACATTCCTTGGCTCATGGCCCCTTCCTTGGACTTCACAGCCAGCATTGGGCAGTTGAATCCTCTCCGCTCATCACTCCAACTTCGTCTCCTGCCTCCCTCTTCCACATTTAGGGTCCCTTCTGATTACATTGGGCCCACTTTGATAATCCAAAATAATCTCTGTATTTTAAGGTCGGCTGACTAGCAAACTTAATTTCATCTTAATTTCCCTTTGCCATATAATGCAGTATATTCACAGGTTCTGGGGATTAAGATGTGGATGTCTTTGGGAGGCCATTGTTCTGCCTCCCATACCATCTAACATTCTAGGAGGAAGCACAGGAAAATAAATAGGACCCATGGATGTGGAGGAGGAGTGGCAGGTGAGAGGCCAGGCTTTGTGATTTGAAAAGCCGTGGTGGGTGGTGGTGATAAGAGGAGGGGCTTTCTGGAGTTGACTGCCTGGCTTGGAATCTCCCATTGTGCCATTGCACAGAGATCTTCAAGCCTCAGTTTCCTCACCTGTAAATGGAGAAATTGCAGGATGCCTCCTTCACAGAGTCATGGGGAGGATTAGAAAAGATAATGCATGTGAAGCTTTGGCAGATAGTAAATCTTCAAATGTCAGTTACCATTTGGAAGCTAAAAATGCCTTCACATTACGGCATATATGCGTTCTAGCTTTGAAAATAGATTCAAATTCCATTTTTGTCAAGAAACATTCTGTTCCGCATCCCTGTGTGTGTGGTGGCCCCTTGGAATGGGGTGGTTGTCAACGCTGTGTGGTAGGAAGCCCTACCTGTTCAGAAGGCATGACGAAGGGCAGATGACCCAAAGAGTCTCCTTCTGCAGTATGCTAATAGGCTTGCGGTCTTGAGGGCCAGAAGCATGTTATGCTTCCACAAACCTAATAGAAATACTTTTATCATTCTGAGCACAATGAAATGAGCTAGTACGGATGTATTTCAATAAATTCCTAGAATTCCAGGGTCAGAAGGGAATCTATTTGGATTATTCTAATGATGCTTGTGTACTGTCTGTAATAGCCTGCTAAAATAGTTACCCATGTTTAAATGACCTAAAGATAGCAATTTCACTCTATTTTAAGTAAAACATTTTCATTGAATAGGCAATAAATGTACATGGTGCAAAATGTAAAAGAATATATAGACCCAGCCATGCAGTTTTACTCCAGTGCCAACTATTGGTCTTGGCTTCTCCTATGTCCTCCAGATGTATCCTGTGATATATCCTGTGCACTTACAGCCTATGCACTTCTGCCTTGCCTATTCTTCTCCCTGCATCCCTGCACCAGTGGTAGCTCATTATATTTATACTCTGTATCTGCCCTGCCATCTCTCCTCCCTTTTGCCAATTTCAACAGTGTATCTTGGATGCTGTCCAATATTGCTACAAACAGAAGTATTTAATTGCATGGATATACCATAATGTATTTTACCAATTTTTTTTTTTTTTTTGAGTTGGAGTCTCACTCTGTCACCCAGGCTGGAGTGCAATGGCATGATCTTGGCTCACTGCAACCTCCGCCTCCCAGGTTCAGGGGATTCTCCTGTCTCAGCTTCCCAAGTAGCTGGGATTACAGGCACACACCGCCACACCTGGCTAATTTTTGTGTTTTTAGTAGTAGAAATGGGGTTTCACCATGTTGGTCAGGCTGATCTCGAATTCCTGACCTCAGGTGATCCACCTGCCTCAGCCTCCCAAAGTGCTGGGATTATAGACCTGAGCCACTGTGCCCGGCCCCAGTTTCTTACTTATAGTTTTTAGGTTGTCCCCAGTGTTTGACTATCACAATGCTGCAAATAACTGTTGTATCCATAGCATTTCTCACAAGTTCAAGGATGATGTTTTTTTTTCCAGTGGAATTGCTGGGTCACATAGTATGTGCATTTCTAACTTTAAAAGTTTGTGCCAAATGGCTCTTCAGAGATGTTTATGAATTTATCTTCCCACCAGCAAATATGAGAGTGACTGTTTCCCCACAATCTCAACGCCACAATTTGTTATCAAACATGTTGATTTTTGCCAATTAGAAACTAAAAATATGTTGCTATAGTTTTAAGTTGTATTTAACTTATAATTAGTGTGGATGAGCATATTTTGGTATGTTTAGATATTCTTTTTAGATGAAAAAATCTTGGTCAATTTTTCTATTGAGTTGTTGGTCTTTTTCTTACTGATTTATAGGATTTCTTTATCTTTAGCAAATGACCTTTTTTTTCTGGTTTGCACAAATATTTTCCTCAGCTTTTTAGATCTTTTTAAAACTTCCTTTGTGGTTTTTAAAGGTAGAAATTGCTTATTTTTATTTGTTTAAATATACCCCCCACTATATATGGGTTCTGAATTTTACGTAGTTCTTAATGTTTTCTCTCCATCAATGTTTTAGGAAAAAACACCTCCCATCCTTTCTTTTAGTATTTTAATGGTTCCATTATTTTATGTTTCAATCTTTGATCCATCTGGAATTTGTTTTAGTGCAGTAAGGACTCGACTTTATATCTCTCCAGATGGTTTTCCAGTTGTTACCATTTATGGAGTAATCTGTCTTTCCCCAGTGGTATGAAAACACTGCCATTATATACTAATATCATGTATGTATGTGGGTCTATTTCTGGATTTCCTATTCTGTGATTTTCCACCCTTTGAGATGCCTCATTTTGTTTCTGAGCTCTAATACTCTTTGTCCCAAGTCCTCAAAAGCATGGAGCTGGATTGGTTGACAGGATTCTAGACTTTTCAGTGGCTTCTATTTGGGACCAAACTCATGCTTGGGATGGTGACTTATTAGAAAGAAGGGCATGAGGGTTAGAAAATTTCTCCCAATCATTAAGCCCAATCATCTTCTTTCAGAATTCAGAGGTTTCAAATTGCTGCATTGAAGAGATGGAATGAAAAATGAGTTGAACTGTCTAATGGAGAACAAGTTGATGATAATAATGATAATATTGGTGATTATAAACTACCATCCTGGTGATGCTGGGCAACTTAAATATGTTATCTTATTGATTCTTACACTAAGTGATAAATTAACATTTTTTATTCCTGTATTACATAAGAAGGAAGTGGAGATGATACAAAGTAGAGAAGGGATTAGGACCCATGTATAACCAAATGCAAACTCAGGATTCCTATTTACTCTGTGTTGTAGGATCTTTGGCACAGTGTAGCCAATGAAATCACATTTTGTTCATTTATTCTCTCCATCAATCATTTCATAATTCCTTTGCAGCATTTGGTTATTATTAATAGGAATCAGAAAATTACATACCTTCAGACACAGCCAGGTAACATCAATGAATAAAGTTGCCCAGGTGGGATATGGAAGGAAGTGGTGAAGGCTGTGCCAAATGAGAGTACATGACGTGTCTTCAGTTGACCCTACCCATTGTTGCTGGTGGAGAAAGGTGAGCCCAGTGTTGCCCAATCTTGAGATTCTTAAGATGCACCAGACATCTAGATTTTTATATGAAACTTCCATTTTTTGCATGCCAACAAATTGTAAAGACAATCAATGTATGTTTTTTAAAGCTTGATACTTAATTCTGAAAATGTCTTTGTAGATAATACATTAAACAAATGGATATTTATTCAACTGAATATGACTCTGCAATGGAAAGGAAGGAAATTACTGATACCTACACAAAGCATGAATGAATCTCAGAAGCATAGGGCTGAGCAGAAGAAGCCAGACACAAAGAGCACATATGTCAGGTGTCCATTTACTTGAACTTCTAGAACAAGCAAAATTGACTTATGATGAGGCCAGGGATCAGCTGGGAAGAAGGGAGTGAGTTACCTTCAGGGTGCTAGTAATATTCTCTAGCTTGATAGAGGTTTAAATTATGCCGTTACATGCATTTGTCAAAACTCAGCAGATGAATACTTAAAATGTGTATATTTCAACCTGTGTAAATTGCATACAAAAAACCTGCAAACAAATATTGGAGTCTAGTTACTGAAAATCATGCTGAAGTATTTAGGTGGAAGTATACTGACATCTGCAATATTCTTTGAAATGAACCAAAGGTAAGATGGATTGATGGATGGACGGATATGTGATACACCAAGTTCAGTAAAATATTAATGATTCAATGTTGCCCTGTGTTGAAAAGTTTTATAATAAAATATTGGGAAAAATTAGCAAAAACCCAATTAAAAAACTGTGTGCTCAACACACACACACACACACACACACACAGATAAACACACACACACACACCTGTGGAACTAGGTCTGGTTTCTGGGCACCAATTTTCAGTATTCTTTAACTTTTGCATTATATCATCATACTTCTCTGCCACTCTATTACATGGTGTAACCTCAGAAGTTGATTATAAGGGGATTGTTCCTGCAGCTCCAAGTTCTTTGTTCTCCCATCCACTTTGCATGTGGCTTGATAGATTTGGCATGGTTTAGTGAGTGAAGGGATGAGAAAATCCAACACCTGATGACATCATTAACATTTCTCCAACATGACCTGTTTGAGATAAAAGCACAGCCTGGCTTCCTTCTCATTAATCAAGGGAAAAGACAAAAACCATTTTGGCCACACAGCTCCTTAGCCCCTTCTGGTAATCCATCTTGCTGCATCGACACTCTCTTTCCATGCAGCATTTAAATTCAGAGGGGATGAAGATTAGCCCAGAGCAGTCTCTTCATTAGAGAAGAGGGTTTATGAATAGTGTTTGCAGCCGTCAACACTGTTCCCTGTGTCGGTTGAGCACACACAACTTTTACTCATTAGTAGCATTTCAGAGCAAGTGGCCATGTCTGAGCTGAATACCCACTGGGTGCCCTTGGCTGGGCTTAGAATAATAAAGAATATGACCAAGCAGTGTCAGAGTCTTGGCGGTACTGCCAGAACTGCAGGGAGAAAGGAACAGGGGGAGTGGTTTCTCCTCTAAATATACCCTCTAAAAGTGGCACCTTTTCAATAATTTTAAAAGGCAATTTATTATCATAGTAGTTAAGACTATGATGAATACAAATTAGAGAAAGCAAAGGTCAGTCTTGTAAATATATGATTGATGCATCAGAGGTCAAACCCGGAGACATTTACAGATTGCAATAAAAAGGCAGCGCCTTTTAAAATGGGCTTTTCCCCATGTTAGCTGAATTATTACTGGAATGCTCACTCCTTCTTCTTGGAAAATAATAATGCTTTAGTTCCCTGCATGATGTCATGATTTTGACTTGCTTTGGCCAATAAAATGCAAGCAGAAGTGACAGGAGTCTCTTCCAAGTAGCAGATTTAAGAGCCGTGTCCTCTTTTCCCTCTGCCAAAGCAATGTCCCAGGTTGTGGCTGCTCCAGCAGCCTATGTCCCAGGGAGAAGAGATGTGGATCACAGCCACAGCTGACCCTGATGGACGTGCAGTAGGAGCAAGAAACAATTACTTCATATTGTTATATCAGTGAGCTTTTGGGGTCATTTGTTACTGCTGCATAACCTGGCTTTCCCTGACTGATACACTCACTAGCCAGCAAAGCAGTTCTCCTCCTGTCCAAGTCTCCCAGAGACAATCCTTTTGACATGACGACTTCTCCATACAACTTCGACCAGTCTTGAAATAATGAGAATTACACAGTGTAAACTATCCTAGATAAAGATAAAGCAATTTAGGTGTAATGATGTGTGGGGATGGTGGTGGTCAAAAGAAGCAGCTATGTGGACTAGTGGCGATGAGGGTGCTATTAAGGACAAGGGACAACAGGACAGTATGGAGCAGTCATCTAGAATTTGACAGACTCAGCTTGAGTCCCAGACCTACTCTTCACTAGTTGTTTGGCTTTGAACAAAACCTTTGGCCTCTCTAACATTCCCTTTGTAGCTAGTAGATGGGGTTGTTATGAACTAAGTTACTTGGAAGGATGAGGTCAATTGTAAGGCCTACTATTGGGGTGGTGGTTGTTAATTTCTTTCTCTTCTTTCTCTTTCTTCTCCTCTTCTTCTTTCTCCTTTTTCTCCTCCTCTTCTTTTTCCTCCTCCTCTTCCTCATTGGCTTGAATAACAGTAGGGAGGAAGGTGGGAGATTGGAGGTATAGCATGAATAAGACAGGGTGCACCTAGAGACTCAGAGGGCTCCAGCCTCTTCCAAGGAGGGGCCATGTGTTTGAAGTTTCTGGGGGACATATTTAGATGACAGCTGTGCCACTTGCTAGCTCTTTTAATCTTTCTTGATGGCATGGGCCAAAGGGAAGTTTGATGAAGAAGACATAGATCTTGCTTCAAAAAAATTGTTTTAAAGTCACAGTACTTTGGGAGGCCAAGGTAGGTGGATCGCTTGAACCCAGGAGTTTGAGAGCAGCCTGGGCAACATGGCAAAGCCCCATCTCTACAAAAACTACAAAAAATTGGCTGGGTCTGGTGGTGTGTGCATGTAGTCCCAGCTACCTGCCTGGGTGGCTGAAGTGGGAGGATTGCTTGAGCAGAGGAAGCTGAGGCTGCAGTGAGCCGTGATCATGCCCCTGCCCTCCAGCCTGGGTGAAAGAGTGAGACCCTGTCTCAAAAAAAAAAAAAAAAAAAAAAAATAGAATTACAACGGGAATAAATTATTTTGTTGGCAAAATATTATAAACAATAAATATGTGATAGAATGATACATGTACTTCCTTAATAGTGCATTAAATAGATCCAACAGCAGGTCTAATAACTATCAATATTTCAACATTGTGCTAAGCATGAATAGTATTTTGTGATGCCTACAATAATTGTGCTGTGATGGCAAAGTATCTGTGGTTTCTCTTGGTGACAAAATCATAATAAGGTTAAGTATCACTGTGCTTGATTGTCTACATTCAGTTGGAGGAAATGAAAACTTTCAGCTAGAGGTTATTGAAAAGTCTTCCTCTAGTGTTTTCCCATTGAAGTTGATGGACTCCCTAAATTCTATCCAGGACCCTTTGAGGATTTGTGGACCCTGGGTTAAGAACCCCTGCACCAACTTAATTTTCTTGAGGAAGTCACACTTCTTCTGTGAGCCTCAGTGTCCTCATTTGGAAAATGGGTGCATAGCCTTTGATGTTTTTCCTAAGCATGGGACTCCGTTACTCTACAGTGAGCAGCTCTTATAGGGCCTTGATTCATTGGATAATAAGGTTTGAAGAAGACGAAGCACATCTTTCTGACCCCTTCTCACTCCAAATCCCATGAAATAACAAGAGAGGGAGGGGAGACAGAGGATATGAGAGCGAATATATAGAGCAACAGACTGGAAAACAAGAAAAAGTAGCAGAATAGCATCAACAAACCAGGATTCTTGAGGAATCCCTAACAGATCAAAACCAGATCATGCGTTTGGAGAAAGAGCCATTGCAAACCACAGCCTAAAACATATTTAAAAGAATATCTAATTTTAAGGAACTCTTTGTGCCAAGCACGATGTTAAGCTTTGTACTTGCATTATCTACTATAATTCTCACAATATCCCTCTGACGTAGTTTTTGCTAGTACTTCCATTTTATAGATAGAGAAACTAATGCCCAGTGGGTTGAGGTATTTTGCCCAAGATCACACAACCAGAGAGCGACAGAGCCAAGATGTTGGGCTGCCTGGCTTCAAAGCCCATAGTCTTGTCCACTGCACTCTCCCAGGTTAGTTAATTGCTGCATTTAATTCTTATGCAAGAAGGAGCCTTTCTTTTTTTTAAAAAATCCTGCTAGAATCTGTAGGCTTAAGAAACTAGGACAAAAACTGTTCTGGCACCGCTTCTAGGTTTGGGAAGAGCTTAAGCTGCACCACGCCATTTTGGGGCCAATGAAGTCTTCATCACCCCCGGCTCTGGGTTAGCAATGCAGGCGGGAGCTGTCTGGCTCTGGGGGCTGTCGGGAAAACCCACGCTAATCCGTTCAGGAATATCTGTGCTGGAACACAGTTACCTCACCGTTTCTCTTCAGTTCTTTTCTGAACACCATTTGCCCTAAAAATACTCTTTGACATTATGCACAAACATTGAAGAGACATTTATTTGGCCCTGACCTTTGTACGGTTCCTGTTAAAAGAGATTCAGTGACACACAAATGGGACTGAATTATTTATAGATCCCAGGGGAAATCAACGTTGCTTTTATCCCTATTGAAAGTGCATGGAAGGCCAAAAAGTGCCAAATTAGCTTCAGCTCCTTACTGAGGGACTCCAGCTAGACTCGAGGGTGCTTATTAAAGTTATGGGCACTCTCCATGGTTAGATCTTTGGAAATATGCATAACCCTGGGCTGTTGTTCCTTTCAAGTACTTTGAAGACAAAGGTCTATACCCTTTTCGCAAGAAGCTACCACGATGAGCAAGGTGTAAGGAGTATCTGGAGGCTTAAATCACCCATGAGGTTCACTTATGAATTTATTACATCAACTGAATACAAATTGGACACTGCTTGATCCTGGGCACTGAAGAGAAAGGGATAAATTCATTAACGCAGTTGTCCAAAGATTCAACACATATTTATTTAGTGTCTTTCTTGGCAGGTTGTTTCAGGCATTGGATGCATGTAACAAGACTGACAAGGTCCTGTTTTCATGAGTAAGATACTCTTCCTATCCTCAGGGAACTCAGCATAATGAGTGCCTGATAAGAATAATAATAATAGGCCAGGCACAGTGGCTCACGTCTATAATCCCAGCACTTTGGGAGGCTGAGGTGGGCGGATCACCTGAGGTCAGGAGTTCGGTACCAGCTTGGCCAACATGGCGAAACTCCGTCTCTACTAAAAATGCAAAAATTAGCCGGGCATGGTGGCTGGCGCCTGGCTACTCAGGAGGCTGAGGCGGGAGAATCACTTGAACCCGGGAGGCGGAGGTTGCAGTGAGCCGAGATTGTGCCACTGCACTCCAGCCTGGGTGACAAGAGTGAGACACCATCTCAAAAAAAAAAAAAAAAAAAATCATCATCCATATTTATTGAATGCTTACTATTTGCCAGGCACTGCCCTAAATGTTTTTCACATATTAACTCAATGAATCGGCCTAACTACTCAATGAGATAAGAACTGCTCATATCGTTCCCATTTCATGACTAAAGACAATAAAACACACAGTGTTTAAATAACCTGCTCAAAGAGTCAAATTTCAGAAGTTTTAAGGCTGGACTTCAGACCCAGGCAGTCAGCCTGCATGTAATCTGTGCCATTGTAGAGGTGTCTATGAGAGCTGTAGGGCTCAGAGGCACAGGGGTATCTGTAAATGAAGGAAGAGGTGTCCAAACTGAGTCTTCAAAGATGAGAAGTTTCCAGGTACCCAAAGGGGGACAGAAAGAACAGGCCATTTAACCTCTGAACTGCATTTCCTCACCTTAGGATGTAAGGTTTTTAAAAGGAATGAATGAGAAATCATAAGTATAGGGCCTTCTTTGAGGTGCCCAAGGGCAGAAGCTGAGCACCACAGCTCTTTCTCTCTCTCTCTGTTCCTTCTTTCTGCATTTAGAGCCCCTAGTCTGCTGCCCCAGAGAATCTCCAACCTCAACCCAAGGTGTCCAGCCCCTCAGCTTTCAGGGCTGCCAGGAATCTGATGAAGATATATTTTTCTGCATGAGCTGTAGTGTGAAAACCTGCAATGGGAAAACAGAAGGCACTCAATGCCTACTTTTCAATTGTTTATTTCTCTTTATGTGCAGGATGGGGCAGAATTTGCTCCAGAACCAAGTTCTTGAGGCCTCTATTTGGGGGTTGGGAGGCCATAAACATGGCTGGACCTGCACATCACCAGCCAGGTTTATCAACCTGGGGTAATTCTCCGTGACACCAAATTTAGGTTTTATTCTGTTTGACTATCTGGTGAATAAAAATTAGAAGGCTGGAAGTTTCCTTCTGGGGAAGTGTACTGCCTTCCTAACCATTTTAATATATAAACAAGATCTTCAATGGGAGAGAAGGGAGCCAGCTCTTAGCTTCAGAGGGGCCCAGGGAGGTTGCACAGGGGGAGGCCATATTTGCATTGACCTTAAAGACCATTTTATAGCAGACGGCAAGTACTCACCTTGGGGTCCCAATTCCTAGGAAAGCATTCTTCCCTTATGAACAGGGCAGGATGTGTTTCTTTTCTCCCAAAGAAGGAAGAGAATCCATGTTGTTCATGTGAGTGTGGGGTACCTACTGAGATAAAATCCCAAGTCATCTTTACTGGGATCCAGAGATAAGTTCCAGATCTCCACAGTTGTAGGCAGAAGGGATTTATCCTGGCTTTTGAGGTTGAGGGTGTGAAAATTATGCTTGTTTTGTATCCTTTCTTTCAGCTAAAGTGCTGGAAGTGGAATCTGTGGGAGAAGGTGCTTTCTTGGGGAGGGAGGGCATTGTGGAGGGGAAGGAGGCTATTTTAGTGCCTCTGGTTCCAGTGGACCCAGGGCATCAGAAACTCTACACCCAGGATAAGGGATAATGACAACAGCAGGATTCTGGAGCTATTGTTGCTGCCCATGCCTCTTATGGTTGTTACTTTTCATCTGATTTTCCTTAAGGATTGGCAGTGAAACCCCTACTGCCTTTCAAAACAGCTAGGACACCGTAGCAAGCACGTTAGTAGAATTCCAGGGGAAAGGAGAATGGCCAGGGAATACAGTGTGTGTGTATTGGGGCAGTGGCAGTTCTAAAATAAATAAGGATAACATACACCAATCGGTGGATGAGAAGCACTTTCTTGTTCTTCCCTGTCACACCAGGGCGTGCCACAGTTTCTGGTACATAGGAGGTATTTGAAAATATTTTTTTGAAGTGCGAATTCAAACCGCAATGGGATTATAATAACATTAGTGACTGGTAGCTATTGAATTATCTGTATGTGCTAGGAATGGTGAAAATGCTTTATCATTAACAAACCTGTGAAGTATTATTATCAATCCCATTTTACATACGTTAAAACAGAGTCCCAAAGGTTTTACAGAACATGCCCAATGCCATAGAGCTCATAAATGGGCTGAGTTTCCAGCCTTGGCTTGTCTGATTCCAGAGTTGGACTCTTCACTGCCGGGCTAAAACATAGAAAAGGTAGAGCAGAAACACAGTATATGAAACATGCAGCTGACAATATTTAAGGGAAAGTGAAAAGGAGTAAAGAAAAAGCAACTTCATTCAAATAGTAATGGACATTTGTTTTTTTTGGTAGAAAAAATTTTGAACTCCATCCCGTTGTATATAAAATAAATTGCAGATGGATTCAAAAGTGACATGCAAAATATAAACCTATATAAAAGCTCATATATGAATAGAAAGGTGGGAAGGAATTACAGAAAAAAGTAGGTAAAAATTATGAGTGAATTTATTTTTTTCTTTATTGTATTAAGTTTTTCTCCAGTAAGAATGTAATATTTTAAAAACTTGGAAATACACAATAAATCAATCTGCTTTCCATTCTTTTTTTCCTTAAGAGGAAAAAAAGATGGAAATAATGGAAAGTGGATAGAAAAAAAGATAGAAAGAATGGAAAGGGGATTGATTTATTGTGTATTTATTTATTCCAATTGTGTATTTATTTACTGTATGTTTATTCCAGTTTATTGTGTATTTATTTACTGTATATTCCAATTTATTGTGTATTTATTTATTCCAATAATTTAATTCCATCTCCGTCTTTGATTCCAATCCCCATCTCTTTCTCCTCTCCTCCTTCCTTTTTGCCCTCCTTTTTCCTGTGTCATTTAAGCCCAGGTCCGCTGGCCCACCCAGTCTACCACTCTGTCCAGTCCCTCTAGAAAGATTGTTCTGCTCTAGTGCCACAGCTCTCAAGTGTTTCAGATGTTGCAGAGCCTCTCAGGTTTGGCTTCTGAAAATTGCAGTGAAGTTCCTCTTCTTAACACAGCCACATGATGTTTTGTACGTTTTTAGATCCCTCTTGTGGACTTCTCAGAGACTTAAAATGTAGAAAGCCCCACTTTGCATTCTTGAGCGATGGCCCTCTTTAATTTTATCAGATAGTTTCACCATTAATATTTACATCTCCGCTAAAAAGAAAAAGTTGCAATTCTCCCAAAACACATGCTTGGCCTAGATTCACCCAGGCAGGGACAATTCCATCTAGAAGTTGCTGTCATAGAGTTGGACCCAAATGGGAACAATGGAAAAGCAGAAGGAAACTGCTGGGTGGGTGTGGGGCAGAGGCAAGTGAAATTTCTGTAGCAACACGAGGGAATATTGATGTATTCTACGTATGCTCTTGACTGCATATTCAACAAGAAATCATTAAACACCTTCAATGGGCCAAGCACAGGTGAATGCAACAGTGAACAAAATCCAGCACCTGCTCCCGCGGAGCTCAAGCTCTGGTAGAGAGCCTGTTAAGTCCACAGCCCATCATGACCCATGATGAGAAAAGCAATACTAGGGGAAGTACAGCACTTGGAAGTTGAAGGGAGGACCACGGTCAGGGAAGATGTGTGGAGGAAGTGATGCTAAACTAGGGCTTGGGCAGAAAGAATTAGCTCATGCAGGTAACACTGTGAGTTCAAGGAATTGGAAGAAGTTTGATGAGAGCAGAAGAGTTAAGTCAGGAATCGAATTAACCCAGTAAAGGAGTGTAGGTCCGAAGCCACTTCTTTGTGGCATTTGCATGCATTTTGGACGGAATATATTTTCCTAAGAGTCTGTTGCAGCTGGAGAAACAGAGACCATTTCAAATGAGAGTGGAACCAGGATCAAGTCACCATGCACAGCAATGTTTGATAAAGTCAGTTTTCCCCGTTACTTCTCTTCCCCTTGTTCTCTGGGATTGTATATGCTGTTAGATGCCTCTCTGCTTCTTTAATGGTAGATTTCTAAATATTTTGGCCCCTAGGTGGGAAATATGGTTGGAACCACAAAGTCTTCATTTGTATCACACCCCATAGCTTTGCCTATTCTTGTGATTCAGATCCTTTGGAAGTTGGCGTCTCCAATCCACATCTTTAGCGTCCTGTCAACATTAAGTCATCTTCTTCTTCTTGTCTTGTCCATTCATGAGTATTCATCTTCTTTTTTCCTGTCCTGTTGCCATTCCACCTTCCACAAAGGGGACCAGAGGTCTCCTGTGGGCTTGCTTGCAGAATCAAAAGAGAACTGAGAAGCTATTGGGTTCCCTTTCATTCTTCGGGAGCGTCTGTACAAGGCTTCTCTTGGCAGACCCAGTCCTGGACTACAGAAGAGCTGTGGGTGCCAAATATTACTGTGTTTGACTTGACTAAGCTTCTGTTGAGTTTCTTACTGACATTTTCAGGCACATATATTACTAGTTTTAAGCAAGCAAGTTTTATGAAAGTTTGAGCATAAGGAATTGATAGAGTAGGTAGGCTCTAGAACTCTTTTTACACACATTGAATAATTTTTGGGGACTGGAGTACATTTAAAAAATTTACAAAGTGTTTATGGGTTCACAGTAGGTGTATGTATTTATGGGATACATGAGATATTTTGATATAAGCATCCAATGCATGAGAATCACGTCAGGGTAGATGAAGTATCCATCACCTCAAGCATTTATCATTTCTTTGTGTTACAAACATTCCAATTATGCTCTTATAGTCATTTTAAAATGTACAATAAATTATTATTGTCTGTAGTCATCCTGTTGTGCTATCAAATACTAGATTTCATTCATTCTGTCTAACTATATTGCTGTACCCATTAACCATCCCCACTCCATCCCCAATCTCCCACAACCCTTCCCATCCTCTGGTAACCATCGCTCTGCTATCTCCATGAGTTCAATTGTTTTAATTTTTAGCTCCCACCAATGAGTGAGAACATGCAAAGTTTGTCTTTCTGCACCTGGTATATTTCAGTTAATATAATGTCCTTCAGTTCCATCTATGTTGTTGCAAATGACAAGATCTCATTCTTTTTTATGGCTGAATAGCACTCCATTGTGTATATGTACCACATTTTCCTTATCCATTATCTTCTGATAGACACTTAGGTTTCTCTGAAATCTTGGCTATTGTGAATAATGCTGCAATAAACATGGGAGTGCAGATATCTCTTCAATATACTGATTTCTTTTCTTTTGGGTATATACCTAGTAGTGGGATTGCTAGATTATATGGTAATTCTACTTTTTTTTTTTGAGAAATCTCCATATTGTTGTTCTTAGTGGCTGTACTAATTTACATTTCTACCAATACCATATGAGGGTTCCCCTTTCTCCACATCCTTGCCAGCATTTGTTGTTGCCTGTCTTTTGGATAAAAGTCATTTTAACTGGGGTGAGATGATATCTTATTGTAGTTTTGATTTGCATTTGTCTGATGATCAATGATGTTGAGCATATTTTCATAGACCTGTTGGCCCTGCATATGTCGTCTTTTGAGAAATGTCTATTCAGATCTTTTGCCCATTTTAGAAATTGGATTGTTGGATTTTTCCTGTTGAGTTGTTTGAGCTTCTTATATATTCTGGTTATTAATCCCTTGTGAGATGGACAGTTTGCAAATATTTTTTCCTTTGTTTTGTGGCCTAACATATGACCTGTACTTGAGAATGCTGAGGAAAAGAATGTGTATTCTGCAGCCATTGGATGAAATATTCTGTAAATATTATCAGATCCATTTGGTCTACAGTGCAGATGAAGTCCAGTGTTTCTTTGTTGGTTTTCTGTCTGAATGATCTGCCCAATATTGGGAGTGGGCTGTTGAAGGCTCCAGCTATTAGTGTATTGGGATCTGTCTCTCTCCTTAGCTCTAATAATATTTGCTTTATAATATCTGAGTGCTCCAGTGTTGGGTGCATATATATTTACATTTGTTATATCCTCTTGCTGAATTGACCCCTTGTATAATGACCTTCTTTGTCTCTTTTTATAGTTTTTGTCTTGAAATCTATTTTATCTAAATATAGCTACTCTTGCTCTTTTTTTGGTTTCCATTGGCTTGAATATCTGTTTCCATTCCTTTATTTTCAGTCTATATGTGTCTTTATCGGTGAAGTATGTTTCTTGTAGGCAGCAGTTCGTTGGGGCCTTTTTTCAATCCATTCAGCCACTCTACGCATTTTGATTGGAGAATTAAGTTTATTTACATTCAATATTATTATTGATTAGTAAGGACATACTCCTGCCATTGTTATTTGTTTTCTGTTTGTTTTGTGGTCTTTCCTTCTTTTTTTTTTTTTTTTCTGTCCTGTCTTCTTTTTTGTGAAGATGATTTTCTCTGGTGATTTGTTTTAATTTCTTGCTTTTTATTTTTTGTGTATCTGTTGTAGGTTTTTTGATTTGAGGTCACCATGAGGCTTGTAAATAACATGATGTTATCTATTATTTTAAGTTGATGATAACACTGATTACAAAAAAAAAGACAAACTAACAAACAAAGAGAAAACTAATAAAAACTCTACACTTTAATTTTATCCCGTCCACTTTTTGTTGTTGCTATTTATATCTTACTCTGCTGTCTATGTCTCGAAAAGTTGTTGTGGTTATTATTTTTTTTGATAGGTTCATCTTTTAGTCTTTCTCCTCAAGAAATACGTAGTTTACACATCACAATTATAGTGTTATAACATTATGTGTTTTTATACTTACTATTAGCAGTAAGTTTTGTACCTTCAGATGACTTCTTATTGTTCATTAATGTCCTTTTCTTCCATATTGAAGAACTCCCTTTAACATTTTTTTCTAGGACAGATCTGGTGTTGATGAAATCCCTCAGCTTCTGTTTGTCTGGGAAAGACTTTATTTCTCTTTCATGTTTGAAGGATGTCTTTGCTGAGTATACTATTCTAGAATAAAAGTCTTTTTTTTTTCCCTTTAGCACTTTAAATACGTCATGCCACTCTCTCCTGGCCTGTAAGGTTCACACTGAAAAGTCTGCTGCCAGATGTATTGGAGCTCCACTGTATGTTGTTTGTTTCTTTGCTCTTGCTGCTTTTAGGATCCTTTTTTAAATCCTTGACCTTTGGGAATTTGATTATTAAATGCCTTAAGGTGGTCTTCTTTGGGTTAAATCTACTTGGTATTCTGTAACCCTCTTGTACTTGAATATTGATAGCTTTCTCTAGGTTTGAAAAGTTCTCTGTTATTATACCTTTGCATAAACTTTCTACCTTGATCTCCCTCTCGCTCCCTCCTCTTTGAGGCCAATAACTCTTAGATTTGCCCTTTGAGGCTATTTTCTAGATCTTGTAGACATACTTTATTCTTTTTCTTTTGTTTCCTCTGTTCCAAATAGCCTGTCTTCAAGTTCACCAATTCTTTCTTCTGCTTGATCAATTCTGCTGTTGAGAGTTTCTGTTGCATTCTTCAGTATGCCAATTGCATTTTTCAGCTCTATAATTTCTGCTTGATTTAAAAAAAATATTTCAGTCTGTTTGTCAAATTTATCTGATGGGAGTCTGAATTCCTTCTCTGTGTTATCATTAATTTCATTGAGCTTCCTCAAAACACAGAAAATTTTGAATTTTCTGTTTCAAAGTTCACATATCTCTGTCATGCTGGGATTGGTCACTTGTGCCTTACTTAGTTCATTTGGTGAGATCATGTTTTCCTGGACGGTGTTAATGCTTATGGATATTCGTTGATATCCTGGCATTGAAGAGTTTGGTATTGATTGCAGTCTTTGCAGTCTGGGCTTGTTTGTATCCATCCTTCTTGGGAAGGCTTTAAAGTACACAAAGGGAATTGAGTATTGTGATCTAAATCTTTGGTCACTGCAGTTGTATCTGCATTAGAGGGCACCCTAAGCCTAGTAACACCGTGACTCTTGTAGACTTTTAGAAGTACTGCCTTGGTCATCTTGGGTAAGATCTGAGAGAACTCCTTGGATTACCAGGAAGAGACTCTTGTTCTTTTCCTTTACTTTCCCCCCAAACAAACAGGGTCTCTCTCTGCTGAGCTGTCTGGAGCTGGGAGAGGGGTGACACAAGCACTCCTGTGACCACCACCATTGGGGCTGTGCTGGGTCATACCTGAAAACAACATAGCCCTGGGTCTCACCCAAGGTCTGTGGTGACTACTGCCTGGCTACTGCTGATGTTCACTCAAGGCCCAAGGGCTTTTCAGTCAGCAGGTGGTGAGTCCAGCCAGGCCTGTGTCCTTTCTTTCAGGGAGGTGAGCTCCTCTGCTGGCCCACAGCAGGTCCAGGAATGCTGTCCAGGAGCCAGGGCTTGGAGTTGGGAACCTTAGGAATCTACCTGGTGCTTTATTCCACTATGGCTGAACTGGCACCCAAGCCATAAGATAAAGCCCTTCCCACTCTTCCCTCTTCTTTCCTTAAGCAGAAGGACTCCCCTTGGCCACCACAGCCCGAGGCCTGTGGTGAGTACTGCCTGGCTACCACCATTGTTCAATCAAGGCACAAGGGCCCTTCAGTCAGCTTGTGGTGAATGCTGTCAGGCCTAGGTCTCTCCTTTCAGGACAGTGGGCTCCTCCCTGGCCTAGGGGCAGGTCCACAAATGCCATCAAAGACAAGGCCTGGAACTGCGGACTCCAAAAACTTGCTTGGTGTTCTACCACACTGTGGCCATGCTGGTGCCCAAGTTACATGACCAAGTCCCCTTTATTCTCTCCTCTCCATTGCTCAAGCAGAAGGAGTCTCTACCCATGACCACCAAAGCTGGGAATGTGCTGAGTCACACCTGAAGCCAGCATGGCCCTGGATCGCATCCAAGTCCCGTGGCAAGTGCCTGGCTTGCCTGGCTACTGTTGCTGATTATTCGGGGGCCACGGGCCCTTTAGTCAGCAGGTGATGAATCCTGTTAGGATTGGGTCCTTCCCTTCAAGGCAGCAGGTTCCCGTCTGGCCCAGGGTGTGTCTAGAAATGTTGTCTAGGAGCTAGGGCCTAAAATAGGGGCCTCAGGACTCTGCCCAGTGCCCTATCCTACTGTGGCTGAGCTGGTATTCACGTTGTAAGACAAGGTCCTCTTTGTCTCCCAGCTGGTATCTCACTAGGTCACATGCACCCCAAGTGCACTGGCTCTGAGCCCAGCATAGCACCAGGACTTGGCCAGGAATTGCAGTCCTTGTGGCCTGGACTTCCTTTCAAGTCTATGTAGGAACCCAGAGCCCTTTAGCAGGCAATAGTGGGGCTAGCTGGAACTGAAGTCCTGGCTGCTGTGATGGACAATGTTTCTCTGGCTAGGGTTGATCTAAACCCTTCCTCTGGGGGCACTGGCTGAGTTCTGCCCTGTGTTGCTCTTCATGGTGACAGGACAGCACTGAGTTCCAATGCACAGTCCCACAATCACTGCACTCTGTCTTCCCCAAACACACAAATCCTCTCTCCATACCACAGTGTAGCTGCTGGGGGATGAGAGAGGAGTGGTGTAAGCAATTTGAGAATGTCTTTTCTACCCTCTTCAGTGCATCTTTCCTTAATATGATGTCAAAACCAGGTATTGTGATAGCTCCCTTGTTTTTGGTTTTTATGAAGATGCTTTTTTTGTGTGGATAATTGTTCAATCTGGTGTTTCAGTGGGAGGTTGGAGGGTAGGGAATGGTCACTGGGGGCTTCTATTTGTCCATATTGCTCCCTGGAGCACATTTTTACATGATGGTCATTACTGGAAAAATGTAATATGGCAGCCCACCTCCAGTAGTGCTATTTTTATATAAGTGAAAAAATAGAGCTGAACTTCAAAATTTGAAAATGGAGTGCCAGGAGATTATATAGTCTGGAAGATAATTCTGTTGCCTGAAGAAGATAATTCTTGCCTGGCAAGAGAGAAAAAGGGAGCTTAGAATTCATGCAAAGTGCTGCAAAGCTCTGGACACTTTTAAAAAATCACCCATTTTATTAGCATCCACAAAAAGTCTTGAACCTGGCCACCCACAGCACTTTAAAAAAAATGTTTAGTTGGGTATTTTTTTTTTCTCCAGGACAAATATATTTATAATTTTATGAGAAAGTCAATGAAGAAGTTAGATTTTCTTTTCAGATCACTTTCCTGAAATATATCTACTTGCAAAGGCAACAAGATGCCTATTTTGGAGATGAATAAAAATCAGTTACTCCAAAGTAAAAATGACTGAAATCATCTAAAGTAGTGTCTTTTGCTTGTCCCTTCTTTTCCAAGCTGTTCTGGAGACCCCGTGTGGGTACCAGGGCAGACTTCAAGGAGACATCCCATTGTGAACATGAAGGAAACATCTGGTTGTGTTTGGAGATCAAATACTAAAAATTCCTCCATATGTCAAGGCCAGTCACCTGCCCTGGAAACTCATCAGGCTTCTCTTCAATAACACACCAACTTGAAGTGTGCGCTTGACAACTCCTGAAATTCTACTACTGGTGCAAGAAATAAGAACAAGAAGGAAACTGAGACCTTCATCTCTGGTGTCTCTGGGTAGATAGGATGCCGTTCTGAAAATCAGATATTTGGTCTTGGGTGTTATCTATGTTGCTCATAGCTCCGTTTTTAGAGTTCAAGTATAATTTGATGACGTTATTGTGAGCTAAAGAGTCTCATTGGGTTTTTGGCATCATCTTCAGCTACAATTCCACTGTCTAGTGGCTGCTAACTATTTGGGTACTGTACGTAGCAACTTAGACACACCATCACATTTAAATCCACCTTACCCCAAAGGATTAGGTGCTGGTGTTACTTTCACAATACAGATGAGAGAACTGAGGCACTAAGAGATTAAAACAAATCCTCCGTTTCCTCTGTGAATTACTGGTGCAGTTGGAATTAGCACGAATTTGTTTGACTTTATAGAGTGTGCGCTGCTTTTTAAAAACAAGAATAGTAACTTTATTGTTTTTGTAAAAGCGATACATGTACATTACACAAAATTCAAGCCACTGAAGGAGGACACAGAAGAATGGAAAATAATCTACCTTATTTCACGCTCTCCAGAAAGCCATAATTCATATTTAGTGACTATCATTGAGGACATCTTTCTATACATATATGCAGACATAAGAATAGAGAGGTCAGGACAAAAATAGATGGGAATTATTTTACAAACTGCATGCATACTCTTCATATTATTAATAAAATAATTAATTTAAATTTTGCTTGGAGAAAATTAAATGGAAATGAAATTTGAAGAAACTGTTAAAGTTTAGATAACAACTTCTTTACCATAACTGCTTCTCATTCTAAAGTTATTCCTTTAAAGTTGAGGGAAAAATTCTGAAATCATTTAGAGGCTGGAATCTGTTTTTTAGTAATTTGTTTCAAATTTTAGCCTTCGCTTGATTTTCTTTTCTATAAAATGTGAAGAAATTATGTGTTCACATTTCTCTTGTCTGTCATTCTCAACCCTGTGGTTTTAACTATGTGTTTATATTTTCAAGGTTATGGCATTGAGACTTGGTTCTGTAACCAGAATTCTCATGGTTATTTAGTCTCAATTTTATATTGAAACGACTCAATGCTTTCCCCAGGCTTGTCCTGTCTTGAGTTCTTTTGATTCATTCTTATTTCAGCACCTTTTATTGTCAAGTATTTTCTTCAAGATGAGCTCAGGAGTAGTGTTACCCTCTGGTTCTTGCCTGCTTGAGGTTTTGTGTATGACTTTTTAAAACAGTATTTTATTGAAATGTAATTTTAGTACATAGAATGCACAAGTCCAATGTGCATAACTTTTTTTGGTTGGGGGGAGCTTTTGTCAAACTGCTTTATTGAGATGTAGTTGACATAAAATAAACATATATTTAAAGTGTACCATGTGATAAATTTTGCTGTATGTTTACACCAAAAGTCATAACTGCATGAAGACAGTGAACATATCCATCACCCTCAAAGGCTCCCTTGTACCCTTGGTAATTCCTCTTTTTCATTTTCTCAGTTCCCCTGTTTCCTGGCAACTGCTAATTTATTTTCTGTCACTTTAGGTTACTTTAAAATTTCTAGAGTTTTATATAAATGGAATCAGAGGGTAGGTATTCCATTTTTTTCTGTCTTCTTTCACTCAGCATAATTATTTTGAGATTCACCCATACTGCAGTATGTATTGATAGTTAATTCCTTTTTATTGCTGAGTAGTATTCCATTGTATGGGTGTACCAGCATTTGTTTATTGGTTTACCTGCTGATGACATCTACATTGTTTATAATTTTGGGCTATTACCAATAAAACTGCTACTAATATTTGTGTGCAAGCTTTGTATTGACATGCTTCATTTGTTTTGGTTAAATACCAAGGTGTGCGATGGCTGAATCATTGGTGATTGATTTTTAGAGAAACTGACAAACTGTTTTTCAAAGTTGTAGCATTTTAAACTGCTACCAGTGGTGTATGAAAGTTTCAGTTCCTCTACATTTCTTGCAAATCCTTGGTATTATCAGGCTCTTTAACATTAGCTGTTCTAATAGAAGTATAGTGGTATCTCCTGGTTTTAATCTGCATTTCCCTAATGAGTAATGATATTGAGCATCTTTTCATGTGTTTATATGCATCTGTGGTATCTTCTTTATTGGTGTCTGTTTAAATGTTGATATGGTTAGGCTTTGTTTTCCTACCCAAATTTCATCTTGAATTGTAATCCCCATAATCCTCACTTGTCAAGGGAGAGACCGGGTGGAGGTAATTGAATCATGGGGGCAGTTTCCCCCATGCTGTTCTCTCGAAAGTGAGTGAGTCTCACAAGATCTGATGGTTTTATAAGGGGCTCCTCCCCCTTGGCTCAGCACTTATCCTTCCTGCCACCCTATGAAGAGGTGCCTTCCACCATGATTGTAACTTTCCTGAGGCCTCCCAAGCCATGCAGAACTGTGAATAAATTTAACCTCTTTTCCTACATTACCCAGTCTCAGGCAGTTCTTCATAGCAGTGTGAGAATGGACTAATACAAATGTTTTGCTTATTTTAAAAAGTGTGTTTTTTTTTCTTAGTTTTGGGATTTGAGAGTTCCTTATATAATCTGGGCACAAGTCCTTGATTAGATATCTGTTTTGCAAGTATTTTCTCCCAGTCTATGGCTTTCGTTTTTAATTTTTTTTTAGGGGGAGGAAGGAGAGGAGAGAGGCCGTTTTAATTTCTTTTAACAGTGTCTTTTGAAAAGGAAACATCTTAAAATTTGACTAAGTACAATTAATCTATTTTTTTCTTTTATGGCTCATGCTTTCAGTATAATATCTAAAAGATCTTTGCCCAACCCAAGGTTACAAATATTTTGTCTTGTGTTTTCTCCTGGAAATTGTATAGTTTAAGGTTTTACACTTAGGTCTATGGTTCATTTTAAGTTGCTTTTTGTATATGGTGTTAGGTATGAATCAAAGTTTATTTTTCTTGCATTCGGCTACCCAGTTTTTCTGTAAATGTCAGTTAAGTCAAGTTGATTGATGGCACTGTTCAAGTGTTCTATATGTTTGGTAATTTCTTGTCTATTTGTTATATTAATTATTGAAAGAATCTCTGACAGTAATTGTGGATTTTCTATTTCTCTGGCAGTTCTATCAGTTTTTGTTTTATATATATTTTGATATTTTGAGCTTTTTTTTTTTTTTTTTTTTGAGATAGAGTCTCGCTATGTTACCCAGACTAGAGTACAGTGATATGATTTCAGCTCACTGCCACCTCCGCCTCCTGCGTTCAAGTGATTCTCCTGCCTCAGCCACCTGAGTAGCTGGGATTACAGGTGCCCACCACCATGCCCAGATAATTTTTGTATTCTTAGTAGAGATGGGGTTTCACCATGTTGGCCACTCTGGTCCCTAACTCTGAACCCCAAGCAATCCACCTCCCTTGGCCTCCGAAATTGCTAGGATTACAGGTGTGAGCCACCGTGCCCAGCCTTCAGTTTTGTTTTATGTGATGAAACTTTAGTATTGTTATGTCCTCTTGATGATCTCTGTATGAGATAAACTTCTTTCTTCTTGGTAATATGGTTTGCTCTGAGATCTACATTATATGATATTAGTATAGTCACTCTATCTCTTTTTTGATGAGTATTAGCATGGTATATCTTTTTCCATTCTTGTACTTTTATATTTAAAGTCTATTTTTTATAGGGAGCATATAATTTGTGTGCCAGACATCATGAATTTTTATCTTATTGGTGATGGATATTCCTCCTGGTCCTATGTGATCACCAAGTACTGTTCCCTGTAATCTTTTTGGATTCTCTAGCCTTGGTTAGTCTCTTCATGATAATGTGCTAAACAATATTTTGCAGACTACTTGAGAGGTAACCTCCATTTTCCTGAATGTATGGTGTCTACCCCACCCCTGCTTTTAGGATTTTTCTCATTCTCTTTGGTTTTCAGCAGGATGACTATGATGCACTTAGATGTGATTTTAACTGTACTTCTCCTCCTTTGGGTTGGTTAAGCTTCTTGGTTCTTTAAGTTTATGTTTCCTACCAACTAAAAATATTTCATACCCTTCCAATATTTTTTGCTATCCCATTTCCCTGCTCCTCTACTGAGACTCCAAATTGTGCTGGATCATTTGATCTTGACCCAGGGCTCTCTAACATTCTACTATAAAAATTCCTTTTCTCTCTTTGCTTCAGTTTGGATAATTCCTATTGACCACTCTTCAAATTCACTAACTCTTTCTTTCACTATGTCCAGTCTACTGTTAAGCCCATTCAATTAATTTTTCATTTCAGGTATTGTATTTTCCAGCTCTAGAATTTCCATTTGATTCTAATTTTAGAGGTCACCTTATTCTTTTGGATTTTTTTCCATATTTTCACCCATATTAATATTTTCTTTCAGATTCTTTCACATAATTTATAATAGTTATTTCAAAATCCATGTCCACTAATCAGCTGTGTCATCTCTTGGTCTGTATTTAGTCACATTTTTTTGTTGATTTTTTTATTTCACAATCTCCTACTTTTTAACATATTCTGCTATTTTTATCATATGCCAGAATTTTCATATAAGAACTAGAAACTGAAGTTGATAATGTTTTTTTTTCCAGAAATGGCTCAAATTTTTCTCTTTCAAGCAGCTAGCGTAAGGGTTACTTTCTTCAGTCTGATCAGAAGTTGGACTGATTGGGGCTGGTTTACTGTTTTAGTTTGTTTTGGCCTGCATCTGGTCTTAATGTCTTGAAGGTGAGACCAGGCCTGTCCCTTCAATAGATATTTGTGATTTAAGAACTGCAAGACTGCAAGATCTACTTCTGCTTTTCAGCCAAGCCCCCACCTTCCTCTACCATTTCTTACTTGGAAAATGTCCAATGGGTGGGAGAATTGGTGTGGGGGAGAACTAGCTCTGGCTTCTGGTTCCAACAGATTCTAATCCTCATGCCTGCCCACATACAGATTTTAAAGTTTTGGCAGGTTTCTCGTCCCATCAAAGTTCTCTTTTACCTCCCAGACTTCATTTCCAGTCACATTGTTTTACAAGTAGCTTTTAGCACTGTGACATTTTATCTTTCATTCCTTTGCTGCTACATAAACTTTTCTTTGAACTTTTATTGTTCTATTTCTGATATTAAGAGATCTCTTATGCTCATAATTTCTTTGTGGTTATGGAGAACTCATCTTTTCCTTGGTTGATTCCTCTTGCAATTAATATTTTATTTTATTTTGTTTTATTTTATTGTTATTATTATTTTTTGAGATGGAGCCTTGCTCTGCACCCAGGCTGGAGTGCAGTGGTGCAATCTTGGCTCACTGCAACCTCCACCCGGTAGGTTCAAGGTCTTCTCCTGCCTCAGCCTCCTGAGTAGCTGGGATTACAGGCGCCCACCACTGTGCCTGGCTAATTTTTGTATTTTTAGTAGAGATGGGGTTTTGCCGTGTTGGCCAGGCTGGTCTCGAACTTTTGACCTCAGGTGATCCACCCCCGTAGGCCTCCTGAAGCATTGGGATTATAGGTGTGAGCCCCTGGGCCTGGCTGCAATGCGCGCGTGCACACACACACACACACACACACACACACACACACACACACATATATATTTGAGATAGGGTCTCACCGTGTCACCCAGGAGGAGTGTAGTGGCTCCATTTCAGCTCACTACAACCTCCACCCTCACCCACTAGGCTCAAGCCTCCCACCTCAGCCTTCCCAGTAGCTGGGACCACAGATGCAGACCACCAGGCCCTGCTTTTTTTTTGGTATTTTTGGTAGAGATAGAGTCTTGCCATATTGCCCAGGCTGGTCTTGAACTCCAGAGCTCAAGCCGTCTGCCCACCTCAGCCTCCCAAAGGGCTGGGAGAACAGGCGTGAGGCACTGCACCTGGCCACAATTGATATTTTAAAAAACGTACCTTTTCATCACATCCCATTCCTCTCTTCCTCACTTTTTTGGGGGATAGGTCTCATGTTTTTAATTTTTTTTTATCATTGATAAATTTTGAATCCACCCAATTCATTTACTGAAGAGTGCGGACCACTCCACAGCTTTGATTTGTTTTGTTGTTTCAAACTCTCTAATGCAAATATCTATTTCATTTTATTTTATTGTTTGCATTGTGGGCCTATTCCCCATCGTATTTTGTGCTCATAGTGGCTCACAGCAAAGCTTTTTCATTCTTAACCTTTTTGTGCAGTGGCAATGTCTAGCCCTCCTGTTTCACCTTACTCACCTCTAGTTCAGTCATCTCTCTGGCTAGGTCATGAAGAACTAGAATGATGTGTCCATGAAGTTTCACCTTCAGCTCCCTTTTCCCAACCATTCTGAGGGTTCAGATTGGGTTACCACGGGGCCTCTCCCATGGCCTGACCATATCCCTGGATTTTGTCCTATCAGAGATTATTTATTTATTTTTGTAGGCCTTTTATATCTGTGTCATTTATTTGCAAGGAAATTGGTTTCCTGCTTGATGCCCTACAAGGTATTTGCTGAGATTCAGCCTCACCCAAAATAATGATTATGATGACAATAGCAGCTACTCACTACCAGCAGCACTGCCTACCTCATCTCTAATCCTCCCTGCAGTCCTGAGTGGTAAATATTATCTCTATCTTGCAGATACATTTTATTTATGCCCTACCATGTTCCAGGATGGTTTATAGGAGGTTTTATAATAATTTATAAAATATAGCATAGTCATGAAGTTAAAGGCAAAGAAAATATCCTTTCAAAAGCAGTGTGGAAATAAAGTCCCAGAGAGCTTCAGAGCCTTGCCTGAGCCCATGGAAGTATGAAGTAGCAGAAGTGCCGTTTGAACCTGGGTCTTCCGGCTGCTAAGAGCTGTGACCTTTGTACTAAGCCAAACTGACTCAGGCTGGGGAATAAGATGAGACAGGTAAGTGTGAGAGGGAAAACATCATGGCCAACAGGCTGTCCAAAGTTGGGCTTTGACTGTCAATGCCAGGCTGGGCTCCAGTATCACTCCAGTCATGAGGACCACAGTCGGGGTCAGGAGAACCACATTGCCAAGTGCTGTACTGGGACTCAGGGCACCTGGGTGCTTCTCCCAGCACCACAACTCATTGCAATGAATAATCATTGAGTTCTTTACAAAGCCACTCTATGGTATTTATTGAGCACCTGCTGTGGACAAAGCAAGCAAGGGTGAGCAAGGGCTGGGGAGTCCAGATGTGAACAAGCTAGGCATCGTCTCTGCCCTCAAGGAGCTCAGAGTCTAGTGGGTAAGGCAGATATCAAAGAAATATGCAGTCAGCCATGGATTCGACCAACCATGAATTGAAAATATTCAGAAAGAGAAGTGTCTGCACCGAACATGTATGGACTTTGTTTCTTGCCATTATTCCCTAAACAATGCAGTATAACAACTATTTACATAGCATTTACATTGTATTAGGTATGATAAGAAATATAGAGATGATATAAAGTATACAGGAGGATACGCATAGCTTATATGCAAATACTATGCTATTTTGTTAATATATAAGGAACATAAGCATCTAAGGATTTTGGTATTTGTAGGACATCCTGGAGCCAGTCCCCTATGGATACCAAGGGACAACTATACACACATAATAAACAAATTATGAGTTTTATGAGGAAAAATAATTAGATCCATGAAGGAGGCTGTCATAGGGCTAATTTGGGGTGGGAAGAGAGGTCAGGGAAGGGCTCTCTGAAGACACGCCATATGAGTGGAGACATTTTAGTTGACACCCACTATTATTTATTTCTTTGATAACACAGTGCTGTTTCTTTTGGATAAATCCATTCCATGTGGATTGGATGAGGTTTGCCTATTAGTCTGAGAAGTGGGCATGTGACCCAGACCTGGCCAATCACAATGCTGTAATCCTCTGGCCACAGCGATGATTCAGGTGTAGGCAAGGGCCTGAGAGAAACCAGAATCCTGTAGGTAGGATGCTGTGTTTCCAAACGGTTTCACTCATAAGCACATGAGTGCAGGCCTGGACCCACACAGAGCAAGACAGAGCAGCAATGGCATACTTTAAACCCCAACCTAGCTTTACTTGAAGCCTGACTTTTTAGTTACATGAACCAATGAGTTTCTTGCTTTGGGGGCACTAAGCTACTTTGGGTTAGGTTTCTGTTACTTGTAGCTGTATAGATCTGAAAAAGAGTAGAATTTAGATGCATAGACATTGGGAGGGAGTGTTGCACACAGAGGTACCAGCGTGTGTGAGGGGCTGAGGAAAAAAAAGCTGGACATCACCGAGTCAAAGGCCAGTACAGCTGGAGTGAGTGGATGAGGCAGACAGTCACTGGGCTGTGGGCTTGTGCACTACACAACATTGCTTGAATAAAGGGTGAAGGGAACTGGGGCTGAACTGGGTTGAGTAGCATCCCCCATGCTGCCTCAGAAGGCAAGGATTTTTTCCTAGAGCCTTTAGAGGCAGCATGTCCCTGCCGACACCTTGATCTTGGACTTCTGGCCTTGAGAACTGTGAGCGAATAGCTGTTGTTTTAAGCCATTGGGTTGGTGGGACTACATTACAGCAGCCCTAGGGAATGACTGTGGTGGGAAATAGCCCAGCTTCTTTGGCCCTGGATGGGACAACTCTGAGGCACTAGGAACCTCAGTTTGCAACCTTATTTGGAAATAGAGTCTTTGCAGGTGCAATTAGTTAAGACGAGGTCATAATCTCTTAGGGAAGGCCCTAAACCTAATGACTGTTGTCACTACAAGGAGGCCATATGCAGACACAGAGAGAGATACAAAGAAGGCCATGCAGCAACCAAGGCAGAGCTGGAGTGACGAACCTGGAACCCAAAGAAAACCAAGGATTGCCAGCAGCCACCAGAAGCCAGGAAGAGACAAGGAAAGATTTTTCCTAGAGCCTTTGGAGGCAGCGTGACCCTACCGAAACCTTGATCTTGGACTTGCAGCCTTCAGAACAGTGAGCGAATGTCTATTGTTTTAAGCCACTGGTGGGACTTCATTACAGCCGCCCTAGTGAATGACTATGATGGGAAATATCCCAGCTTCCGTGGCCCTGGATGGGACAACTCTGACACATGCTTCTCATAGTCCCTTGCAGTTTCCAGCAGGACTGAGCCCCAGCTGTCCACAGGGTAGCCTGCTCATTAATGTGCTGTATTAGTCCATTTTCACACTGCTGATAAAGACATACCCGAGACTGGGTAATTATTAAGAAAAGAAGTTTAATTGACTCACAGTTCCACGTGGCCGGGGAGGCCTCACAATTATGGCAGAAGGCAAGGAGGAGCAAAGTCATATCTTACATGGTGGTGGGCAAGAGACAGAGCTTGTGCAGGGGAACTCCTCTTTATGAAACTGTCAGAGATCGTGAGACTTATTCACTATCAAGAGAACAGTATGGGAAAGACCCGCCTCCATGATTCAGTTACTTCCCACTGGGTCCCACCCGCGACACGTGGGAATTGTGGGAGCTACAATTCAAGATGAGGTTTGGGTGGGGACACAGTCAAACCATATCATGTGCCTTATGCTTTCCTCTCCTGCATTCTCCCACTCCCTCGCTTTGCTTCCTGGAATCACCTTCCAAGTAAACTACTTGTTCCCAGATGCTTGTCTTAGGGTCTGCTTTTGGAGAATCCCAACTAAGACACATGTCATGTAAGCTGGTGGAGAGAGGGTTAGGATGTGGCCATCATGGTCTCTTTATTTATTTATTTAGAGATGAAGTCTTGCTCTGTCACCCAGGCAGGAGTGCAGTGGTGTGATCTTGGCTCACTGCAACCTCTGCCTCTGGGATTCAAGTGATTCTCCTGCCTCAGCCTCCTAAGTAGCTGGGATTACAGGCATGCGCCACCACCCCTGGCTAATTTTTGTATTTTTAGTAGAGACGGGGTTTCACCATGTTGGCCAGGCTGGTCTCGAACTCCTGATCTCAGGTGATCCACCTGCCTTGGCCTCCCAAGGTGTTGGGATTACAGGTGTGAGCCACCGAGCCCAGCCCTCATGGTCTTTTTAGATGGGTTAATGAGTTTGGATTTAATCCTCAGTGTCATGGGAAACCATAGGAAGGATTTGAACAGGGAGCAATGTCTGATATTCATTTCTCAAGGATCCCATTGGCAGCCGTTTGTAAAATGGCTTGTAGGGCACCAGAGCCCCGACAGGGAGACCCGATGCAGTGGTGCTCCTTTTTCTAATTCGTAATCTAAGGCCAAAGACTCCAGTGGGAATGGGGTAAGATGCACATAGGCTCGGCAAGATGCAATTTTCTCCCCATGAATCTTGGGGACCTCTTGTTATGCTGCACGCTCTGTTAGTTAAGACTCAACTGCTAAGTAATTCTCATTACCTCTCCTCACTGACAGGCAATGAACAGCTGTCAAGCATGTCTTACAAAACAAGACAATTTCCCCCCCATTAATGTAGCTCAGGATTGAGAAGAGCAGAGGAGCACGCATCGCAGTAACCGAGCTTCCCGGCAGTGTCTCGGCCAGCCCCATTTTCCAGTGAGCAATAATTTCTCCTGCTGCCGTAGGAGGTGGAGGTGGGAACAGGGAACTAGGAAGGGGCGACCTTTGGGATCTCCCTCCCACTTGGGTTCCCATTGCCCTTTCAGAGAGAAACGTTCTAACTGCCACACCTTTGGAATTTGTGTCTAATTTGCATCTGCAATTGGATGGGATATGTGGAGCACACTTTCACCTGAGATTGTAAAATAATTGCAATTAGAAGGAAGATTCTCTGATCCAGAGTCTAAATGTTGAAAGGGCAATAAATGATGATCTAGATATAGACAACTCCAGGCCCACAGTAGGTGCTCAGTAAATCCATCCATCTGTCATCCTCCCTCCATTCCTTCCTTTCTTTCTCCTTTCCTTCCTGCCCTTCCTCCCCACCTTATTTCCAATGCTGGAATCACCTCTGCTATATGCCCATTAAGTGGTGTCCTGTCTCATCTTGAATACTGCCAGTGACAGGGAGGTCACTCCTTCTCATTCCATTCCAGTTCAGCTCTGGCAATGAGAAAATTCACTTTTTAGTTTTGTATTTTTATTTATTTATTTGTTTGTTTTTGAAACAGAGTTTCAAAACTCTTGTCTTCCAGGCCGGAGTGCAATGGCGCTATCTTGGGTCACTGCAACCTCTGCTTCCCGGGTTCAACCGATTCTCCTGCCTCAGCCTCCCAAGTAGCTGGGATTACAGGCACCCACCATTACATCTGGCTAATTTTTTTAGAGAGTCAGGGTTTCACCATGTTGGCCAGGCTGGTCTTGAACTCTTGACCTCAGGTGATCTGCCTGCCTTGGCGTCCCAAAGTGCTGGGATTACAGGCGTGAGCCACCACATCCGGCTGAAAATTCACTTTTTAAATGCCAAGATAAACTTTACCTCCTTGTAGCTCCCTCTTACTGGATCTAATTGTGCTCCCCAGTGGCCTCACAAAGTATGTCTTGTCTCTCTTCTACCTAAGTGTCCTCTGGACATTTGAAAGGAATGCTCAAGTTCCTAACAGTCTCTCTCTTTCTCTCTCTCTTTTTTTCCCTTTAAGCTAAAAGAAAACAGTTTCTCAGCCTTTCTGTTTGCTTTCCTACCAACAATTTCCCATAGACTTTATCTCTTTTGAAATGGTGGCCTTGACTGCAGGTGTGTGATCTCACCAATAGGAACCAGGCTTGGCATATCACCTCCTTTCCCTTGAACAGTGCACCTCTATTGATGCAACCTGAGGTAACATTAGTCTTTAAAAATTTTTTATTTTTAGCTTTCTGGCAGTTCCACTTTACACTGCTAGCTAGTGTTTAGCTTAACATTGATGAAAAATCCTTAAGTCAGGGGCTGAGGAGCCAAATGCTGTCACAGGCAAGACAGGTAAGGCAAATAAGTGAAACATTCTGGGTGAGGCTTGTTGTGACATAAAGAGTTCATGCCCTTTTCATAGTGGGCAGCAGCTCGCAGCTCTAGCAGATTGTTGCTATGCAGAGTGTAGGCTCAGTGTTAAAAATTAGAAGCTTCCACATAAAAATCCAGACTACAACTTCTTTAAAAAAAAAAAAAGAACCCAGAGATCTGGCAACCTTGTGTTCATATTCCAGCATAGCTGGGAATGAGTTGTGGTTGCCAGAAACCCTTGGGCAATCCTGCAGAAGAAGCCAAGAGGGCACAGGGCCACCTTCCATGTGACAATGCTGATCTAATCCATGAGCAAACAGCGTGGACCAAAACAGTCCCCAGGAGAGGCTGGTGCGGGAAGGCTTAGACACTTTGTTCTCTGACATAATTTATGTAAGTTATAATAGGGGGAGAGGCTCAGTCTGGGTTGTTCTGGAGTCTCAGCATCTTGCACGTTATTATGAGAAATTTTGCAAGCTTATTAGTTTGTAGTAATAGCTACGTTCTGGCAGAGAATGGAAGGGGAGATGTGATAAACAAACATGTGAAATATATGCTACAGAGTTAGGGAGACAGAAGGGCCAGGATAGAAGGTAAAACAGGAAGAGGGAAGAAGACTAGAGGTGAGGAATTGGGGCGGGGGGACCTGATTTAGATACAGAGGTTAGGGCAGGTGGCTTATAGCTAGAGTTCTGATTGGAGGGAGTGAATAAGAGTATTTAGGTAGTAGAGCCAGGTGTGGTGGTGCACACCTGCAATTTCAGTGCTTTTAGGAGGCTGACGATCGCTGGGGGCTAGGAGGTCAAGGCTGCAGTGAGCTGTGAATGCACCACTGCGCTCCAGCCTGGGTGACAGAGCAATACCTTATCTCTTAAAAAGAAAAAAAAAAGCATGTTTAGGCAGCAGGTGCCAAGGCCCTGAGGTCAGCATGCTCTTGGTGCATTTGCAGGCAGTGAGGAACCTTGACCACAAAGCATGGTGAGGAATGGGGTGGTGCTGGCACATGAGGTGGGAGGAGAGGGCAGGGGCCATGTCCAGTAGGATCTGGGTGCTTGTGGTGAGGAGTGTGATGTGAGGTCTTTGGCAAGGTTGGGCAGCAGCAGAAGATAATCTAACACTCCGTCTTTTGCATGTAAAATAACATAGAGATACACATGGAAGGGAAAGATGGGTGAGGAGCTACCGTAATGTGTCCAGGTGAGAGGTGATGGTGGCCTGGACCAGGTGTGGAGGTGGGGGTGGAGAGACGTGGTTGGATTCTGGATATTGACTTGCTGATATGTGGAACCTGGGATACCAAAGAGAGAGAAGGAGGAGTTGAGAATGACTGCAAGGCTTTTGTCCCGAATAACTGGATGGAGGAGAAATAACAGATGAGGAAGACTGTGGGAAGAGCAGATTTGGGGGCTACGGGCATTTGGGGGGGTGGCGGGGGGCTGAATTGGGGAATTTAGAGACAAGGAAATGTGGTCCTGGGACATCATCACTGACAGTTGGGTATTGCAGAGGAAGAAAGAGTGACTCAGATATGTCCCTGGATGTCAGTTGCAGACTGTATTAGTTTTCTGTTGATGCTGTAACAAGTCACCACAATCTTAGTGGCTTAAAACAATATAGGTTTGTTATCTCACAACCCTGGAGAGTCAGGTATCCAAAATGGGACTCACTGGGCTAAAATCAAGCTGTTGGCAGGGTTGGGCTCCTTCTGAAGGCTCCAGGGAGGGTCTGTGTCCTCACCTTTTCCGGCTTCTAGACGCTGCCTGAATTCCTTGGCTCTCCCAGCTCCAAGGCCAGCAATGCAGGTGGAGTGCTTCTCACTCAGACTTGGACCCTCTTGCTTCCCCTCTCCATTGTAAAGATCTCGTGATCACAGTGGGCCCACCTGGATAGTCCAGGATTCTCTCCCCATCTCAGGATCTTTATCTTAACCACATCTACAAAGTCTCTGCCATGTAAGGTAACACATTCAGGGGGTCTGGGGATCAGGAAGCGGACATCTTTGGGGACATTATTCTGTCTACGACACAGATAAACCTCTTTCTTCATGCGGCTCCCTAAGATGAGGTAGGAGTGCAGCCGTGTGGTCTCCTATTCATCTCAGACCTCTAAAGCACCTTAGGGAGGAAGATCTCACTGCAGTAGGCTGATAACCCAGTGTAACAAAAACCTGTTTATTACAGAATAACACTGTGTTTAGTAGAGAACAAAAGGGACATTATTGAAAAATCCCTGGACTAACCTGTACCTTTTGGAGCTACACATCTGAGGCTTTTTACAAAATGCCTCATAAAATTACCTGTGAATTAAATTGAGATCTATCCGAGAGAAGGCTGTAAATTTCCCTCAAACAAGCAGCCATCTCTTTCTGTTGAAACTTGTCTGTCTAGTTTGCCCCAGTCCCCACCACTCCATATTGTGTGAGCCCTGGTTATGCATTTATGTCACCTGCTTGGCTCTCAAGAGCATTTGTGTTCATGACTCCTCGCTTAAAATTATTCTGCAAGGAAGTTGATGATGGAGTTGTGTTTAACCTTGAGATATGACTTAGCTGTGTGATCCCAGCAAATCAGGAATCATCTCTGAGTCTCAGTTTCCTTGCTGGTGAGATGTGAACGCTGCTGTGGTGGGGAGTAAGGGGGAGGGAGGCAGGCTTTATGACAACTTTGAGCATTTACTCATTTACTATGAGTCAGACAAGTAAGACTGAATCTCCATGCTATTGTTTGCTACCCACGTTCATTCATTTTTATTTATACATTTATATATTTATTTGTTTATATGTTTTTAATTTCAGTAGGTTTTTGGGGGAACAGGTTACATGAATTTACATGAATAAGTTCTTTTATTTTTTGAGATGGCATCTTACTCGTGTCGCCCAGGCTAGAGTACCATGGCATGATCTTGGCTCAGTGCAACCTCCATCTCCCAGGTTCAAGTGATTTTCTTGTCTCACCCTCCCCAGTAGCTGGGCCTACAGGTGGCCACCACCATGCCTGGCTAATTTTTGTATCTTTAGTGAAGATGGAGTTTCACCATGTTGGCCAGGCTGGATCTGCAAGCCTCAGCCTACCAAAGTGCTGGGATTACAGGCATGAACCACCGCGCCTGTCGAATAAGTTCTTTAGTGGTGATTTCTGAGATTTTGGTGCACGCATCGCCCAAGCATTGTACACTGTACCCAATGTGTAGTCTTTTATCCCTCACCACCCCAGACCCTTTCCCCTGAGTTCCCAAAGTCCAATCTATCATTCTTATGCCTTTTTGTCCTTATAGCTTAGCTCCCACATATGAGCGAGAACACACGAAGTTTGGTTTTCCATTCCTGGGTTTCTTCACTTAGAATAATAGTCTCCAATTCCATCCAGGTTGCTGCAAATGCCGTTATTTCCTTTTCTTTTTATGGCTGAGTAGTATTCCATGGTGTGTTTGTGTGTATATATATATGTATATCTATGTGTGTGTATATATGTATGTATATATACGTATATATATGTGTGTATATATATAAATGTGATATATATATCTATCACATTTTCTTGTTGATTGATGGGCATTTGGACTGGTTTAGTATTTTTGCAATTGCAAATTGTGCTGCTATAAACAATCCAAATCGGTAAAGAGGAAGTCAAATTGTCACTGCTCGCTGATGATATGATTGTGTACCTAGAAAATCCCAAACACTCATCCAAAAAGCTCCTAGAACTGGTCAATGAACCCTGCATTCATTCATTCATTCATTCATTGTTCAACAAATACTCGTTGAGTCCTTTCTATGTGTCAGGCACTGTTCAGGGTGTTAGAGAAACATCAGTGAACAAAAGGGATAAAATCTCTTCCCTCATGGGACTCACACTTTAGTGGGATGTGTATAGTGCATGATGACGTAGTTGTAGCACCCATTGTATGCAAATAGGAAAGGAGGCTGGCATGATGTCAGGCCAGTATCGAAGCCCCTCTGAGTCTGTTTCCTTTTGCTTAAATGACTTTGATAGATCTTTCTCTTAAATGACTTTTTTTTTTTTTTGAGGCAGAGTCTCACTCTGTTGCCCAGGCTGCCAGGCTGGAGTTCAGTGGCGGGATCTCAGCTCACTGCAAGCTCTGCCTCCCGGGTTCACGCCATTCTGCCACCTCAGCCTCCCGAGTAGCTGGGACTACAGGTGCCTGCCACCACACCCGGCTAATTTTGTTTTTTTGTATTTTTAGTAGAGACGAGGTTTCACTGTGTTAGCCAGCATGGTCTCTATCTCCTGACCTCGTGATCCTCTCGCTTCGGCCTCCCAAAGGGACTAAATGACTCTTATAGGCCTTTCCTCTCACCATTGTTGTAAGCATTGAATAAGAGGGTGCTGTGGGTTGAATTGTGTCATCTCGAGATGCATCTGCTGATGTGCTAACCCCTGGAAATATGACCTTATTGGAGATCTTGTCTTCACAGAAGTAATGAAGTTACGTTGAGGCCATTTGGGTGGGCTTTAATCAGTAAGACTGGTGCTTTTATAAGAAGTGGAAATTTGGATACTGAGACACGCACAGAGGGAAGTGAAGAGATCCAGGGAGAAGACAGCAATCTACAAGCCAAGGAGAGAGGCCTGGAACAGAGTGGAGTCTCCCCCATAGCCCTCAGAAGGAATCACCCCTGCTGACACCTTGATTTTCAACTTCTGACCTCCAGAGCTGGGAGAGAATAAATTTCTGTTTTTTGAGCCACCTTGTTACAAAACTCCAGCAAACCAATACAGAGGGTTTCTGTAAAGTGTTGATCTCAATGTCTGGCACCTATGAAGTATTGCACTGGACAAATGGAGGTTGTAAGAATAACAGAGGTAAATCATTGCCTGGCCCCTAGGCAACCCTTATTCCATGGTACTCCCTCCCTCTCACTTATAACAAGTTTTGTTATAAAGGAAACTCCCAGTTAAATCCCTGTGGTCACTCCCCCGACCGCCCCCACCTCTTTGCCAGCTTTTCTCAGATAGATTGCTTCAAGCCAAAAGCACTTCCCCCAGCAGTTCTGACTTGATGAAGTTATCTTGTTTCAGGGCAGAGCAGAGCTTTCCATGACAATAGCTCTCTGGGGGAAACGAAGCCAGCCCTCACATCGCTGCCTGACACTTTGCTATCACACATTTTCTTCCAGGTCTCCTTGTCCAACAGCTTCTTCACAAGTGGCTCCGTGCAGGGCCTCCATGACCTCGAATGACAGATTGCCACCTAAGTGGGCAGCTGGGCTGCATTATCACAGCTGTTAGAAGGAAAGAGAGGGTCGTAATCCCTCTTCCCCAAATGACAGACCTTGTCAGACACAGAATGGTCACTGTGGCTTGTAAGATGTGGGTGGGGAAGAATAATCCATTTATAGAAAACCACAGACCGACAACCTCTCCTTCTCCTTGCTGTTCCCTGTCTCATTAAACCTGTTTTCTCTGCCCACTTATTGGATCATATGGATTCTGAAATGTGTCTGACATCCAGTGGTGACTAGCAGTGTGCAACCAAAAGTTATTTCTTGGCCTGGCATGGTGGCTCATGCCTGTAATCCCAGCACTTTAGGAGGCCGAGGCAGGCGGATCACCTGAGGTCAAGAGTTTGAGACCAGCCTGGTCAACATGGTGAAACCCTGTCTCTGTTAAAAATACAAAAATTAGCCGGGTATGGTGATGGGTGCCTGTAATCCCAGCTACTTGGGAGGCTGAGGCAGGAGAATCACTTGAACCCAGGAAGCAGAGGTTGCAGTGAGCTGAGACTGCGCCATTGCATTCCAGACTGGGCAACAAGAGTGAAACTCTGTCTCAAAAAAAAAAAAAAAAAAAAAAAGTTATTTCTTGCCTGGCCAGGATATCTCAACCACTGCTTAAAACACCTACTATATGCCAGACATATAAAACCATTTATTGATCTATAAACATTTATTGAGTTTGTATGGTAGTGATTCAAATGAGTGAAGGTGTCAATAAGAGGTACCAACTAAAAGCAGCTTGATGAAGTCATTATATGAAGAAGACACTTGCACATGTGTGTTTATAGCAGCATAATTCATAATTGCAAAGATGTGGAACCAACCCAAGTGCCCATGGACTGAGTGGCTAAAGAAAAACGTGGTATATATACACCATGGAATACGACTCAGCCATTGAAAGGAATGAAATCATGTCTTTTGCAGCGACTTGGATGGAGCTGGAGGCCATTATTCTAAGTGAAGTAACACAGGAGTAGAAAACCAAAAACTGCATGTTCTCACTAAAAGGGGGAGGTTGAGCTATGAGTACCCAAAGGCATACAGAGTGGTGTAATGGACTTCAGAGACTTAAAAGTGTGAGGGTGAGAGCGGGGCCAGGGATGGAAAAAACCTACGCGTTAGGTACAATGTACACTACTTGTGTGATGAGTGCACTAAAATCTCAGAATTCATCACTATATAATTCATTTATATAAACAAAAACCACTTGTACCCCAGAAACTATTGAAAATAAATAAATAAATAAAAAATTAAAAAGTGCGCTGTAAAAAAATATTAAAAGCAGCTTAACTAATGACACATTATTTCTCACATAACAGAACTCAAGAGGAGTTGGATCCAGGGTTGATTCCATGGCGCCTGGGCTCCGCGTGAGCCTCTCTTAGCCTTTTTTGCCTTCTCCCTCTAGGAGCCAAAATAGCTGCTGCTGCACCATCATCACATCTTTCATGTCAGTGTCCAGAGCAGGAAGACAGTTCGAGAATGGCTGTTGGGTAGGCAATCACAAATGTTTGGGGCATTTGCCATGTGCTAGTCATTTTTCTAGGTGCTGATGTTTTGCTCCTTCTAATCCTGAGCAACATACTCTGGGAAGGTGTCATCTTTGAGATGTTAAGTGATTTGTCTAAGGCCGTAAGCTAGTAAGTGGCATGATGGGAATTTAAATGTAGATTTACCTGACTCCAAAAAGTTTGTGTTCATTCTGCCAAGATCTAGCAGTGTCTAGATCAGGGTTTCTTCGGCTGAGCACTATTGACATTTTGTGCTGGACAGTTCCTTGTTGTAGGGACTGTCCCATGCATTGCAGGGTGTTCAGCAGCTTCTGTAGAACCTATCTATTAGAGGCCAGTAGCACCCCCTCAGCTGTGACAATCAAAAATGCCTCCACACATTGCCAAATGTTCAGATGCTGCAAAAATCACCTGCAGTTAAGAGCTGTTGCCCTGTGGAGTACTCTTTCTGTCAAGGCTCAATATAAAATTGCATAAAGCCGGATGAGGTGGCTCACACCTGCAATTCCAGCACTTTGGGAGACTGAGGCAAGCGGGCTTGAACTCCTGAGTCCAGGAATTCAAGTTGGGCAACATGGCGAAATCCTGTCTCTACTAAAAATACAAAAAATTAGCCAGGCGTGGTGTTGTGTGCCTGTAGTCCCAGCTACTCAGGAGGCTGAGGTGGGAGAATTGCCTGAGCTCAGGAGGGTAAAACTGCAGTAAGCTGAGATTGTGCCACTGCACTCCAGCCTGATCAACCAGAGTGAGACCCTGTTAAAAAAAAAAAAAAAGCCTGAGTCCTGAGCCTTTAACCTGGTGGCCATCGTGCTCCCTGCTCTGGCACTTGGTATGGAGTTTTCAAAATACATTCTCTAATTTGGTATGATTGATGGCTGTAGAGGGGGTGAGTGAGAGATAAATGGACCACAGACAGTCTGGCTATTGACACTGTGTCACAGTGACACTGCTGAGGGATGTTTTATAGGTTAACTCTTAATTTTAACCTTCACATCAACCTCACGATGCAAGTACTATCCTTTCCCCCAATCTTTAAATGAGGAGAATGAATTGAGAGCCATGAAGTTACTTGCTCGAAGCTACACAGCTGGAGTGTGGCCCATGGCAGAGTCTGTCTGCAGAGGGCCACCTCAAGCCTTGCTGTCTCCATAGCACCTCTGTGTGTGAGTTACTGTCAGCTCTGATTTTCAAAGAGGAAACATGCTAGAAGACACTCAGTCCCAAATTAGTGCTTTGAATAATTCACAAGGCACTTTCAGGTGTTCAGGCCTGGGGACTTTCAGGAGACCTGGTGTTACGGACTGAAAGTCTGTGTCCTCCCAAAATTCATATGTTGAAGCCCTAACCCCCAGTGTGATGTTGTTAGGAGGCGGGGCCTATGGGAGGTGATTAGGTTTAGATGAGGTCATGAGTGTGGGGCCCCCATGGTGGGGGGGTTAGTGTTTTCATAAGAAAAGGAAGAGAGACAGACTCTTCCTCTATCTCCACCATGTGAGGACACAGCAAGAAGGCTGCTGTCTGCAAGCCAGGAAGAGTCTTTATCAAAACCCAACCCTCCTGGCTTCCTGATCTTGGACTTCCTACCCTTCACACTAAGTGCCTGTTGTTTAAGCCACACAGTCATGGCGTTTTATTATAGCAGCTTGAGCTGACTAGGGCAGTTGGTAACACAGATGAGTGACTGCAGGAGATTGGTTAATGCCATGGCAGTGCCACACCTCATGGTCCAGGAGGGAGCAAAGGCAGAGGTGCCCCTGCTATGATGCCTGCTTGCTTATAGATTGTCTTCTTCAATCTATTCTGCACACGACTATCTACAAACAGAGAGCCCGCCAAACCAGGCGGCTGCTTAAAACCCTTCGGTGGATACTCAGTGCCGACTGGGTGAAGTGTCTAGAACCTATCACACTCATATTTTTAATTTCTTGTTATTCATTTGTTTAATAGTTTAATGGGCATCCAGGCCCAGGGACTGGACCATACCTACCTCTCCAGCTCACTCACTTGCACCATCATAATCGTTGTGTTCCTGAGTGCAGCCTTGTTTCTCTTGGTGCCTTTGTGGATGGTGGTGCTGCTCTCTGAATGCACAGCCCAATCAGTCCACCAGACAGATCCCTATTTGTCCTTTAAATATTTGCTGAGTCTCTCGTGTAGACTTCCTGGAGTCTTCTCTCCCTGATAGTTAATCACTTCCTCCTCTGTGATTCATGCTTTCCTTGTACACGCATTTGTGTATTTTCTTTTTCCACGTAGAGACACTGCACTGTTTCTGTCTGTCATTTGCCTGTCTCCTCCAACATTCATGCCTTCAACAAGTGTTTGTTGAGTCCTGGGTACTGTCCTGGGGGCTGGAGATGCAGCTGATAACAAAACAGAGATGGGAGTTTGTCTCTGTTTTCATGAAAACTGCGGTCTATTTGGAGGAGCCAGCATTAAACAAATAAGTAAAAAGTAATTAAAAACATGAATGTTATGATAGGTTCTACAAAGGAAAAGCTTACTAGGAGTGCCTCCAAATTTCCTTGTATCACTGTAGGCCAGTGGTTCTCAACAGAGGGCAACTTTGCCTGCCAGGGAATATTTGGCAATGTCTGAAGATATTTTGGGGGAATAGGTGCTCCTGGCATCTGGTGGGATGAGGCAGGGGTGCTGCTAAATACAGTGTACAGGGCAGCACGGGACCAGCAAAGGATGATCTGGCCCCAAATGTTAACAGTGTTGAGATTGGGAGACCCTGCTGTAACCCCCTTCCCCAGCATAATATACCGTAACAGATACACCAAAAACGCTTGCTGAGTAAGTGGATGAAGAAAGGAAGTCATTCAGTAGTGGTGGCCAGAGATGCCAGTGCTTCTTAGATGAGCACCTGTGAATGATTTCTCCAATCTTTGCAGGGTGGGGCAGGACTGGTGTCATTGCAGGTATGGGGCTGGATCGCTTGCACAAATACCCATGTTCAGAAAGGCCCTAGCTTGGTTGAATGCTCTGCAAAGGCCATCTTGAAATTTGTAGTAATTTTTGAGAAAGGGCCTTGCATTTTCGCTTTGCACTGGGTCCCATACATTATGTAGCTGGTTCTAGGGTGGGGTGTGTGAGGAAGGTGGCAAATAATGAAACCTCTGAGCAGGAGGTTAGAAGAGGGAGGTGACGATGAAGCCTCCAATGAGAGTAGAGAAGGTGTGTAACCCTCTCTGTGATGTCTCAGGTCTGAACCGAGAGTCTAGAGATTAAAATTTTAATTTATTTTTTTATCTTTTTTTTTTTTTCTTTTTTTGAGACAGGGTCTCACTTTGTCACCCAGGCTGGAGTGCAGTGGCTTGATCTTGGCTCACTGCAGCCTCGACCTCCTGAGCTTGAGCAATCCTTCTTCCTCAGCCCCCCAAGTAGCTGAGACTGCAGGCATACACCACCATGCCTGGCTAATTTTTCTGTATTAATTGTTTAAGTTGACACATTATAACTATACATATTTGTGGGGCACACAGTGATGTTTTGATATATATAATGTATAATGATCACATCAGGGGAACTAGTATATCCATCATCTCAAGCATTTATCATTTCTTTGTTTTGGGAAAGCTCAATATCATCCTTCTAGCTGTTTGGAACTTATGTTATAGTCATCATACAGTGCTATAGAACACTAGGACCTACTGCTCCCTTCTAGATGGAATGTTTAATAAATCTCCTTTATTAAATCTCTCCCTATTCCTTCTCTCTCCCTCCTCTTCCCAGCTTCTAGTATCCTCTGCCCTACTGTTTACTTTTATGACATCAGCCTTGTTAGCTTTAACATATGAGTGGAAATGTGTAGTGTTTAACTTTCTGTGCCTGGCTTATTTCACTTAGCGTAATATCCTCCAGTTCCATCCATGCTGCCATGAATGACAGGATTTTCTCCATTTTTATGGCCCAATAGTATTCCATTGTGTATAGGCACCCCATTTACTTTATTCATTCATCTATTGTTGGACACCTAGGTTGATTCCACATCTTGGCTCTTGTGAACAGTAGAGTCCAGATTCGACATCTATAGGAAGCTCTCCATGTGTCGTCCTAGACCTGCCCCTTTCTCAGGCTTCTGCACTCTGGAAATGGTGCCTTCTTTTAATGTTTGCTAAGGAGAATTTTAATCATAGATTAATACAACCGTGGAGTGAATGGTGCGATGAAAACCCATGGACCCATCACTCACCCTCAGCAATGATCAACGTGTGGCCAATTCTTTTTTCATTTCCACCTCCCAAAAGGCTTCCCCTCCCATACTATTTTGGATAAATCCTAGAATTACATCATTTCATTTTATTTATAGTTACTTAGAGACAAGTTCTCGCTGTCAGTCAGGCTGGGGTAGAGTGGCATGATCATGGCTCACTGCAGCCTTGACCTCCTGGGTTCAAGTGATCCTCCCACCTCAGTCTCCTGAGTAGCTAGGACTCTAGGCACGCATCATCATGCCTGGCTAATTTTGATTTTTCGTAGAGATGGGGGTCTCATTTTGTACCCAGGCTGGTCTCAAACTCAAGCAATCGTCCTGCCTCAAACTCCTGAAGTGCTGAGATTATTACAGGTGTGAGGCACTGTGCCCAGCCCTCATGCGTTTATTAATGTGAAATAATTGGGTGACTTTATTATTTTTTATTTATTTATTATTTATTTATTTTTCTTAAGAGACAGGACGTTGATCTGTCACCCTGGCTGGAAGGCAATGGCATGATCATAGCTAACTGCAACCTCAAATTCCTGGATCCAAGCAATCCTCTTGCCCCAGCCTCCAAAGTAGCTGGGATTATAGGTGTGCACCACCATACCCAGCTAATTTTTAAAATATTTTTTAGAGACAGGGTCTCACTGTGTTTCCCCCTCTGGTCTCACACTCCTGGGCCCAAGCGGTCCTCCCACTTTGGCCTCCCAAGTAGCTGGGATTACAGGCAGGTGGCACCATGCCTGGCCATTTCATTTTTTAAAGTTTCGGCATGTATCTCTACAAGGTGAGGACAATTAAGAAATACACAATGGCAATACCATTACCACCTCTAAAAAATGAATGATTCTTTTATATTATGCAATATCCTGTCAGTGTCTAGGAACTAAAATAGCTTCCTCTTTCTTTCTCCCTACTCCCACATCTAATCCATCCGTGCGTCCTGCCAACTCCAGACTCATCCTGAATCCATCCACTCTGCCGCCTCTCTGGGACTTCCACCCTAGCCTAGCCTGAGATGATCTCTGACCTGGACAATTGCACATCCCTACGTGGTATGGCCTTGCCTGTCTCTGACCCTACCTTCCACTAGCTTTCCCCTCCTCTCCCTCCCTATCTTCTCCTTCCAGACCAGCCACACTGGCCTCCTTGCTGGTCTATAAACATGCCGGGGACGCTGATGATCTGGGCCGCATATTATCTGCTCCCTGGTGCAGGAATTCTCTTCAACCTGATAGTCCCATGGCCCGTCCCTCAACTCATCCAGGTCTCTGGTGTCTGTCACTTTCTCAGAGAGACCCTGCTGGCCAGCTTATCTCAACTGGCCCTTCCATGACCTCACACCACCACCCTCAGCCCTGACTGCTCTCTGAAATCAAGCCATATCATGTCGTGCTATTGGTTGTTTACTATCTTTCTTTCCTACTGAAGCAAAGGCCCTATAACTGGGGCTTTGTCTGTCTTGTTCACTTCTGTATTTAGCACAGCCTCTAGCATCTTTTTTTTCTCTTCTCTTCTTTTCTTTCCTTTTCTTTTTTTTTTTTTTTTGAGGCAGGGTCTTGCTCTGTTGCCCAGACTAGAGTGTAGGGGTGTGAACATGGCTCACTGCAGCCTCAACTTCCTGGGCTCAAGTGATTTTCTCACCTTAGCCTCCCAAGTAGCTGCGATTATAGGCATGAGTAACCACATCCAGCTAATTTTAACTTTTTCTGTAGAGACAGCGTCTTGCTATGTTGCCAAGGCTGGTCCCAAACCCCCGGACTCAAGCGATCCTTCCACCTTGGTCTCCCAAAGTGTTGGGACTATGGATGTGAGCCAGGCCCCTAGCATATATTCAGTTTTCACTGAATATTTGCTAAATGAATGGATTTACTTAGGGGTAGGGTGGGTTTTCCTGCCTCAGGTAGTACTGGCAGCATTGAGATAACACCAAAACAAAAACAAAAATGAAAACAAATGCTGAGAACTCTCATTAAAGAATCAGCCAGGTCTGGAAGGCAGACTTAGGGGATGATTGTAAGGATGGGGTAGAGGCATTCTTTTGGGGTCAGAGACCCTACCCCTTGAAGGGAAGCTGGGAAGGAACTGAAGATGTCTTGCCTCAGTTCACCCACTCTCACCCCCTCTACCTCATCTGAATAGACCTCTATCTTCCCCATGTAAACTAGGCTGAGAAATTCCAAGATGCGCCCGAGAACAGCCAACCCCAGGGCCCACTCCAGGACAACTGGGAAGAGGAAAAATAAAATAGGTAGAATTCTCTCTCCCACAGGTCCATTAGCTGTGGCTGGAACCCAGACCCTCATGCCTGGGAAACTCTGTGGATAAAGAGTTAACAAAGTAGTCACTTAGCAAACACCAGAATATCCTGGTATACGTGCTGAAAATGCAGGTGCCTGACCTCTCCCCTTAGACTCTGGTTCAGGCTATCCTCTTAGGGATCTCCAGTTTTGACCAGTGCCCCAGTTGCTGCTGGTGCAAATCGTCCCTGGCCCCACCTGGGGAACCACCAGACTAGAGTCTGGTCTGGAGCTGGAGTCCCTTCCTTTGTTTAGTGCTGGCGTCGAGAACACAGGAGATGAGTTATGCAGGTCTGTGGAGACTTTCAGGAAGACCTCAGCCACCTTGTTAATTGGAGCTCAACAGAACTGAGATTAGAGGTTGGAATAAAAATAGCTACATGCAGGTTGAAAGGTAAAATTAGCTTTGGTGTCAGGAATTTGATTTCAAGGTTGTGCGGGAGATGGAGTGGGGAGTCAGGGAACTGAATGTTTGTGTTCTAGTGTTTGTGTGGGTCATTTGGAGCAGCTGAGGGGTAGCTCACACAGAAATCCGAGCAATGAGGTCATACTAACATCCTGCATTTGTTTCCAAGGGCTGCTATAACAATGACCACAAACTGGGTGGCTTGCATCATCGGAAATGTATTTGCTCACAGCTTGGGAGGCCAGAAGTTCAAAATAAGGGTTGGGCAGGGCCATGTTCTTTCTGAAGGCCATAGGGGAGAATCGGTCCCATGCCTTCCTCTTAGTTTTGGTGTTGCAGGCAATCCTTGGTGTTCCTTGGCTTAAGGATGCATCACTCCAGTCTCCACCTCTGTCATCACATGGTGTGATTATTGGGTGTTTGTGTTCAAATTTTCCCTTTTCCTAGGGACACCATCCTATCAGATTAGAGCTCACCCCAATGACCTCATGTTAACTTGATGTCATTTGCCAAGAGCCTATTTCCAAATAAAGTCATATTCACAAGTCCTGGGTGTTAGGGCTTCAACATATCTTTCTGAGGGACACTTACAACCCAGAACACATGCATTCCACAAGTATCCATTGAGCACCTACTGTGTGCTCAGTGCTAGGCACTCAGGGAACATAAGAGTGAACAGGGCAGCCTTATCAGTCTCACAGGCTGATGCCATTCCTGGTGCACTCACGCACGTTAAAACATGTGCTTGCCTCAGCAGCTTATCCCTATTAAAGATGGGCAAAACCCACCCAGGGTTGCAGCCACCAGGGTCCATCCTGCCTTATGTCTCTGGTTCTAAGATCCTGGAGTCTCAAAAAATGAAGACCATTTTGCTGGTAGAATCTAGGAGTTTTAAGTGGTTGCATGATGAAGCTGTCGCCCAGGGAATCAAAGTAGTTCCTGAACTAAACCACAGAGAGAGGGAGGCTTGTCTAAAGACTACAATTTTTTTTTTTTTTTTTTGAGACAAAGTCTTGCTCTGTCACCGAGGCTGGAGTACAGTGGTGTGATCTTGGCTCACTGCAACCTCTGCCTCTTGGATTCAAGCAATTCTCCCTGCCTTAGCCTCCTGAGTAGCTGGGATCACAGGCGCCTGCCACCATGCCCGGCTAATTTTTGTATTTTTAGTAGAGAGAGGGTTTCGCCATGTTGGCCAGGCTGATCTTGAACTCTTGACCTCAAGTCATCTGCCCACCTCAGCCTCCCAAAGTGCTGGGATTATAGGCGTGAGCCACTGTGCCCAAAGACTACACATTTTAAAATCACAATCATTTCCTAAATCCTCTCCCATTTCCCATATCTTTCCCCATGCAACATCCTTTTGGTGAGACTGGGAGGAGATGTGTGCAGTGGGTACATTCAAACTACACCTATGCAATCCTGCATAATCTAGCTTTCTTTAATTCTGTTACTCTCTGTTTATTGCTGAATGGATTCATTCAAACATTGGCTCAGAAAATATTTGAGCTTCTGTTTGATGCCACTTGCCAGATAGCCATATGGGGGCTGGGGAAACGGTAGCAGGCAGAACAGACCAAATCTTTGTCTTATGGAGTCTACATTCTATGGAGAAGGAAAGAAAAAAACCAAGGAATGAAGGCGCCCCCTCTGTTGACTATGATCATCTCCTTATGTCCTAAGAAGTCTGGTGTCCCAAATGAGCCATAACTATCTGCCTTGTACCATCTATACCCGTGTCTTAGTCCATTCAGGCTGTGATAACAAAAATACCATACCCTAGGTGGCTTATCCACAACACAAATTTGTTGCTCATGGTTCTGGAGGCTGGGAAGTCCAGATCAAGACGCTGGCAGATACAGGGTCTGGCAAGGGTCCACTCTCTGGTTCACAGGTGGCAGCTTCCAGCTGTGTCCTCACATAGTAGAAGGGGGCTAGCTTGCTCTCTGGGGTTCCCATTATAATGGTATTGTTGTAGTCCATTTTTGTTGCTATTGCTAAAGGAGTTGTATTGCTAAAGGAATACCTGAGACTAGATAATTTATAAAGAAAAGAGGTTTATTTGGCTCACAATTATGCAGGCTGTACAAGAAGCATGGTGCCAGCATCTGCTTGGCTTCTGGTGAGGGTCTCAGGCAGCTTCCACTCATGGTGGAAGGGGAAGGGGGATCCATATATGAAGAGATCGCAAGGCAACAGAGGAAGCAAGAGAGGGAGGGAGGAGGCTCCAGGTTCTTTTAAACAACCAGCTCTTACAGGGACTAATAGAGAACTCACTCATTATTGTGAGGACAGCACCAAGCCATTCATGAGACACCTGCCCCCCATAACCCAGACACCTTCCACAAGATTCCACCTCTAACACTGGGGATCCAATTTGAACACAAAGTTTGGCAGAGACAAACAACCAAACTATAGCAGGGACTAATCCCATTCATGACAGAAACATCCTCATGACCTAATCATTTTCCAAAGGCTTTACCCTCTAGTACCGTCACATTGGGAATTAGGTTTCAATGTATGCATTTTTGGGGGACATAAACATTCAGATCGTAGCAACCCGAGAGGGAAAGAGGTGCTTGTGCCTTCTGCACAGCTTTCACTTAGGGAGAACTGTGCTGTGCAACGGCCACGTCTACCAGAGCAAAGGATAGCTGTTAGGCAGGAATGGCTGCTCCAAAGCCACCTTTTCTTGAAGCTCCTAGCAACAAACTGGAAGCAGGGAACCAGGGATGAGTGTTTTCTGCCCCCTCTAATTTCAACGTCAATTCTATTTTCCATACTAGAACTCAGTGTGATTATTAAGATTATATCTCTACGCCCAGGCCTTTGTGACTCCAAGCCTATGATCTTTCCCCTGAACGGAGTTAGCTGTGCTTAACTGAGAGGGACAGGTAGAAATCGGAGGACCAGGGCATAACAGGATCCTCCCACCTCTCAGGCACCCACCTCCTCCCTGCCATGAATGGAACTGATCCTCCCTGGTACCTGGACCACCAACCTGCAAGTCACCTTCTGCCCCTCCTTTTTCCTTATACCCAGATTTACGTGGCCATCAAGTCTGTTGCTGCAGAAACGTCCCCAGAAACTGTGACTTCCCCATTATTCTCTTTGCCACCAGCCTCTCTGGGCTGCTTGTGTCAGCTACAGCCTTCTGTCCCTCCTCTGCAATCAGCCAGTGATTCTCCCATCACACAAAATTGACCTTGGGGTTAATATAGTAGAGTCACCGTCAGTGTGAGTCACCGTCACCGTGCTGAATGAGAAGCTTGTCTAGAAAGAAGAGAGAATATGCCCAAGGGGCATTGAGCTCCGAAAAGCCAGGGAAAGGAGCTTTGAAGGGAGGTGCCTGTAGAGTAGACAGCAGGCAGAGAGGGACTGGGGAGGCACAAGGAGTGGACCTGAACTTATTGTGCCTTTCTCAGGGCTGAGACTAGGGTGAGGCAAGTGAGGTCTTGGATGCAAAACTTAAGGGGGTGCCCCAAACTCAGCAACCAAGATGAATAATATTTCAATGCAATATTTTAACAAATCAAAATTAATGCAAAAAAACCATGATGAGTAACATAACAGTTTTAAGCGAGATCATATAGGTAAAAGCTCCTAGCTCAGAACCTGGCACTTGGTAGGTATTCAAGAAATCAAAAACAAGAATGGAAAAGTAATAATAATGCCGAATATGGCCAGCATTCTTTGAGGGACTTTGCATGTATCAACTCAATTCACCTAATCTTTACAACAACCCTACAAGGTGGATTTCATTATTTCCATTTTTAAAAAGTTCATTTTTTTTTTCCTTTTTTTTTAGAGACATGGTCTTGCTCTGTCACCCAGGCTGGAGTGCAGTGGTGTAATCATTGCTCACTGTAGACTTTAACTCCTGAACTCAAGAAATCCTCCCATCTCAGCCTCTTGAGCAGCTGAGACTATGGGTATGCACCACCACATCTGGCTAATTTTTAAGTTTTTTGTGATTTTTTTTTTCTGTTGGCTAGGCTAGTCTTGAAATCCTGGCCCCAAGCCATCCTCCCATCTCAGCCTCCCAAAGTGCTGGGATTACGGATGTGAACTATTGCATCTGGCCTTTCTTATCCCCACTTTATAGACGAGGAAAACAAAGGCATGCAGAAGTAAAAGGATGCCTTACAGTTCATATAGCAAGCAAGGGGTGGAGTCAGAAAGAAAACCCAGACCATTTGATGGCATTCATCCATAGGAAAAACCATGGATGCCTTAATGCTCATGGTGGAATAAAAAGAATTCAAAGGTTTCCATTGTTTCTCTGAGTCTTCATTTTGGATTGACCTGAACAGAATAAGGCCGGTGGGAGACATTTCCCAATGCTAGTAAATAAATAAAATAATATAAGGAGTCTCTCTGGGACCCAGTGGCTACATAATACCTGTTAAAAGTGGAGGAAGAAAAACCGTCTCCTCTAGGGTTTGACATCAGCCTAATAGGTGACACTATTGATTTGATTCACTGCTCACCCCACGACAGCAGCCATCAGGGAGGAAAACGTTATCAGGCAGGCAGCAGGAGACAGCAGGAGCGGAGGGTGTAATCAGTTTAACCTTCCTCAGCTGCCAAGTCCTGGGGGGGGGAAGTGACTGTCCCTTTTCCAGGAGAGAGACTCATGGGTAGCAGACCCACGAAGACAGCCTCCTTTTCTGGTAGGGAGGGTGGCCCACGAAGAAAGAGGATAGAGGAGGGATTTGTCCATTCCTGTAAATCTCCATGGTAAATACTGGAGCTTAATTTGGACTGAAAAATCCTCTTTGAAAAGTAAAGAGTTGTATGCACGACTTAGCTTAAAGGCAACTTCCCCATCTCTCTCTGTCCTAGCACCCTGTTTATTTCCTTCACAGAACCAATCAGTGATTATTTAATTTGGTTTCTTCACTTGCTTGCTTCTGTCTGCCTCCCTACTGTCTACCTCCCCAACAAATCCATAGTGTGCTGGAAGCAGCCCATCTTCCTAACTCCATTTTGCTGCTGGGTAGCTTGAAGAGGCTGCTGAGTTTGGGGGCACACCCTTAGGTTTTGCATCCAAAGCCTCACTCACCTCACCCTCGTCTCAGCCGTGAGAGAGGCACAATAAATTCAGATCCACTCCTTATGCCTTGCCAGCCCCCTCCCTGCCCACTGTCTACTCTGCAGGCACCTCCCTTCAAAGCCCCTTTCCCTGGTTTTTCAGAGATCAACGCTGCCTGGGCATAACCTCCCTTCTTTCTAGACAAGCTTCTCATTCAGCACGGTGACGATGACTCTATTATATCAACCCCAAGGTCAATTTTGTGTGATGGGAGAATCACTGGCTGATTCCTGATAGGAATATTTACACCATGGCAACTGGCAGATGCTAGAAATCAGGGCCTCCTGTCCCTTCATCATACCACTAAGCTCCTTGAGGAGGGACATTGTGTCTGCTTTGTCTTCCATGTGGTGCTCTGTCTCTGGCTAAGGGCCAGGCACACACAATTGTTGACTGGTGAATATTTCCTGACTTGATGAATGGATACAGTTGTTGGCATTGCTTGTACTCTGAAGAAATTGTTTCAACTCAAGTCTGTAATGGTGATTCATTCTCTACCTTGAATCAGATACAAGATGAAAAAAATCATGGTTTTCTGCCCTCCAGAGGGTCGCGGTCTGGGCGTGGGGTTTTGGAGAGGATGCAGGACAGATAACCAGTACAGTGCAGTGCAGTAATTGGCAAGAGGAGGTGCTTAGGGATGCTGCTGATGAGATGGTGGGTTAGAGGATATCCTTGTTTATATGCTGAGGGATTATAACCATCTGTGGTGTCAGTCCTCTGTTTTAAACATCATGGTGCCAAGCAGATGTTGACTTAATTCATGCCCTGGAAGACACAGATCTGTCTCACTCCCTGCCATACTCTTAACTGAGCTGTGGGATACAGGGTGCCTTAGTTCTCAGAGTCCCCGTTTGCTCATGTGATAAGATGAAAATAATAAAACCTACCCCATGAGTGTTGTTTAGAAGGATAAATTAAATGACAGTTATAGACTGAGTAGACACTCAATAAAGCACTCACTGAATCAAATCAAAATGTAATCAACCAGTATGTTGGAAGATTTGTTTTTCCTCAAAAGCAAAATACACCATTCCTGTGTAGGTGCTTTCTCTTTTCTCTCTCTTCCTTGCTCCCCATTTCCCTCTCCCTCTCCTTATCCCCCTTCTCTTTTTTATTGTTTTTTTGAGACAGGGTCTCACTGTCACCCAGGCTGGAGTGCAATGGCACAATCTCAGCTCACTGCAGCGTCAACCTCCTGCACTCAAGCGATCCTCCCACCTCAGCCTCCTGAGTAGCTGTGATCACAGCTGCACAGCACCACACCCAGCTTTTTCTGTACTTTTTTTTTTTTTTTAGAAACGGGGGTCTCACCATGTTGCCTAGGCTGGTCTTGAACTCCTGACCTCAATTGATCCACCCACCCCTGCCTCTCAAAGTGCTGGCATTACAGGTTTGAGCCATGGCACCCGGCCTCTCCTTCTCTTTCTCTCTCATCTCTTACACCTCCACTTTCTTATAATCTTACCAACAGCTAACATTTATTGAGCATTTACTTAGTTGTAAAGCACTTGGGATGGGCCTGGCACTATCACTTACTTAGTCTGAACAATAGTCCTGAAGGTTGGTGCTATCATTATTCTCAGTTTATAAATGAGTAAACAGAGGGTAACTTGCCCAATGCCACTCAGCAATTAAGTGCAGAGCTGGGATGGGAACCCACACACTGTGTCTCATGCTCCCATCATGTTCCTCCCACTGTCTTCCCATCAAATATGCTCCTCAGCACAGCACCTGAGGTCTGGGACTATCTGAGGTGGGGGACCCTCAGCCTGGGGCTGTGACGGGAGAGTACAGATGATTAGAAGGTGTATTAGTCTGTTTTCACACTGCTGATAAAAGACATGCCTGAGACTGAGTCATTTATAATGAAAAAGAGATTTAAAGGACTCATAGTTCCACATCGCTGGGGAGGTCTCACAATCATGGTGGAAGGTGAAAGGCAGGTCTTACATGACAGCGGATAAGAGAGAGTTTGTGCAGGGGAACTGCCCCTTATAAGACTATCAGATCTGGTGAGACTTAGTCACTACCACAAGAACAGCATGGGAAAGACCCGCCTCCATGATTCAGTTACCTCCCACTGGGTCCCTCCCACAACACGTGGGAATTGTGGATGCTACAGTTCAAGATGAGATTTGAGTGGGGACACAGAGCCAGACCATATAAGAAAGGGACAGATATACCCAGCAGGTTTCGCAGAGCCTTTTCTCGTCTGATGGGAGGGAGGCAGGCAGGCTTTTTCTCATTTTCCTTTGGGTACCAGCAGCAGCTGAGGAGAGATGCTGACCATTCCTTTTCTTAATGAGGGAGGCTCAGGAAAGAGCAATTAACAGCATCAGCTTTTATTTTCTCCCAGGAGGGACAGGGCTGATCTTATTCTTTCTCTCTGGACCAGGCAGGCTTTTCTTTTATTTTTTATTTTTTTATTTTTATTTATTATTATTATTATTATTATTATTATACTTTAAGAATTTGGTCAAGAGTGTCAACCGCAGGAGTCACAAGGCTTTGACAGAAGCCACCACATGAAGGGGCCACAGTGTCTGCCCTGCTTCTGGGGTTTCTGGTCTGTATCCTGAGACGTACCAGGCTGCTCTGGGGTGCTACAGGGAATGCCAGCCTTGCTCCCTTCTCGTCCTTTCTGGGAATGGCAGCAAGAGTGAGCTCTCTAAAATCCAGCCAGGAGGCTGGGTGCGGTGGTTCATGCCTGTAATCCCAGCACTTTGGGAGGCCAAGGTGGGCAGATCACTTAAGGTCAGGAGTTTGAGACAAGCATGGCCAATATGATGAAACCCTGTCTCTACTAAAAAATATAAAAATTAGCCAGGCATGGTGGCACATATCTGTAATTCTAGCTGCTAGAGAGGCTGAGGCAGGAGAATTGCTTGAACCTGGGAGGTGGAGGTTGCAGTGAGCCGAGATTGTGCCATTGCACCCCACCCTGGGTGACACAGCTAGACTCTGTCTCAAATAAATGATATGCAGCCAGGAATGTCCACTTCTCCTGGGACCCTGAATAAAGTCCAGACTCCCTGGGCACTCACTGCTCCTCCCAAGCTGACACCTTCACCATTTTCCCTTCTCCATCCAGGCACCTGCTTCACCAAACTGCTTACGGGTTAAAATATGCAGTCAGTTGAGACCTAATAAGACATATATATTTGGTCTCTGCCTCTGGTTTCTGGAACAGAGCTTCTAAAACTCCTGTAACTTCCTGAGTGATACTGATGATAGGAGCATCTTTTGTTATATATTTGGTCTTTGTCCCTGGTTCCTAACGCAAGAGCTTCTAAGATACGTGGAATCTCCAGAGTGATATGAGTGCCTTTTTGTATACTAATGAGATTGTCTTGGCTGGGATCCTGTAGACAGCTTCAGGATAGAGGCTGGTTGTCAGAAGAACCAACTACGTGATCAGAGAGTTGGAATGGTTAGGCCCACCCCTGAACCTCTAGGGATGGGAGAGGGGCTGCAGCCTGAGTTCAGTCACCAGTGGTCAGTGATTTAATGAATCATGCCTATGTAATGGAACTTCTATAAAACCCCTGAACAATGGGGTTCAGAGAGCTTCTGGGTTGGTTAGCATGTCCATATACAGGGGTGGAGGATGGTGCACCCCAACTTCACACAAATAGAAGCTCCTGTGCTGAGGACCCTTCCAGACCTAGCCCTACATACTTCTTCATCTGGCTGTACCTTTGTATCCTTTATAAAAATAAACCTGTATTATTAAGTAAAGTATTTTCCTCAGTTCTTTGAGCCATTCTAGCAAAGTATTGAACCTGAGGAGGGGATAGTGGGAACTCCTGATTGATAGCCGGTTTGTAAGAGTGGCCTAGAGCTGAAGATTGACATCTGAAGTAGGACAGTCTTGTGGGACTGAGCCCTTAACCTGGGGGGTCTGCACTATCTCTGGATAGTTAGCATTATAATTGAATTAAATTGTAGGACAATCAGTTGGTATATAGAGAATTGGAGAACCAGTTGGTGCTGAAGGAACCCACACATTTGGTGTTGGAAGTATAAGTAGAGTTTTTTCAGTTGCATGTCTCTTGCTAGCATTTCAACCTTTGCACCCTCCATCTCCTCTGCGTGAAATTCTCCACTCACCCTCTACAGCCTACTTGGTGTTCTGATCTTGGTTGGGAATCACATTCTTCCGGAAGCCTTCTCTCACTTATTAGGCCGGATCAGGTCTCTCTGTTTGTTATATGATCTCAGAGTGCCTCACATTCTTCTCTACCCACACTTTTCTTGGTTTATAACCATATTTATGTGTGTGTGTTACAGCCCTGAAACTCTTTGTACTAGAAATTGTGGCTTCCTGAGAGTAATAGGTGATTTAGACAATACAAAGACAAAACTAGTTCGTTGTAAATTTTATCCTTTGTGTGTAGTCGAACACCGCCAGGGGTTAGAGCATGGGGACATCTCAATCTCATCTTAAAGAAGAAAGTTTTGGTGCTCTCTCAGGTCTGTTCTAGATCAGAATAATCCCTTCCGCATGATATTAAACAGAGGGATGCCTTTGACCTGTTTTATCCTGAGCCATCCCTTACCCATGACCCCTGTGGTGAGCAGCACCTCCGGCTGTTTCCCTGTCATCTCAGGCTTTCTGGAGCTACACTCTGAATCTTGTCTTTGAGCACTGCAAGTTGGCTAATTGAGGTGTCTGAGTCCCTGTTAGGGTCATACAGATCTAAAGTTGGTCAGATAAGGGGGATTCACAGAGGCAGCCCAGAACCACTAGCCGCACTAATGGAAGGAATAAAATATTAAGAATTGTGCATAGTTTAGGCATGCAAAGCATCTTGTCTCAAGGTGACTTTCTAACAGTGGATATTGGTGGAAAAAGGGAAGCAAATGTCAGTGGAAATGGGGAAGTAGAAGTTGCTGGGTAGGAAGTAGAGATAAAGGGAAGGAAGAGCTCTCCTGGCATAAGAAACACCCTGAGTGAGGGGGACAGAGAGAGCTTGGGGCATTGGGGGAATGGAAAGGTGAAGCCTAGAGGTGGAGTCCGGAGACAGCACCAGGTGAGGGTGAAGGAGAAGCCAAGGTCAGAGCATGCAGGACCTCAAAGAGGAAATTAAGTCTGTTTTCTAAATGCCATTAGCCATTTTTCTTGTTGTTGCTGGGCAAAGGTATGAAAAGCTCATGATTTCGTTGTCTCTTTAAAGATCACTCTGGCTGCTGCATGGAGAATGGGTTGTAGGGGAGGCGAGGATGGATGTGGTGGAATTGTTATAATCTTGGCAAGAGATGATAATGGCTTGGATCGTGGTGGTAACAGTGAAAGTAGAAAGAGTGGGCGATTTAAAAGATAATTAAAAGGCAAGCTTGACAAAACTTGGGACTTATTTATTTCTATGTCCATCCTAGGGGGGTATGGTAGGTTGAGTTATTGATTTCAAATTTTTAATCCCTCTTCCCACAATCCATACTTTGCCATGATCTCATCAGGTCTGGAGTTTATACTTCATTCCTTGACCTCAGGCAGTGTCATGTGAGTTGTGGTAGCCAATCACATGAAAGAAGTGACATATGCAAGTTCCAACTCTAGGCCTTAAGGGGACTTACCTGTCTTTCTTACGCTATGCAGAGGCCCATGGCATATGTGGGGAACTGAGAGATCTTTGGTCAACAGTCACTGGGGACCTGGGTCCCACCAACACCTGCATGATTCATTTTGGAAGCAGATCCTCCCCTACATGAGCCTTCAGATGATCACAGCCATGTATGACAGCTTGATGGCAACCTCATGAGAGACAATGAACTGAAACCATCCTGATTCCTGACCCACAGAAATTGTGAGATAAAAAATATTTGTTGTTTCACGCTGCTAAGCTTTGAGGATAACGAAGTTTTGAGGGTAACTTGTTATGCAGCAATAGATAACTAACACATCCACTCACTAACTTGTGCTTACTTCTTATTGGCTAGACTGTGTCACTTGGTGCATCCATTCACAAGGGAGGCTGGGAAATGTAGTTTAAACCAGACCAATCTGAATAAAGAGAGGGCTCTATTAGTGAGGATGAAGGGGAAAATGGGTTCTGCTTTAAGCCATTTCTGTCCTGCTGCTTTAGTAGCATAAAGCTGCAAGGAGTTGAAAATAGTTTGTAGATGACATCTTCCTTTTCCTTTGGTTTTTCTTTACTAATTTCAGGTAGATAGACTGGAATTCAGCTCCCATGCAATGGGTGTGCTATTGCTTCAGTCGTAGGTTTTTGAATAAAATTTTGGGTTGAGGAAAGTAAAAGTTCTACCTGTGAATATCTTTCCTGTAAATAAGTCAGTTGCAAAGATATCTGCATCATCAGTCAACCATTTAATTTGTTAAGAGGACATTAATTTAAGACCCTTCCTACTGGGCAATTGCACACTATGCAAGGATATGGAAGGATTTACAGTTTCTTAATTTTTTGAAGTGGCAGATTTTCTTTCTTCCCTTTTCAAGAGGAGAGGACCAAAATGCCATCGTAATATTTCATGTCATATACTTGAATATCTGCCACAGGAACATATTACTTTTTTTTCTAATTAAATGGGGAGTGCAATCCTATTTTTTACATTCTCATAAAATGCATTAATCACACCAAAAACCTTTTCATGCTGTTTCCCAGCAGGAAGGAAATTAACAGTCATTGAAGACCTACTGTGTGCCAGGTGCTTTCCATAGATTAAGTACTTTATATGCTTGCAACATCTCAGTGATGGAGGTCATTATTATTATCTCTAATTTATAGATTAGATTTTAGAAGTGACTTGCCTAGAGGAAAGTTGAGATTTGAATCCAGGACTTTCTGGTTTCAAAGTCTTTCCATGCTAATACATTTTCACTCACCCCTGCCCCCAATTTAAGAAGGACCAATTGATCCTTCATGACCAACATTTAACTTTCTTCTATTAGTTGGTTCCTTGACCCAGTTAAAAGGAAAGTTAATTCTGAAACTTTTAGGCACTTACACAGTGCCTAATTGTGTTTTAATATTTGATGTGCTTGGAAACTTATGAAGAATTAGTGCTAATTCTGAGATGATTAGCACATTCTGGCATGTCTTATAGTATGTGAACTGTGGCCTTCAGGACATTCTTGAACTTTTGCTTCTAATTATCCCCACGTGGATGTGAACAATGCTGCTATTCAAGGAGCATGTCAGAGCTTCATTTTAAAAAAAGAAATAGCAGCAAATGGATCTGGTTTTTCTGAAGATATTGGCTAAATGACTAGTTGGTGGTATTCTATTGCTTATTGAATGGCGAACCTCTGCCCAGATTGAATTTGGATGGCAGGATCAACTTTAGTCAAAATTTTGTTTTCTAGTTTTTAAAAATTAAGGTTTTTTCAGATGGGGCAGGGCATTTTAGGTTCACATCCAGTTATAGGAGCTAATATAGAGAGATACTATATATCCTTTACCTTATTTCCTCTAGTGGTACTAAGGACAATTTCACAACTAGGATATCGACACTGATACAGTCAAGACACAGAAGTCCCAAGGGTTCCTTCTGTTGTCCTTTTATAGCCATACATAGTTAAGGTACTTTGATTGCGAGGAAGAAAGTCAACTTAAGAGAGCTTAAGCAAGAAAAAAAATTAAAAGGAATTTCTTGGAAGGTGTAGTTAATACCTGCTGTTATCTGATGGCCATCTCCTATTTCTTCTTTTCTTTCTCATCTCATCAAGTGACCCTGGTGAGGCTGTCAATTATAGCCTCTTTGGTGAGGCTGTCAGTCATAGACCTTGCTTCCATTGCCATAGAGAGCCAGGTGATCCAAGCCCAGCCAATTACAGTAAACCATTTCCCCACTAAACAGAGATTAGTGGTTGGGTGAGTGGGTGAGTGTGTTTTCAATTCTGGCCTAAAAATTTTCCCTGGAAGTTTTTGATGCGGAGCTGGAGAACCGGCTCTCCTCTGAGGTCCTGGAGCTGGACCATGGGGATTCAGTTCTTGCAGCCTGCTTCTCACCTGGAAAAATCCTGTCTGTAGAAAAAAAGAATGAAGCCCACATCAAAGATAGATGAACTGGAAAGGTGTCAGATAAAGCAAGTCATGGAGATGTGAACTTGTTTCTTCTTTGGGCCCAGTTATGCCTGAGGTCACCTCCTTTTCTCTACTTATTGTTAAGTAAATTAGTAACTCCCAAATTTTACTTATGTTGATTTGAGTACTACCACTTTCCACCCATTGAATGCCATTGAATCCTGAAGGATCCCAGGAAATATCTTGGGCCCAACCACAGCAAGACCTCTCTAGGGTCTGGCACTAGGGGCTGAAGGCATTAAGACCTACCAGGACTGTCTTTGATTCTGTGGGGAGGAAATTTGGGAGATGCTTAGCTGAGTAACTCTGTCTCATCTCAGTGGGGACTGCAGTTATCTGCAGGCCCAACAGAGGTTGGAGAACTCACTTTCAAGATGACTCATAGACTTCAGATTGGTCCTGGATATTGGCAGGAGACCTCACTTTCTTGCCACCTGCCCTGGTCATAGGGCTGCTTGAGTGCCCTCACAACATGGCAGCTGGAATCCTTCAGAGTGAGTGATCCAAGAGAAGTGCCACAGTGTCTCTTACTACCCAGCCTCAGAAGTTACACACTGTAATTTCTGAAATATCCTATTGGTTTCACAGGTCAGCCTTTTCAATATGAAAGTGGACTACACGAGGGCATAAACACCAGGAAGAAAGAATCATTGGGGGTCATCTCGGAGGCTGGCAAACATAACTAGATACAATAATGTCCACAAGTTCATAGTTCAATGAGGCACACAGCAGACACTCAGTTCCTCCCTTCACTTTATTTAATGACAATCTCTACATTTAAATTTCTGACTCAATCAGAATTTCCGGTGTTTCTATTTTTCTCTGAGGCTCACAAGTGCAGGAGTTTGTAAATCCAGAGACGTGCTGTCTGTATTGTGGGATTCTGTTTTCTTTCTCACCCGTGAGTATCTTCTTAATTCACAAGACCCACTTACCGATTAACCTTTATTCTCTCACTGAATGGAAGGTAATCTCTCCCCTATGAGGGCCTGCAGCTCCAGGAGGGGCTTAATTCTGAAAACTCATGAAAAGTAGCAACACAAAGACAAGTGTCATTTATGAGCCCTCGTGAGCCCCAGGCTGATTAGAAAACCATTGTAAAGTAATTGCAGAGCTTGAGGAGTCTCCGGAGCGGAATTCCGGCTGGCGATAAGGATGTTGCTAAACTCAGTCTGAATAAAGAGAATTTTGTGGAATGAACCAAGCCTGTGAAGCAAACAAGGCCTCCAGCTTCCTGAATGACTGGAGCCCCATGATACAGAAAAAGGCATCTCAAATTCAGATTTCACCACAAAGGCTAATTTTAGGTTGATTTTAATGAGGGAAAGGGAGAGAGAAAAGAGGAAGGGAAATTTAAAAATTGGGGAAAAGGACAGCTTTTATTCATTCAGTAAATACTCATCAGGCGTCCACCTTGGACTTCCCCCTAGTTAGGGGCAGTGCACAAGATTAGCTTCATGGAATCCCTGCCCTCAGGGAGTGCATCGTCTGGACAGGGAAACTGAGCTGGAAACAAGTCATGTCTCTTAATGTGTGGGATGAGAACACAGAAGATGGTATGCACCCCAGCCAGAAGATCAGAATAGATTTCCTGAAGGAGGCTATGATGCCTGAGCTGAATTTTAAAGCTCAGCAGCAAAGGAAAGTGCAAGGAAGGCACCCGGATAGAGAGGCCAATAAGTGCTATGACACGGAGACGTGAGCTGCAGGAAACCAGGCAAACATGGAGAGGAAGCCTGTCCTCACATTCCCTGGGGCTCCCAGGCTGGTGAGAAAGATGGAGGTGGAAACCACTAGCGTTTTAATCTTATGCGTCATGCTTAATGTATTCACTTCTTTTA
>NW_026652298.1:32763420-32909004 GCF_009828535.3 Hylobates moloch | reverse complement strand
TCCCTTCCTGCTTCCCTCCCTTCCTCCCTCCCTCCCTCCCACCTCTCCTCCCTTCCTGCTTCCCTCCCTTCCTGCTTCCCTCCCTCCCTCTCTCCCTCCCTCTCCTCCTGCCTCCCTTTCTCCCTCCCTTCCTGCCTCCTTCCCTTCCTTCTTCCCTCCCTCCCTTCCTCCCTGTCTCCCATTCTTCTTCCCTTCCTCTCTTCCTCCCTCCCTTCCTGCTTTCCTCTTTTCCTGCCTCCCTCCCTTCCTGCTTCCCTCCCTTCCACACTCCCTCACTTCCTGCTTCCCTCCCTTCCACCCTCACTTCCTCCCTCCCTCCCTTCTACTCTCTCTCCCTTCCTGCCTGTCTCCTTTGCTCTCTCCCTCCCTTCCTGCCTCCTTCCCTTCCTCTTTCCCTTCCTTCCTCTCTCCCTCCCTTCCTTCCTCCCTTTCTCCCTTTCTTCTTCCCTTCTTCCCTCCCTTCCTGCTTCCCTCACTTCCTACTTCCCTCTCTTCCTCCCTCCCTTGCTTCCTGCTTCTGTTCCTTCCCCTCTCCCTCCCTCCCTTCCTGCTTCCCTCTCTCCCTCCCTCCCTTCCTCCCTCCTTCCCTTTCTTCCTCTCCATCTTTTTATTTTAAAACAATAGCATCTCTTCACCTCTACTAGGTATTCTGAGTAAAGGACCTGGTCTAGAAATTACAAAGGTAGAGACACAAGGATGAGGACAGGCGGGAGATGGATGAGAGAGACACTTCCTTAACTGATGTATTTTTCATCATTTTCATTTTTTAAAATTTATTTATTGTCTTTACTTTGTAATTTTTTCCTTTTATTTTTAGTTGGCACCTAATAATTGTACATGTCCATCAGATAGAGAGTGATATTTCGGTAGGTGTATTCAATGTATAATGATACCAATCAGGGTAATTAGCATATCTGCCACCTCCAATATGAACCATTTCTTTGTGTTGTGAACTTTCAAGATCCTCTCTTCTTGCTTTCTCAAATATACAATAAATTATAGTTATCCATTTTTGCCCCACAGTGCTGTAGAACACCAGGGTGTGTTCTGGTGTTGATTTATCTTTTAGAGATAGGCAGACTCTATTCAAAGGGGGCCGTGGAGATCGCTGTAGGGATCCCCCCAAGGGGTTCTTGAAGTGGGAGAGAGAGATGGGACTCAACTCCTAAGAGGCATCCTAATTTACTATGGGGCGAGGACAAGGGTTTTCTTTTCCTTCTAAACAATAAATGACCTTTTCTTAATCCAGTCTATCGTTGTTGGACATTTGGGTTGGTTCCAAGTCTTTGCTATTGTGAGTTGTGCCGCAATAAACATATGTGTGCATGTGTCTTTATAGCAGCATGATTTACAATCCTTTGGGTATATACCCAGTAATGGGATGGCTGGGTCAAATGGTATTTCTAGTTCTAGTTAATGGGTGCAGCACACCAACATGGCACATGTATACATATGTAACAAACCTGCACATTGTGCACATGTACCCTAAAACTTAAAGTATAATAATAATAAAATTAAAAAAAAGTTTACAATGTGCTGTTAATTGAAAAAAAAACCCAACAATAATTGACCTTTCCCTTCATTATAAGTATTTATTCTTTGGTATTAATTGATACCTGCTTTAACGGAGATTAGTCTCCATCTGAAGGCTCAGGTAAACGCGTTTGCTGGGTCTCTTTGGCTCCACAGGGGAACTGCTTTTTCTTTTAAATAACCAGAGGATGTGCTTGCTACCTTTTCTCTGCTGTCAAGAGGAATGTGAAGCAGGCTTTCTAGAATACTCCTGGCAGCAAGAACGTTACTGTTTTTTTCCTGATAAGGATCATTTTTAAAAAACATTTAAAAAACCAGTGATGAAAACTATTTCCCTATCCCTTAACTTCAGCAGCTGAGACACTTTTTCTGGCCAACCAGACTAAATGTGATTGAACTTAGAATTTTCCCGCTGTCTATGCCATAATTACAGTACTGTTTACACAACACACTCTGTGTTTAACTGCAGCAAACACTGACACAACAGGCTTAACACATAAGCAGAGGTGAGGGTAAATTAATCACCTCTCATGCAGGAGGCAAATGCACCAATGCTCTGTGCTAAGTTTAGAAATGGGGAGTTTTCCAGTGGTGAGGCCCTGGAATGCTGCGAAGTACCCATACCAGCACTTTGTGTCCCCTGCTTTCCTCTGGGCCCCACCTGCCAGGAATACCTGAGAAAGCACCTTACAGTATAAAGAAGCCCTGAGTCAACACTTTATGTGGCTATCACACAAGCTTCAGTCAACAGTGTCTTCTGGATAACCTTGAGACACAGGGAGACACATTTGCTCAGTTCAGCGTGCATTGGTTGAACACCTATTATATGCCAGATACTGTGTTAGGTCCTGGGATGCAGGGGAGGGATTATGAAATCTGATATTAGAGACCTGGATGCAATAAGTGAATCTGAAAATTGCCTTTGCTCGTGCTATCCCCCAGGCCTGGAATGCCTGTTCCACCCAAACCTGGTGAACTCCTACTTGCTTCAAAATTTCACTTGGCTGGGACTTAATTAAACTAAAGAGCTTTTGCACAGCAAAGGAAACTACCAACAGAATAAACAGACAACCTACAGAATGGGAGAAAATATTTACAAACTATGCATCTGACAATGGTATAATATCCAGAATCTATAAGAAACTTAAATCAACAAGCAAAAAACAAACAACCCCATTAAAAATGGGCAAAGGACATGAATAGATACTTCTCAAAGAAGACATACAAGTGACCAAGAAGCATATAAAAAAATGCTCTACATTACTAATCATTACAGAAATTCAAATCAAAACTACAATGAGATACCACCTCACACTAGTCAGAATGGCTATTACTAAAAAGTCAAAAAGTAACAGATTCTGGTGAGGCTGCAGACAAAAGCCTATGCTTATATACTATTGATGAGAATGTAAATTAGTTCACCCACTGTTGAAAGCAGTTTGGAGATTTCTCAAAGAACTTAGAACTACCATTTGACACAGCGATCCCATTATTGGGTATATACCCAAAGGAATATAAATGGTTCTACCATAAAGACAGATGCACACATATGTTCATCACAGCACCATTCCCAATAGCAAAGACATGGAATCAACCTAGGCACCCATCAGTGTTGGATTGGACAAAGCAAATGTGGTATACATACACGATGGAATACTACACAGCCATAAAAAAGAACAAAATCATGTCCTTTGCCACAATATGGATGCAGCTGAAGGCCATTATCCTAAGCATATTAATGCAGGAACCGAAAAACAAATACCACGTGTTCTCACTTATAAGTGGGAGCTAAATATTAAGTACATGTGGACACAAAGAAGGGAACAACAGATGCCAGAGCTGCATGAGGGTGGAAGGTTGGACGAGGGTAAGGATAAAAAAAATTATGGATTGGGTACTACGCTTATTACCTGGGAAGGAAATAATTTGTGCACCAAACACCAGCAATAGGCAATTTACCCATGTAACAAGCGTGTGTATGTACCCCCAAATCTAAACTAAAAGTTAGGAGAAAATATTCTCTTGGCATCACCTCCCCTCTAAAATTTATTTGGATGGGATGGCAGATTTGCCATCTTCCTTCCTGTTTCTCTCTTCCCTCATGGGACCTTGAATCAATCTCTCTGTTTTACCTTCCTCTCTCTCTCTCTTTCTCTCTTTGACACACACACACACACACACACACACACACACACACACACAGCTCTTCATTTATTTGCCTATTTACTTGCCTTCATGTCAGTCTCCCTAATGGGCTTCCTTGGACCTTTTGAGGACAATGCCATTATCTTCTTTATTTCTCTATTTCTATTTTAAAATTTGAGTCCCTGGAATATAACAGGTGCTCAAAAATGTTTCTTAAGAAAATGAATAAAAGTATAATTATGGATACTTCCCATTCCTCTCTGGATCTTTATATCCTCAATTGCCCCAAATAAGACCTGACTTGATAATCCTGAGGGTCCTTCTAAGGTCTAACAGTCTTTGACTTCACGAAGTGCCAATTACAACTAAGTATGGTTCTATACTAGAATTAATGGAGGAGGTGTTCCAGGGCTCCATGAGGCTTGGAGCTATTTTGTTCCTTGATGGAGAAAAAAATAAAAAGAAAGTGCTTGCTTCTCTGTGCATGTCCGTGTCCATCTTAAGCGAGAGTGTTTCATCTCTGGTGGGAATGGTGGTCTCACTGTGGTAGACATTGCTAGCTGTCACCAGTACCTGTTCTCCTTTCTTTCGTGTACATGTTTACCAGATCCTTTGGAGTTAGGTGGAACCCTGCTACTCATTTGGGCTTGAAATGATGTATATTGCTTCTGGGCTGAAGAGCTTTACAGATGGAGCATGCTTCTCTCTTTCTTTCCTAGCTGTAGCAGATAAGGGGGTCACATATCCAGATCTACAAGCTGGCGGGGCCTCCTACAGCCTAGAGGTCTGAGTGACTATGTGGAGCAGAATGCCCTGCCGACTCAGTGGTTTGTGTAGTATAATTGAGAAATAAAATTTTCTTATGTTAAACTATGGAGATTTGAGGGCTGTTTGTTACTGGACTAAAACCTGGCTCATCCTGACCGACTGAGGCATGCAGCTGTTTATTGGCACTTGTCCAGTGGACTCAAAATCCCTAAGCCCTTCTCTGAGGCATTTTTTTTCATGCTGCAGTGAGAGCAGCTCTAAAATTCCTTAACAACCTAGTACCACTTACCATTAGTGAATTGCTAAAATTAGAGAAGACAGCTTCTGATAAAGGGGTGATAAAAGAACTGAGAGGGAGAGACCAAATGATTTTGGCTTGTCTCCTGTTAATAAGTTCATAGACCATTACCATTCTAACCAGGCAACTGCTTTATCTCTAGGTGTCTGGGGAGTTGGTTATTTCTTCTTTCTGAACAAGGAGGATCATTTGGATAACAAATGAATAAGTCAGCTGGAGAATATTTGAGGATCCCAGAAAACAAGAGCTAGGATTGGAGTCTCAGGGCTAGATCTAAGCTGGTACCACACAGTGTGGGTCCAAACTGAATCCACAGATAACCCTGAGGATCAGAACCCGGGAAGCCACATTTGAGCTTCCTCCTTAAGGATGGCTCTAAGCTCAAGTTCAGAGTCAAGTGACCTCAGTTGGAATCACAGCTCCCCCACTTTCTAGCTGCATTATCTTAGAGAAGGTGCCTTACCTCTCTGAGCAGAGTTAAGAGTAAAAGAGGTGAGATGGTAAAGCTGACCTCATGGAACTGTCGTGGGTCTTAAAGGAGATGATATAGTTTTGGCAATAAGAAATCTGAGGTCACAAATTGGCCATGCAATAAGTGGTCCCTTTTTCCTTTCTGTGTCTTAATGTAGTCTCTTTCACGTACTCTTACACTGACAGCTGAGCCTCTCCACTTTTCTGGTTCTCATTGACATGTGTATGCTGATTTTGTCCCAAAAGAAATGATATGGACATTCCCAGAGCCAACCTGTGCTGGATGGGGGCTCAAAGGCTACCCCAGGGCCTGTACTGGACACCTCCCATTCTGCATTGGTTATCTATTGCTGCATAAAATATTGCCTGGACTTATCAACTTAAAAAAAAACCCAAACATTTTTAATCCCAGTTTCTACAGGTCAGGAATTTGCATGCTGCTTAGCTGAGTGCCTCTGGCTCAGGGACTCATAAGAAGCTGTAATCAAGGCATCAGCTGGGGTTGCAGAAATCCCTGCTGCAGAGGTCCAGACATCAATTCCTTTCAACAATGACCACTCCATAGGGCAGCTGGCAGCTTGCTTTCCTGGGATGGGGGGCAGGTAGAGAGATGGAGTGAGAGAGAGAGAAAGAGAGATGACCCAAGACAGAAGCAATGGTCTTTTTGTAATCTGCTCTTGGACAGAAAATCCCACTGCTTTTGCCATACTCTATTCACGAAAAACAAGTCAATAATTCCAACCTATCAACCCATATACCAGGGGAGTGGTTTACACAGGGCGTGAACTTCAGGAGGTAAGAATTGTTGGGGGGCATTTTAGGACTTCTTCCCTCTGAATCTTCACCTGGAGAACAAGAAGCAGGTCTCTGCTCTCAGTTCCCCAAGCATATTCTCTTTCCTTTGGTCATGTTCTCCTGAGATTTGACCTGGGAGAATAATGGGGCAGGGTTCAAAATCTCTTCTCAGGGATATAGCAACATGTAATCTTCCTTGCTTTTCTCCCTAACTGAACTCAATCCTTGCAATCTCTGCCTCCTTGAAGGCAGAAAAATACACTCTGATTGATGATAAATTCTCCTGAATCTATTATTAACGGCATAATTTCTATGCCTAGAGTCTTATAGGGTCTTGATTTCTGATGGTCAAAATGTAGGATTTCAAAATGAAGAAAACTGTTCTCTCAAACTCCTGTTTCTGAAACACAGAAGCAAGTTTCAAAAGCTTGTCTTGAAACTCAAAATCATGGAACTGATTCTCCTCCTCTTTCTGAATTTCTTATGTAACATTCTTTCCTTGAAGCAGAGAACAAAGAAAGTCCTGGCATCCCAGGCTGGCAGAAGGATCAATAGGAAATTAGGGAGAGGATTAGAAACCTATCTGTTACTATTTGTCAATATGCTTTTGCTAAATGCATCAAACAGGTAGGACATTGTCATAGCTGAATACATATTAATCTTTTCCTCTTTATATGTATTGGAAATGGGGCAGTTTCTGGAGATGAGTAGATAGTGAGATCAAGTGTATAGGTGAAACTATAGTATCTAGTCCAGTAACTGGAAATTGCATCCATGGATGGGGATATAATTGGCCTCTGGCAACCAGTAGGCTGTGCTGGCCTACAGATACCAAGATGGGGATGAAGAGGAAGGAAGGAGAGAGACACAGGAACAACATTAGTGCTTTGTGGTATGCCAGGGAGCCACAGAGTGAGATGAATTGGCTTAGGTCACAGAGCAAGTAGAAGAGTTATTATATCACAGGGCTTTAGAATCCTAAGGTATTTCTAACCTCACCAGGTTATCAGTTGAATAAGAGGGAATACAAGAAGATAAGGGGGTCTCTTTGACATATATATCATCATCGTCACCACCTCCATCACCATCCTCATAATCACCTCCATCATCATCATCATCACCACCTCCATCACCATCCTCATAATCACCTCCATCATCATCATCATCATCACCTCCATCACCATCATCACTTCTACCATCATAACCTCCATCATCACCATCATCTGCATCATCCCTTTATCATCACCACCTTCACCATTACCTCCATCACCATCATCACCTTCATCATCATCACCTCCATCACCATCGTCATCACCTTCATTATCACTTCCGTCACCATTATCATCATAATCTCCATCATCATCAGCATCATCATCATCACTATCATCATTATCCTTATCACCTCCATCATCACCATCAACATCATTAGCATTACCTCCATTGGTTCACTAACATTTTTGAATTCTGTATTGAATACATGTTCTCCATGTTACCTCTTTGGCTCATTTACTACTCCAACAATTGCTGCAGCATTCTACTTTGTTTGTGTGCAACCTGAGAGTACTTCTCCTCTTGCTTTCTGCCCCAGGGCTTCTATGAGGCTGTCTTGTAGGACGCCCATGACGATTCTCCTGACACTAAGGTACAGAAAGTCTGAACATGTGGGAGAGTGCCCTCTACCATGGGAATGGATCAATGATCCCTTCTTATGGCTTTGGGGCAGATAGTACCTCTGAAAATCCTGGTGATATGGAACCCTATCTGCTCATGGTGGTGACCAACCAAGGACATATTCTTTATGTATTTCTCTCCTTCTCTGTTCCACCAGTCCTTGTCCTGCATTCCTGTCCCCTGGGATCACTTCCCCAAGCAAACTGCCTGCCCCAAACTCTTGCCTCAGGGGTTACATTCCATGGTGGGAGCACTGGCTAAGGCAACTCTTCTCTAGACTAGATCCTATGCACAGCATTTTATGCATAATAACTCATTCAATCCTCACAACACCCTATGAGGTAGGTGCTATTATCTCCACTTTACAAATGTAGAAATAGAGACTCAGAGAGGTAAAATGACTCAGCTCAGCCAACGACACACTGCCAGGAAGTGTCAGGGTTGAGTTTGATCCCTGGTCAGTATAACTTCAAAGGCATTGTTCTGACTCCACTGTCCTGTCTACAATCACATATCCCCATCAGAACCCAGTGGGTTCCAGTTTGTGCCACGAGTTTTCCCTTCTCTGGGTAATGGAGGACCCTCTCACCAAGGGTGTTACAGGTGAGCACTGTCTTTGTTCTGCACCTGTGGTTTGTGTCCACCCCTGGGAACTGATGTTCCAAAATTGCAGATTCAGGACCATGGCCAAGAGCTTGAGGGCTCCCACCCTTCTGAATTCTAAGTACTTTGAAACTCATTTGAGATTCGTTGGCAGCAGAAAAAGGGGAAAATACACCTGACTTGCTCTGTTATTTTTCTTTTCTTAAAGTGGCCCCAAGGCCAATTTGGTAGCGAGCCCAAGGCCCCTGGACAAGTCAGTTCTATTCTGGAGACAGGAGCTGACTGCTAATGTCTGCCGAAGCTGGCATTGTTTTCCTTTTGCAAGAAGGAATTGAGTCCCATTTTAAAAAATGTTCTGTTCCTGTGCTCCATGTTTCTGCAGTGTCGACCTCTGGACACCCATCCCAGCTAGACTTGTGATTCAGTCATTGGCATCTGCCTATGAATGCAATTTAGTGGGTGCCAGGGAAACTCAAACCTCTCGAGTAACTCACCCTCATATGTTGCAGGGACCTGAATTCATCTTTGGTGCAGATAGAAACCAGTATGTACTGAACATCACACCTGCTAGGTGCTGTGTGTTTTATATGAAATTTCTCATTCCACCTTCATATTTCCATTACACAGATGAGAAAACTAAGGCCCAAAGGGACACCTGGCTTTCCTAAGAACTGTAAGTGGAAAAGTCAGCATTTGAATGGAGAACTCGCAGCTTTCACAGTCTAGACTTGTTTCACCTCACTAGACTGCTTCTACTCCTAGTGCTCCCTTCCCTTAGATTAAGCCTTGCTCTCTTCCTGTGGAATCATGAAGAGGATTATATTAGCAAATCCCTGAACATTCCCTGATTGGGGAATGAGAGTCAAAGCAAGGCAAATGGCAGGATTGGCACTCACATCAAGGGCTGGCTCATTAAGGGCTCAGGATCTGGGATTCGAGATGCATTGCAGATTTTGGAAGTATGCAAGACCACGCCAGCCACCTTTCCAGGGAGAGACCATGCAAAGCAGGCAGGTGATCCAAGGGCTGGGAGTGGTGAGGAGTGCTCCAGCCCCTGAGCAGCTGTCATCCTAGCACAAAGTGTCAGAAGAGACCTCAAAGTGTGGTCTGCAGACCAGCAGCATCTGCATCACTTGGGAGCTTGTTAGAAATGCAGAATCTTCTGAGAGAACCAGACCTGTTGCATCAAAATCTGCGTTTTAACAAGATTGTAACTTAGATACACAGTAACACTTAAAAAGCATGGGGCAGAGAGGCTAAGCCAGCAGCTTCTCATCGCACTCCAATCTGCTGCTGCTAGTGCTCCAGAAAGCTCTCATATTCTCACTGACTAGCCTAGGGCTGTGTCTATCAATGCATTATATGACACAGATGAAGACTATTGTGTACTTCCCTCAATTTTTACCCCATTGTTTCAGCCTCATGTACATCTTTAATGCAAACATCAATGCGAGAATTCTTGTGACATTAATTTTCTGGAACAACCTGTTTTGCAGAGCAAATTTCATTAAGCCATTTTAATCCAGAGTTTAATTTTTTATACGGCTTGACTAAATTATTTCCATTTTTTTCCATTAGAATGTCTATTTGAAGTAACATTATTTTCATGGGATCAATTATTTTCTGTTTAAATTTACAACAGGCATTTGACTCATCAATCTCTTTTTATATACCAACTTTTTGCTGATTCTAACTTCTACTATTTGGAGAGGTTTTCTTGTTTGTGTGTTTGATTCTTTTGTGGCCCTTCTTTCTATTAAGTGAAAATCATCTGGATCAAATTTTGTAGATTTAAATTTTGTTATTAGTGATACCTGTCCTTTTCCTGTCAATTTTAGCTCATTACACATTCTAGTCATTTTAACCCTGCTAGTTTTGTTAGTTGCTGATCACTTTTACCATACCAGTAATACGTGGTAGAAATAATCACCAGAATGAAAGCTCTGCAAAGGCAGGATTTCTGTTCCTTTTTTTTTTTCTGCCTTATACTTGAGACTTAGTGCATGGCACATAGAAAGTGCTCCACATGGCCGGGCGCAGTGACTCATGCCTGTAATCCTTGCACTTTGGGAAGCCAAGTCAGGTGGATCACTTGAGGTCAGGAGTTTGAGACCAGCCTGGCCAACATGGTGAAACCTCGTCTCTACTGAAAATACAAAAAATTAGCCAGGTGTGGTGGCAGGCACCTGTAGTCCCAGCTACTCTGGAGGCTGAGGCAGGAGAATTACTTGAACCCAGGAGGCAGAGGTTGTGGTGAGGTGAAGTCACACCACTGCACTCCAGTCTGGGTGACAGAGCGAAACTCCATTTAAAAAAAAAAAAGAAAGAAATTACTCCATAAATATTTGTAGGTGGAAAGAATGATACTCACTTATGATTTAATCAAAGACTGACGGTTTATCTATTTGATAAAAAGACTGTGAGAAACAGAGATTAATGAAGACAGGAGAGAAAGTGGAGGAGAAGAGAGAAGATGGAGACAGCACACACACATGCACATAGACTTGCACATGCAGACACACATTGCATATGCACATGCATGCACACAGCCACAAACGTATACATAAACACACATGCATGCACACAGCCACACATGTATACACAGACACACATGCGTGCACACAGCCACACACATATACACAAATACACATGCATGCACACAGCCACACACGTATACACAAACATGCATGCACACAGCCACACACGTATACACAAACACACATGTATGCACACAGCCACACACGTATACACAAACACACGTGCATGCACACAGCCACACATGTATACACAAACACACATGCATGCACACAGCCACACATATATGTAAGCACACATGCACACAGGCACACACATATACATATACACACATGCATGCACACAGCCACACACACACACAAGCATGCACATACACAGAGGCATATATGCACATGCACTAACATACACATAGTCACAGATACACCTGCAGGTGCAAACACCTATATATGTGTTCACATTCATACACGGGAGTTAATATATTTGTGCTCACACAAGTAGAGGGTAGAATTGTGGTTATTAGATGCTGGGAAGAGTAGAGGAAGAGAAGATAGGGAGAGGCTAGTTGGTGGATACAAAGTTACAGCTGAATGAGAGAAATAATTTCGACTGTTCTGTATTAATGTAGGATGAATATGGTTAACAATAACTTAGTGTATATTTTCAAAAGCCAGAAGAGAGGATCTTGAATGTTCACAGCACAAATAAATGATAAATGTTTGAGGTCATGGATATGCTACTCTGATTTGATCATTACACATTGTATACATGTATTGAAATATCACTCTGTATCCCATAAATATGTATAATTATTATGCATCAACTAAAAATTAAAGAAAAAAACCACATATCTGCACACATAGACATGCACATAAACACACAGACATACTCATGCATATGTGTATACATGCAGAGTTACACATATACACAAACACACATATATGCACACATAGACATGCACATGAAGACACTTATGCCCATGTCCACACATGCGCACAGCCACACACATACGTGTATACACAAATACCCATAAATATGCACACGTAGACAGCATGCACACAGAGATACATATGCACACACACAGCCACATATATACACACATATACAAATGTATGCACACACAGACACACATATGCCCATACATAGGCATATACACCTACAGATTCAGATATAAACACATACGAACACTCATGTACATATGCAAACATATGTACACACACAGTCTGCTGGCATATTGATGGCTAAACCAATGCAGGGTAGGGTAAAATGTCTCTGGTGCAAGGTCAGTAGGATAAAAACTGCAGGATCAAATGGCACACTTAACAACACTCCTCTGTGGGGTATCAGTTTCTCCATTTTACAACCAGTGCTTAATCAAATGCATATTGAGTTGAACTGAATATTGGAAAATGAATTGCTACGTTTGAATGAATCTACTGAAAAATCATACTTGTCCTGGGTCAGACTGTGTGAAAAGCACTGGGTATTGGAGATGAAAAGTGGTTGGCCCTTTTTCTTTGAAAGCTTAGTCCAGTGGGGAAGATGGATGTGGAAGCTGAGCAATTAAAATGCAGCTTGATAAAAGCTGTGCTGAAAAACCCTCATGAAGCAGTGGGGGCTGGGAGGGAGCAGGTCTTACACTGAATGATCAAGTTTAGTGGGAGCTGTTTAAATTCTGAGTCATCAGGCATTTCTGCTGGATTCCTTTCGGTGCGTTTGTTAATCAATTATAAAATAATAATAATGAACACTTCAGGAGAGAGGATGGAGGTTGAAAGACAGTAGAGGGCTGGACTTGAGGTTGGAAGATTTGCAGAGACCTGAATTGTGCATTCGACCTTTACAAATCGAAGCGAGAAGCTTTGCATCTCTGAACATCAGGATTCCAGTCTATAAAAAGGAGAATGAAAGCATTCAGTTTATAGGTTTGCTGTGAGGGCTCAACGAGAATGTAGATCCAAAAAAGCTTTGGAAACCAAAATACCACCAGTTAGCTTGCTGCTTTATTATCCAAAAGAGGCTGCAAAGATTTGAGGTTTGTTTGTAGTTTGTTTGTAGATTAGTCAGTGTCTACTAAAATAACAATGTGTAACAACTATGCCCAAATCTTGGTAGCTTAATACCTTAAATGTTATTTTTCTCATTCATGAGGCTGTAGGTGGGTTGGAGTTTGGCAGATGTAGGCTGGAATTAGCTGGACCTGCCTCCAGGACCTGGGTTGGATCCAAGTCTTCTGTACATGTCACTTTCTTCTTTTGGGGCCAATGCTACCTGGGATTTTAATTTCATGGTGCTAGCAGAAGCATAAGAGGGCATGCCAACCACGTGAACACTTTTAAAGCCTAACATCCTATAGGCCAAAGCCAGCCACAGGTCCAAACTCAACTTCAATAGGCAGGGAAAGTCCTCCACGTGCTTTACCAGGGGAGTACTGCAGAGCAATGACCAAGGAAGGAAATGTATAATCCTATTAGGGAGGGAGGAGGGGACCAGGAACACAAATCCCTCAAGGCAGGACGAGTAATGGTTGGTTGCCTAAGGTTGACAGACTGGGTCTCAATTCCTGGCACGGCTCCTCTCTAGCTATGAGACTTTAGGCAAGTCAACATTTCAGAGCCTCAGTTTCCTCATCTGTAAAGTGGGCATAATAATAGAACTCTCATAGGATTTCAGTGAGGATTGCCTGATTCATGACAACAGCCTTATAAGTGGTCTCCTTTTACCTGGCATCTTCTGTAATCTCTTCTCTATGCTTCATCCTTTAAATACAAAAGTCACCCATAAAGACAGAAAACAGATTAGTGGTGGCCAGAGGTGGTGGAGGGAGAGAGGGGGAGAAATGAGGAGTGCTAAGGGGTATGGGGTTTCCTTTTGGGGCGATGGAAATGTTCTAAAATTGATGTAGTTACGGTTGTACAACTGCAAATATACAGTCCCTCTGCCTGGAACCTTTTCCCCAAGGTATCTGCCCCCACCATAAATCCTCACTTGCGTACTGTATAATGAGGCTTTTCTGGACCACTCTGTTTAATTACCCAGTCCTTGCTGTCCATGCCTCTCTCTCGATATATTTTCTCTGAATGTTTGTAGTAACCTGACATATTCTGCATGCTTATATACTGTGTGCTTTTTATTAAAGCACAGTTATGTAATTTATTTCTCTGCTCCTTTCACCTCCTTTCCCCCCTCCCTGAAATATACCAGTAGAATGTAACCTTCAGGAAGGCAAGGATGTTTACCTGCTGGGTTGGCTGCTGTCTCCCTAGACAGTGCCTGGCACACAGTAAGCCTTTGAAAAATATTTGTTGAATGCATGATATAAGCCATATAATGCTTAGTAGGTGCTGGGGGCTGAGGAACATAATTGATGTTAGCTTTTATTATCTTTATTTACTTCAAATAAGCTACTTAATTGGGAAATTTTCCGAGTCTGGAGGGACTCTGAGTTTGAGTCCAATATCTTCCCTTGGAGTCCTTGCTTGCACAAATGTGTGGGATAGACTCCCGCTGTGTCTGTGGACTCAACGTCTCAGCTCCAGGCTCTTTGCTGCCAGGCATAGCGAGCCGTGACATTTATAAATCTCTGGGCTCTTAATCCCCTGCTGATCCTCGGAGAGGAGTAGACGTTTGTTGCTAAACACATTGCCCCACTTCGAACAAAAAAAACAAAGAGATACCCAAGCATCAATACAACAGCTGCCCACGATGGCTATGACGTCCCTTCTATCCTAAGGAGGAGGGTACTGGGACTCAGTCCTGTGCACTGACCTGCCCCACTCACCTGGCTGGTGAGGGGTGCAGTTACTACCTTTAGAACACATATCATTGGGTTTTTGCATTGCATTCTTCTGTCTCTGAGCAGATCTGTTTGTTTAAAGGTCTCTTCCTCACATTCAGCTCAAGCCTGTAAATCCTTCGTATAAATTCTGCCCGCTCCTTGATACCAGTCTGTTCTCCTCCAAGTAAATCTTTTGAAGACAATACTCCAGCAGCACCAGGAGAACAGTTCCTACAAAATCATGCCTGGAAGCCCCCATTAGCATGCAAATATGCCCCTTTGCAGCATGTTCTGACTGTAATTCGTGATGCACAGTGCAGAGAATTAAGCCAGGTCCCTTCCTCATCAGTCACCATTTAATGGAGACTGAATGGTTGTGGATGCTTTTGTTAGGGTCATCAAGAAGGTTTGCAGTGCTTGGCTTGGTAAGGAGGAGCTTGTGTGCTTCTATAAGACAAACCTAGCACTTTACAAGCTCCCTCAAGCCCATGGTAGTTATAGGAGCCATGGAAAACAAACATGTAGACACTCAATAGTGGCCTCAGGAACCCGTGATGGCAAACTCACTATTTATGGAAAGACCTGGAGGGCAGTGTCTTTTGCCATCACATGAAACAGCCCAGTAAGCTGCAAAGGCCAGATTGAAGAGAGCTGTTGAAAATTCATTTGCTTGCTACAGGCTGACCTTTTATTTTATTTGTTTATTTGTTATGTTTTTTAGCAAACCACCTGAAATGGGATGAGAGAGTCACATTTGGGCATACCGCCTATTGGACCAGCAGTTCTACAGAGGTGAGGGTCCATTCTTTGGTTTGTGGAAGCCTCTCTGTCAGTAGTTCTCAATAGGAAAGGAGTTTATTTATCTTCAGCAAAATTTACTAAGTGCTGGCAATGGACTAAGGGGATAGAGACGAAGAAGGAGATTCTTGCCCTCCAGAAATTTACAGCCCAACATAATGTAAACACTTTTCTATACAACACTTGCAAATAGTAATTGTGTGGAAATTCAAACGGTGGACTTACATGTTATCAGACTGTGTGTGTGTGCACATGTGCATGTGTGTGTAGGTCACTCCCTAAAGAATGACAAATATACTAAGATTTTAGTTACTCCTTGCTTTTTTGTCCCCCCTCCTCGTTTTTTAACCTTTATTGAAGTATCATTCACATACCGCAGACTGCAACCACTTCAAGTGTAAAGCTCAGTGACTATTAATATATTTACAGAGTTGTGCAACCATAACTGCAATCTTATTTTAAGTAATTTCTACCTTCCCAGAAAGAAGCCTCGTGCCCATTTGAAGTCCCTCTCCTTCCTAACCCCAGCCTGAGGCAACTACGAATCTATTTTCTGTCTCCATGGATTTTCCTTTTCTGCACATTTTATGTAATGAAATCATGCCATATGTGGGTTTTTGTGCCTGGTTTCTTTCACTTAGCATAATGTTTTTTGCAGTTTATCCATTAGACACACTCGGAAGCAGTATTTCCAGCATCAATCTATGCTCTCATTTTGTCCTTTTCCTTTTACAATTGAAGGCGCAATTAACTGGCCTAAATTCGATGAAGTTAAAGGTTGGCCATTTGTGGCGTGCTTACTCAATTCAATCTCGGCTGAGATTTGATCCCTTATTATTACATTAGTGCTTTTTACTTTTCTGTTTTCAGTTACCTTTTATAAAATAGTAAGAGTGGAAGATAATGAAATAGCTAAATAAATCTTATCAAGAGAGATAGTGAAGGTGCTGGAGCTTCCTCACTGAGCAAACAGAGCTACAGTAAAATGATAACTCGTGAAAAAATTAAAGTTGGGCATATGCATTGGATTTAGGGGCATCAGCGCTCAATGTATGAAAGTGCAGCTTGCTCAAAACTTGAAGGTGTGAATGTCAGAGACTACCTGCGAATCTCGTCATCATTGTCATCATTCTCATAACGATAATAGCAACTCCCTTTTTCTGAGTGCCTGGTATGTGCTATTCAGTTCCCACACATTTCCTCATCGAATCCTCACAACTGCTATTGGAGGAATATATTATTTTTATTATTATTTTCATTTTACAGATGGAGACAATGAGTCCCAGTAAGTTTAAAGACACATGCCTAAGACTGAGAACCCAAAATGTCTGAGACAGGTCTCAGTCAATTTAGAAACGTTTATTTTGCCAAGGTTAAGGACATGGGCAGCACACAGCCCAGGGAGGTCCTGATGACATGTGCCCAAGGTGGTCAGGGCACAGCTTGGTTTTATACATTTTAGGGAACACATGAGATATTAATCCATATGTGTAAGATGTACGTTGGTTCAGTCCAAGGTAGAACATCTCCAGGTGGGGAGGGGCTTCCAGGTCATCGATAGACAAGAGACAAAAGGTTGCATTCTTTTGAGTCCTTGATCAGCCGTTCACTGGATACAGTGTTCACTCCTGGGCATAGGCCAAACTAACTCTGGGAAGGAATTCAGTTCATGGTTTGACTCTGAAACAAAATTGGTAATAACCCTTTCCCCAAAAGACCCTCTTCTTGCCCAGGGACCAGTCTGCCTTTGCAGGACTAACAAATTAGCTACTAGATTAGAAATTACAGTTTAGGAGTCATGCAGTCTCTGGCTCCAAGGGTCTGAACCTCCTCAAATTGCTCCTGGGGATAACATCACTATTGTAAAACCTAAGATCAGTGCTTGAGATATTTTGCAGACCCTGCACTCCATGGATCAGCTGACACCATGCAGACCAGTAATCTGGCTCAGTCAGTTCTGCTGTCTCACCCAGGAGCAGCAAGAAAACCTCACTTCAACCCCCTAGGACTCCATCTCCAACCTGACCAATCAGCACTCCTCGCTTCCCAAGCCCATACCCCCCAAATCCCAGAAAGCTTGGGGAGACTGATTTGAGTAATAATAATTAAACTCCTGTCTCCCACACAGCTGGCTCTGTTTGAATTACTTTTTTCTCTATTGCAATTCGCCTGTCTTGATAAATTGGCTCGGTCTAGACAGTGGGCAAAGTGAACCTGTTGGGCAGTTACAAAAGGAGCCTGAGAGATGGGTTGAGCGGGGGAGGGTAGAGAAAGTAACGACTGTGATCAGACCTCGCTGAGAGATTTGCCATTGTCATGAAGGTAAGAGGGAGACCTTGAGGAATTTTAAGTGCAGATGTCATGTGAACAGATTTGAGTTTTACAAAGATGAATTCCTGGTGGGAATAATGGTGCCTTGGATCAAAGTTCTCAATTCCAAGTAGCAGGTGAGGGTCTCAGAAAAGATACAAAGCTTCGGACCAAGGTTTCCTCTCCTCTCTTCAGCAGGAACCACAGTTTGGGGAACTAAACTTGCCAAGGAGAACTTCAGGTTTCTAGAATCCGAGGCTGATGAAGAAAGAATGTTGGGGCAGATTTTGACAGGGGTCTGAGCTTTGCCTCATCACACTGCCCGACTGAGCAGCCAGTGCTGATGAATTCTCATTTTCTTAACTGGCAAAGCCTTCTTGGCACAAAAGAAGTGTTTATGGTTTTTCTTAAAAAAGCATTTAGTGCCTCTGAGTTGAGAAGGCTGGTGTACTGAGATGTGGCATCTCTTTTCTTGTAAAAGTTAAGGGGCTTTTTTCAGTCACTTTATAGTTTGTTTAATTGATGGAGAAAGGGAAAGTGATAAAATATTCTTGTCTTCTAAAATCTCTGTCCTTCGGTAACAAGGATGAGAGGGTATATGTCTCGGTAAATTTTTGGGTTACAAAATAACCCCTTCACTTAGTGCTCTACTGACTGAGTTGCCACAGTGCTTCCCATACACCATCGCCTCAGGCAAGTTGCTTAATTTTTCCAGGCCTCAGTTGCTTGGTCTGTGAAATGGGAATATGAACACCAATGACACCTACCTCTTAGAAGTATTATGAGGATTAGGTATCTAATATTTGTAAAGCATTTAAAACAAAACAGTATCTGGAACATATTAAGCTGAGAAGTGTTTGTTCAATAAAAGTAAATTGATTTTGAACCACAGCTGGGTCAACTTGTGGCATGTGAATTACACATCTAGCCGAGTGACCTTGGACCAATTGCTCATTCTCCCTGAGTCTCAGCTTCACCACCTGTGAAATAAGGGAGGCTGGATTGGGTGCTCTCCAAGCCTCTTTCTGATCTCTCAGCACATTTTCTCTCATCGTCTGATGAAAGAGAGAAGGTTTGTCCATGTGCTGTGGAAACAGGGATGAAACCAAGACACAGAGAGGTCACACAGTTTGCCAGAAGCCTAGGATTAAAGCCAGCCCCACACAAACAATTTTCAGCTTTTCCTGTCCCCAAGAAACATCTGAGAAGCTTTAAAAACACTGACGCCTGTGTCTTGCCTCAGAACAATTGGCACAGCATCCCTGCGTGTGGGGCCCAGCACCGGTTCTTGAAAAAGTCTTCCCAGGTAATGCTAATAGCTGCCAGGGTGGCACATTATTGGCCTAGATTAAAATTCAGGTCTAGCCAAGCTTATTATCTTTCAGTTGTAGATTTATGAGGATGGATGGTGCTGGTCCACAGTATTCTAGCCAGAGTTGCCCAAGCATTGCATTTTCCTCTTGGTGACAGCACACATGGAATGCCTACTCGATCACATTGCATACCTGTTTCATTTTACCTTCTCCTGAAATAAGAGTAGCAGGTGCTCATTTTACAAATGAGGCTCTGAGATGGGTGCACATTTCTCAAGATCCACTGTTTAGTAAGTGGTGGGACCAGGTCCAGCTGATGCTAAAAAAGCTTCCTATCCTCCCTCACCACCAAGAGAGAGGAAACAGAGTAAGCTCCTTGGGGGAAATGCACCCTTGACTTGCAGGCAGTTCAGATTTCGTTGGATTTTTGTTTTTGTACCTGCTAACGAATCAGGCCTTAGACAGTGGCTTGCTTCTAGTTTGGGTTAATTTCATCTCTGGGTCAGCATATAGTAACCCAGGGGTTCTCCAAAGGTGATGCCTAGACTACGAGCATCAACGTCACCTGGGAATTTGTTAAAAATGCAGTTTTTCATGCTCAAGACTTACTGACTAGGAATGCAGATGTTCTCAGAGAGTGGTGCCTGGACTATCAGCATCAACACCACCTGGGAACTTGTTAGAAAGGCAGTTGACTCAGAAACTCTTGGGGTGGGGGTCCTACAATCTGTGTTTTAACAAGCCCTCCAGGGGAGACTAATGCTTGCCGAAGTTTGAGAAGCACAGACTTAGCCTGGTGCTTCACAGCCCTGGCTGCAAATTACAGTCACCTGGAGAGCTTTCAAAACATGCAACATGGGTATGCCCAGGACAATTAGGATCTTTGAGATAGAATGAGGCTTGGGCATTGACAGTAAAAAAAAAAAAAAAAAGAAACTTCTCAGGTGCTTTTAATATGCAACTAAGATTGATCAATTTAGCAAAATAGCAACAACTACAACAAGCCCAGTTAAGTTTGCATTCCAAATAAACAACAAATAATGTTTTAGTAGAAGTACGTCACCTGAAATGTTTGGAACATCATCTTTCCACTCCCCTCACCCTCCATCCTCTGCAAAAAGCCTTATCTAGAAAGCAGCAGTAAGTTTGTGGGTTTTCTTTTTTTGAGATCTTTTGCATAGCATGGTGGATATAGTTAATAATAGTGTATTGTGCATGTTAAAATCGCTAAGAAAATACATTTCAAATGTCCTCACTACAGAAAATAATAAACATTTGAAGTGATGGATATGTTAATTAGCTTGATGTAATTATTCCACATTGTATTCAGAAATCATAACTCACTTGGCACTTGATAAATATATACAACTATAATTTGTGAGCTTACAATAAAAAATATCTGGGACATATTAACACTGAGATTTTTCTGTTAAGCCTATGTGCAACCAACGGTGAGAACCACTGAACTTAGGATTCGAAGATTATACTGCAACCTCCAACAGACTGAGGTACTACATAAAATAGGAAAGTCCCTGAATCTTCTGTGTTCAATTTAATGAATTAATGCAAATGATAATGTAGCCACCACCCTGATCATTTGCTTCTCAAAGGGTGATCCAAGGACTAGCAGCATCACTCAGGAGCTTGTTAGAAATGTGGAATCCCAGGATCCACTCTACCTACTGAGTTGGAATCTGCATTTTAACAAGATCCTCTGGTAATGAGCATAAACATTAAGTTTGAGAAGCTCTGATCTAGTCTAGTTTTAGTTTTTAAAACTATGCTGTCCACTGTGATAGCCACATGTGGCCATTTAAATTCAATCTAATGAGAATAAAATATGTTGTAAAAGTTAGTTCCTTAGTCACATTAGCCATATTTTCAGTGCTCATTAACTGTACGTGGCTACCATCTTGCACCTTGCAGCTGTAGAACTTTCCATCACCACCAATAGTTCTACCGGAAGGCCCTGTTTCAGAAGGAGGTATCAAAAGAACTTTCTTTGTGAACCAACAGATGGGCATTGAGACCTTGTTCAAAGACAAACATAAAAATGGTTACGGGTCAGAGAGGCAAAAGAGGTGCCGTTTGGCAGAAATACCTGAGCCGTCTGAAAAAGATGGGGGCGGGGAAAGGAAAACCTTTTAAAGTTGGGAGAAGCCTGGGGAACATGGCGAAACCCCGTCTCTACCAAAAATACAAAAATTTAGCCGAGCATGGTGGTAGGTGCCTGTAGTCCTAGATGCTCGGGAGGCTGAGATGGGAGGATCACTTGAACCTGGGAGATGGAGGTTGCAGTGAGCCGAGATTGCACCATTGTGCTCCAGCCTGGATGACACAGCAAGAACCTGTCTCAAAAAAAAAAAAAAAAAAAAAAGATGAAAGAAAGAAAAGAAAGTTTTAAAATTGGCAGAGTTCCTGGGCTAGCCACATTGCAGCTCTGCTGGCGAAATGCTGCACAATGCCGAGTGTAAGTGCATGTGGCATCCACATTATTATCAGATAAATTCATTACAATGGATGCCATCACGCTGAATACCAAATGAAGTGGCAGTAGCAGGACAATAAATTAAAGTGTTAGACAAACAGCACCCATCCTGAGAGAAGCCTCCCTCTGGCTCCCTCTGCCTATCTGCAGGTGGCGTGGGGGAAGAGGGGAAGGAGTGGCTGCTGAAATGTCAGAGCACCTTGCTGTAAGGGGCAAGCATAGAACCTGGTGGGGCTTGAAGACATTTAAAAAGAAAAAGGCCTGGGGAATGTGGATCCTGGCTTCCGGGTTTGTAGGAAGGAGGCTGGGGTTGTTAAGGGCAATGGTCACCCATTGCATTTGCCAGGATTTATTATTGCAAATATTTTGTGCATACATTTCTCTCATTTGATCGCCAGCTACCTATAAAGTGGTGGGAGGGATAAATCAGACAAAAGCTCTAAAAGTATTTTGAGAAAATTCATTTTGTTTTTCTCTGGGTTTTAATCCTGGATGCATCACTAGGCAGCTCTGAGATCTTGGGCAAAGTGCTAGCCTCTTTGAGCCTCAGTTTTCTTATCTGCAAAGTTTTTGCCTCAATAGGTTGGTGGAGTGAAGATAATCTGTGCTGGCCCATTATAGGAGCTGAGCAAATGGTAACTAACATCTTTAGCCTTCATATGAGAGCCTACTATGTGTCAGCAGAAATGCTAAGATGCTGAAGACATTACTCTTGTCATGTGCAGAAAGTGACAATGCAAAATTCATCCCAATATTTAGTGCTACGGTGTTTGCAGAGTGCTATGGGAGCAGAGAGGTGTATATCTCCTGGAGAAGGCTTCATGGGGAGGTGTCATTTGAGCTAGGTTGTAAAGGAAGAGGTGGAGTTCTCTAGAAAGGATTGGTGGAAGGGCATTGCAGAGAGAGGGAGAATAGCATTTGGGAAGGTATAGACGTGAGAAAGAGCTTGCTGTCTGTGTTTAGAAGATTTAGGGAGGTCTGTTGGGTCAGGACCAGGGTGTATATGTCTTACCTGGGAGGATGATGGGTGGGAGATGAGACAGAGTCTGTGAGTCAGGGTGAGGCTTCTGTATCAGGCTAAAAAGTGTGCCTTCACCCTTTATCATTAGGGGACTATATTAATTCTTTCTCTGCATAACGAATCACCCCCAAATTTGCAGCCTCCAATATTAATGAAGGTTTGTTATCTTGCAGTTTCTGTGGTCAGGAATTTGGGAGTTACCCATTTGGGTGCTTCTGGCTCAGGGTCTTTCATGAGGCTGTAGTCAAGTTGTTGTTAGGGGCTGCTGTCATCTGAAGGCTCAACTGGGGCTGGAGGAGCCACTTACACAGTGGTGCCCTCACATGGCTGGCAAGTTGGTTCCTGCTGGTGGCTGGAGGTTCCTCATCACATGGACCGTCCCAGAGACCTGCTTGGGTGTCCTCTTGATGTGGTGTCTGATTTCCCCAAGAGAGAGAAAGGCAGAAGCTGCAGTGTCTTTTATGCCCACACAACAGAAGTCTTGGTCATTTTTGCAATATCCTGTTGGTTACACAAGTCAGCCTGTTAAATGTGGGAAGGGGCTACACAACAGTGGAACCATCAGGGGAAGAGAATCAATGAGGCCATCTTGGAGGCTGGCCATCTTTCCAGTAGGATGAGGGATTTACACCATTGGCTCCTCCCTACCAATGACAGGCCGAGGCTTGAGGCTGACAGTTTATCCTAGGATTATCCAAGGATCACACCACTAGATGTTGGCAGTGTTGGCACTCTGCTGCCTTCTCAGGGGCTCTTTGTTTCGTTCAAAGCCATTTCATTGGGATTTCTGTGGTGGTGTTGGAATAGTAGACAAGTCAATTCTCTGTGTGGAATTTTGGGAATTCACACTCAGAGCAGAAATCAAAGCTGAAGGAAGTTATCCAGCTCTCCCACCCAGAATCTACTGCTTAGGTAAAAGCAGTGTTAGATTAGGAGGGAGGCTGCTCTGTTGATTAACGCTGGATTATTAAAGACTAGTTTATTTAATGTTGGTTTTGAAGAAGTTTATGATTACATTAAAAAAAGAGCTGTTATATAGATAGGTAGGTGGATGAATGGATGGATGAATAGATATATAGATAAGACAGACAGAAAGATAGATGATAGATAGACAGATAGATAGATAGATAGATGAATGGATGGATAGATACATGGATGTATAGATGGATAAATAGACAGATGAGTATATAGATAAATGGATGGATAGATGGATAGATAGATCGATAGATGGATAGATGGATAGATAGATAGATGGATGGTTGGATGGATAGATAGACAGATAGATAGATATGTAGGCAGGTAGATAAATATATGGATGCCAGCATAAGGCTACAATCTTCCTCTTGGAAAGAAGTGTCCTCTATTTTGAAGTTAAGCCATTTTTGAACAATACCTTTTTATAAAAACCAAAAACAGGCCTTAAATCTTGGAGTCATCTTTGATGTCTCTCTTTTTCATACACCCCATAGTTTGTCTGTCAGCAAATTCCATCAGAATTTATCTTCAAAATATACCCACCGGAGTGTAGCCCTTTCTTACCCTTTCTACTGCTGCCCCCTATACTATTCCATCTAGAAGGTGGATGAGGCCCTCACGTTCTCCTCCCTGCTCCAGTCTTATCTCTCCCTCCAGGCTCTTCTCCCAAGCTGCTGGAGGGATTGCATGAACAATGGAAATAGATCCTGCTGCTTCTGTGCTCAAACTCTTCCAGTGGTTCCCAACTCAGGGTAAAACTCAAACTCTTACAATGGTCTGGCTGGCTGCACGCAGCCCTGTCTCCTGTGGTCTCTCTGACCCTGTCTCTTACTGTCTCCTTCTTGTTCTGTCTGCTCTGGACACCCTGGCCACCTGGCTGTTCCTCATACCCCTGGCCTGTTTCCTTTTCAGCAGCTTTGCTGCCTGCCGTGTTCTTTCCCAGATAACTGCATGGCCCACTCCTTCACTTTCTCAGCGAAGTCTTTTCTGGCCATGCTAACTAAATCCTTCACACCCCTCAAATGTGTTTTGTTCATGGAGGTAGGCCCCACCATCTGGAAGAATGCTGAGTGGAGAGAAAGCTCTGAATAATTATTTGTTGAGTAAACGAACAAATGAACAATTAATAATAGGCAAGACCTTTATATTAATCATCTCATTTAATCCAGCAAGGTAGATATGATTTGTGACTATCCCCATTTTACAGATGAGGAAACTAAGTCTGGAGAGGTTAAATTGGTTGGCCTAGACCATGGTGGAGCTGAGATTTGAACCCACAGTCTGTCTATCTCCATGGGTGATGTTCTCCTTGCCTGTCACCACCCTGTGAAATCCTCCAGGATGAGATCTTTCTGCTGTGAGATTGTAGGGGCTCCAGCATCACAACCTCAAATGGCGCTTTTTCACCAAATTGAGTCTTCAGAGATGTGACATTTAGAGGCAGTGGGAAGTGTAGAAAGCTTGTCTGTTAAATTTGCCTCTCCTCTTTTTATTTTCTAATATTGTTTTTCTTTCTGGAAAGTTTTCTCACCAGGCCTGTAATAATGGCATTCTTCCCCAATCATGCCATTCTGCACATATGCGTAGAAACCTTATTGGCAAGGACTGTCAGCTCCAGCTACCACATAGCACTCTGGGAGAGGGCTGGCTTCTCTTAGTTCTGCTTGGAGGTGACAAAGCCATTCAGAGTCTCTGAAGGCAGTAATTATGCCTAAAAATAACTGAGCTGCCATTTTCTTCACTTTTCACTTTTAAGACAACATGATCGTATTCCAGAAAGTGTTGCAAACAGAGGGGGAAAAGGCATTCCTAATTCTGCCTTGTATCCCGGCAGCTACGTTGAGTCATAAGTATCCTCCAAGTTATCAAAGCCTCTCCTTGTGACAGAACTTGGTGATATTTTGGTAGAGGAGTGTCAGGAAGGCAGACAGAAATAAAAGACACTTATACACACATTTGCACACACACAACCTGGGAACTGTCACTAAATCATTTGGGAATCAGGTCTGGTCTTACCAGGCAGATGAGCCCCATAGCAAGGGGAGAGTAAGAAGATAGGTAATAAACAAACAGTTAATAATAGCTTTTATCATGAGCCAAGGCCTTTCCATTCATCATTTCATTTAATCCATCAAGGGAGTTATTATTTATTACTATCCCCCTTTTACTGATGGGTAAACTGAGTCTAGAGAGGTCAGTTGGATCAGTCTGTGGCTAAGCTGAGATCCTAAGGTTGGACTTAGAGAACAGAAGGTAATAGTTCTCAAGCCTTCATGCATGAGCTGCACCCTTATTACAGGTTACAGCTCTTGGGTTTGCGACCTGGTTCTCAACCAACCTGGGGAACTTTAACATAATGCTGAGGTCCAGGCCCCACCCTGAAGAATTTTGATTTAATTGGTGTGGATGGGGGCATTGGTCGTGGGTTCCAACGTGCAGTCAGGATTGAAATCCATTGGGTTAAGTCTTTGCTGACTCCAAGAAGTGCCCAACAAGATGTGAACACTCTGCCAGCTGCACTCCACTAAACTGTGAGCTGGTGGTAGGTTTCACCCCTCACTGAAACTCCATCAGTGCTGACATAGAAGACACTTTATGCTGTGTCTCTTCCAAGAGCCCTGCTGGGAGACCTTCTAAAAACAATCATGGGCCGGGAGCGGTGGCTCACGCCTGTAATCCCAGCACTTTGGGAGGCCGAGGTGGGTGGATCACGAGGTCAGGAGATTGAGATCCTGGCTAACATGGTGAAACCCTGTCTCTACTAAAAATACAAAAAATTAGCCAGGCGTGGTGGCAGGCACCTGTAGTCCCAGCTACTCGGGAGGCTGAGGCAGGAGAATGGTGTGAACCCGGGAGATGGAGTTTGCAGTGAGCCAAGATTGCACCACTGCACTCCAGCCTGGGTGACAGAGCAAGATTTGGCCTTAAAAAAAAAAAAAAATCATGGCCCCTGTGGCTTGAGATCACCCAATACTGAGGCTTGATGGTGGCAGAAGGAATGTTCTCCTATCTGAACCATCCACTGTAGCTTTCCCAAATTAGGAAGAGGAGCATAGAAAGGTGGGCCGGAAGGTAGAGAATTCTCCAGGGAACTAGACAAGGGAAGTGATGTTGGGCAAAGAGAGGGTCAAAACAAAGACCCTGGATGTGTGGTGGCGGGCATGGTACCACCTTGGAAAAGATGGGGCAGAGAGTTGAGCCAAGGAGACCAAAGACACAGAGAAAGCAAACTCTCCCAAGGAATGGGGCTATCTGTCTTGGTCTTGGTTTCATCATCTTTCCAGCTCCTGGGACAGTGTCTGGTTCCTGTAGGTACCCCATAAGTGTTTGTTAAATGAATGATAAACACATTTTGCCAAAAAAAAAAAAGAAAAACTTTGTTGTTTTTCAACAGCTTGTCATGATTGGCCTCCCTGGCTTTCTCTCTTGGTCCTTCTGAATATCAGAATAAGGATGATCCAGGACTGGAAGACATCCATGTACGGCTGCAAGGTGCTAGAAAGAGTGGAAACATATTACTCGAGGAGTACACTAGGGTCTAGGAACATGTTGGGGCATTATGATGCAAGGAAGCAGGAACCAATGCACACTCACTTGGCCTTGCTGTGAGAGCCTCCTGGGTTAGATAAGACAATATTACTCCTAAGTCTGCTAACCGAAGGTCCATGCAGAGAATCTAGCCTGCAGATATTTTGCTTAGGTCACCATTTTATTAACATTATTTTTAATGTGTTACCAATACTTAAAAATTGGGAGATTTCTTTAGAAATCTAGATTTCTGGCTTCTTTTGAAGATTCAGAAGCTCTCGCATCCCTGGACCAGAATTCCCACTGGCAATAGTAGGCTATTCTGGAATAGCTGCTGGTCCCTTTGGACAGATGGGCCCTCTCCCATTTGTCTTGACCTCTGTCCAGGTGGCTTTGCCCATTTTCATTGCCAACCTGGTCACTGTAGACACTGGAGTTCGAGACTCCCTGTGCTGTTCCTTTGCTTCTATGTCTGGCTATCTCAGCTCCCGCAACAGGCGCATATTCTGGGCTCCTTTTCCCACTGGGTACTTGGCACCTTAGCTGGTCTGTTTCTCAGCATTTCCTGGTGATTTCCTTACACTCAACCCAGGCTCCCTCCCACAGCAGTGTCTCTTGTATTCCTGACTGCACCTGATATCTTTCATCTGTTCAACAAACATTCTCCCATTTTTTTCTCTTTTTTTTTTTTGCCAAAGAAAGAGGCAATTGTTCAGCCTCAGGGGATGCATCACAATTGGTCTAATTTATCTATGGAAATTCCATTTTATTTTGCCTGGAATTGGTTTAGGGGTGGGCATGTGACTCAGTGGCTCGGTTCTTGCCAATGACACCTAAGAAATCTACCGGGAGTTTCCGACAAGCATTTTCCTCTCTCATTAAAGAACGATTCCTTCCTTTTGGAAGAGTGTCATCAAGTGGAGATGTATTGCTTGGAGTCATGGCAGCTATCTTGTGACCATGAGGTGAGACCTCATTTTCACACTGAGAATAACAGAGGACAGGATGGTCCCAGGACTCTCATGGTATCACTGAGCTGCTAAGCCAAATCTAGGTTTGTTTATTATGGGCTTCTTTTGTTATAAGCCCCACATGTACTTATAGCTTAAGACAGTGTGGGGCTTTTAAAAAAAATTAATTATAGCCAAACGCATTTATAACGAATACATTTTTTCTCACCAGGTAGATTACAAACTTCATGAAGGCAGACTGCATCTGTTTGTTCACTAGTATATAGGCAGGGTTTAGCACAGTGCCTGACACATAGCTTGTAGTCCACAAGTATTTAAATAATGGATGAATGAATCCATCTTGGCATTTGAAACTAAGTTAAGTATGAAGACAGCAGCAACATCTGACTTATGTGCTATGGTCCAAGTATGTAATATATTAAACAAAATTCAGGTGAGTAGTAACATAATATGCTCAAAACCATTTTACACATGAGGGTTCTTGGGCTTTAGAGAAGGTAAATTAGTTGCCTGTATCCATGGATGAAAAATAGTTGAGTCTCTATTTGAACCCCAGCAGTTCAGGTTCAAAATCTGTAGTCTATGGACTCTGGTTATGTCCTAAAGTCTACTGCTTGCCACCCTCAAGGGAAGACATAATGTCTGCAGCAAATCATACAGTTCCTACAGGCTTTGCTTTGCAAAATACAACGATGACAGAACTATCCAGCAGAATTTGGTTCCCCTGAGCTTTGGTTCACCAGATGGCTATTTTTGTGCCATTTAAGAGTAGAGCTACAAAAATTGGCGTCATGGAACCCGACAATTAGAAGAAAATTTTGGCATTCATCCCTTTAACTACCAGCTTTTGAGCTCATGCTGTGGCAGCCAGAGCATGGACCTTGGAGTCTGATTGGCTTGATTTCAAATTCCAGCTCCGCCACTCAAAAGCTGTGTGACCTTGGACATGCAATATCAGCCCTCCGAACCTTGTTTTTATCACCCACAAAAGACAGGTGGTTCTAATGAGGTGAAACATGCAGAGTGCTTTGCACAATACCTAGCACATAGTAGGTACTCAACAGTTACTACTTTCTCGATACTACGCTCTTCCATCTCAGTTCTGAAGTCAACTATAAATAATTTTTATGTTTATAAAAATTATCTCATTTTACATATAAGGCAGACGTTAAAGGGATGTGGAAAATTCTATTGAAGATTTCATAACCTTTATTTCTAGGTTTGGTGCCAAAGAAGTAAACCTCAGTTCATCCCACTATAAAAGAGAAAGAACTTTCTACCTAATGCACAGTACAGCTGAGATATTCTATGATTTAATTAAAAGCTGCAGAGTGTCTTCCTATCTGCAAATGAATAACATTTAAATAGAAACTAGTGTTCAGCTATTTCATTACCTGGTTAAGTAATATGCCTGAAATAGCAAGCTTTAGTAATTACTGTACACTTTTCTTAAATACGCTGTTTACTGATTACCTTATAACCGGATAATACACATACATAATTTTATATTTATAGATAAGTGCTCTTTCCCGACAACTTGAACACTTAAATTATGCAATGCAAAAATCAGATAATTGTGGAGAAACATTTGTCATCTGGCATGTGATATCTCTAGGTAAATAGCATAATTATAGGTATCTGTTTGGAATCAATAGAAGGTAGGTCCTTCTATTGATTTACAAGTTATCTTTCCATTATTTTTCCCCTTTTAAAAGTGAAATTCAAGGGCTGGGTGCAGTGGCTTGTGCCTGTATTCCCACTTTGGGAAGCAGAGGTGGGTGGGTCGCTTGAGCTCAGGAGTTTGAGACCAGCCTGGGCAACTCGGTGAAACCTAACTCCCCCCACCAAAAAAAAAAAAAAAATTAGATGTGTCGCTGCGTGCGTGTAGTCCCAGGTGCTTAAGAGGCTGAGGTAGGAGGATCAGTTGAGCCCAGGGAAGTTGAGGGTGCAGTGAACCATGATCGCACCACTGCCCTCCAGCCTGGGTAACAGAGCGAGATCCTGTTTCAAAACAAACAAACAAAAAAGTAAAATTGAAAATTACCATAAATAATGACTTGTATCTATGACAACTCTGATAGGTCCATGCTCTTGCTTTCATAACCGGATGTTCTTGGAGCTTATGGGTATAGACAAAAGCACGCTTAACCAAGGTAGCTATTTTTTTTTTTTTTTTTTGAGATGGAATCTTGCCCTGTCGCCCAGGCTGGTATGCAGTGGTGCAATCTCGGCTCACTGCAACCTCCGCCTCCCGGGTTCAAGTGATTCTCCTGCCTCAGCCTCCCTGGTAGCTGGGGTTACAGGCACGCACCACCATGCCCAGCTAATTTTTGTATTTTTAGTAGAGACAATGTTTCACCATGTTGGCCAGGCTGGTCTCAAACTCCTGACCTCAGGTGATTCACCCAGCTCAGCTTCCCACAGTGCTGGGGTTACAGGCCGAGCCACTGTGCCTGGCCAGTGGCTATTTTTAAAAAGATTGTCCAACAAATTTGTGCATCTCCCTTCTTCTGATAACAGATCTGGTCAATGAGGTTGGCATATGACTCAGGTCTGACCAATCATCGACCTCTATTTCTTAGGTGTCAGTAATTGGTTCAGTGGGTGGACATGTGACCTTAGCAGAGCCAATTAGCATCCTTCCCTGGAATTGATGTATAGGAAAGATACTGTGAGAAAGATACTCTTGGTTTTGGCTCTAAATACAAAGTGGGGTGTAAAGTTGGGGGTGCTGAGAGTAATCTTTTTTCCTGTCACGTAGAAAAGGCCTGTTTGTAGTGGAAGATATGAAGCCAAGGAGGGAAAAGGGAGGTGAGAAATATATGGGGGTGTGGGGGAAAGAGAGAGAAGAGAGGGAGAGAAGAAGGGGGGGAGGGAGGGAGAAGGTGGGAGTGAGGGAGGAGAGAGAGAGAGATGGAGACAGAGAGAGGGAGAGGGGGGAGAGAGGAAAAAAGAGGGAGCGAGAGAGGAGAGAGAAAGAGGGAGATAAAGCGAGGGGGAGAGAGAGTGAGTGGGGAGAGGGAGGGAGAAAGGGGGAATGAGAGAGGGAAAGAGAGAGAGGGAGACAGAAAGAGGGGGAAAAGGGAGAGAGAGAGAAAGACAGGGAGAGAAAAAAGAGACAGGGAGAGAGGGAGAGAGAGGAGGAAGAGGGGGAAGAGAAAGGGAGAGAGAAAGAGAGAGAGGGAGAGGGAGAGAAGAGAGAAGGATGAGAAATGTATTTTGGCAGTGTCGAGTGCCAGTTCCACTGCTTGGGGACATTATCCCTGTAACCCGTCCTTTCAATGCTATATACTCCTTCAGTATCATTTTCAAAGCATGTGAGCCAATGCATTCCACTCCCCCTTAGGATGGCTTAAGTTCAGTTTCTGTTCCGATTTCTCTTGCAGATTTCTCTATACATTTTAAGGGTGAATGGACCCTGGCTCCCACACTGCTTTCTGGGAGGGATCTGTTCTGACCTGGAAAAGGATCTCATATGGCCTGGAACAAGGCAGAATTAGTGGCTTTTTACTCATCTTCTGGGTGTTCAGCTTCTGTCTGTCAGGGCTGGAGACTGCAGGACAGAATGTAACAGTTGGATAGAGTCTGGTAAGGGCATTTTATATAAGCCTTGCTGGATGTAACAAGGGCCCCATTCGTATTTCTCCTCTTTTACTCAGTAACTTTAATTCTTCATTTTTATCCTGAAAATAGCACAATAGGGAGTGAAGATTTTCTCCTAAAGATGCAGAGCCAGGCTCTCTCACAATGGTCAATGGGAAACAGCCCAGAGATGCATAATCTGAACAAAATTCAATTAATTATGGTTTTTCCACATGCGGCATTTATCTTGTTCCATGGTGAGTTTGAAATAATTTTGTAAATATTTATGCTACAATAGCGAATAAAAAGTAAGGCAGAGAAATTGTAAAAATACTGTCAATTAGTAAAGGGTCCTAAGTACAAAGATTAGAGGAATATATGCTATTATTTGACTATAACTAAAGGGTAGGATTGTAGGGCACGTTTATTCATGTTTCCCTAGACTTTCCTTCATCTTTTAAATGTTCTACAATGAGGATGTATTACTTTTACCATCAGAAAAATGAAATAAAACAAAATATAATAAAGTTAAACGAAACCTGGCTTGACTACACTCTGTCTCCTTTTGGTTGAGCAAAGATGTGTAATTGCTTGTGCTTTTAGCTTAGGCATGGAGTCCAGAAGACCAAATATCCTCTGTGACCTTTCAGCAAGTACCCTGACATTTCTTTTCCTAGGCATTTTGCCTGTAAAGTGGAGATACTAAATCCCACACAGTTACCGTTCAAACATGTAAAGAGGGTGTAAAGTGAATGGAATAGATGGAATGTTGAGTATGAATTGATTAAACAGTACTTTTAGGAACTATTTTGCTGGAGGTGGAGGGAAGTCTACAGTGTTCCACAAGACGTTCCTTGGGATGAGCAGCAGAGGCCTTGTTTCCAGGATGAAAGAGAGGAAGAGAGAGAGAGAGAGAGAGAGAGAATGAGAGGGCCATAGCATCACGGAACCATTCCCATCCTGCTGAAGTGCTCACCCATTTAGTCTCTCATTCATTCAGCCAACAATGACTAAAATATTCTTTATGTACCAAGACTGTGTGTGACATTCACTTACAGATGAATAAAGCAGCCAACATTCTGTGGGGCCTGTGGGTAAAGAAAGCTGCTGTAGAAATTGATTGATTAGATCACTGCTCCCCAGTGGAAATATAAAGTGAGCCATAAATGTGATTTTATATAATTATAGAATTTATGGAATTATATAATTTGATGTAACTTAAAATTGTCTTAGTAGTCACATTAGAAAAGTAGAAAAAAACCAAGTAAAATAAATAATATTTAATAGTATATTTAACTTAATATACCCAAAACATTAACATTACCCTTAATATAGCCTGAGTATTTAGATGCAGAATTATTTCAGTGCCCTACCCTAAACATTTTTATGCTCTGCCAATTTAATTCCCCTTTCCCCAACTCCTGGCAGCCACAGATCTTTTACTGTCGTTATAGTTTTGCCTTTTTCAGAATGTCACAGAGTTGGAATCATCTAGAATGTAGCCTCTTCATACTGGCTTCTTTCACTTAGTAATGTACCTTTAAGTTTCCTTCATGTCTCCTCATGGCCTTTCATTCTTTTTTGTACTAAGTCTTTAAAATCTGGTGTGTATTTTACACTTGCTCCCATCTCCATTTGGAAAAAACACATTCCAAGAGCTCGATGACCACATGTGGCCAGTGGCTATGGTGTTGGACAGTGTGGGCGGGACTAGATGGTCCTCAGTGCACCCCTGAGCATTAGTTGCTGTGACAACTGTGAGCTCAGAACTAAAGGCACAAGGCAGGTATCACTGTGGAGTTACCAAGGGACAGAGAAGACGATCCCAGCACCTGGGGGTCTATTTAATGGAGCTCCCAAGGTGGGAAGGTTGGTCATGATTTCTGAAGAATGGAAAGTTGTGAGTGTGCAGGTATGGAATAAAGGTAGTGGCAAAACTGATACCCCAACATTTTCTGTCTTGCTAGACACATTGATGAATTTTTAGCTGAATGATATCAGACACAAGGAGTTTCAGCCTCCATTTCACAAAGCTGTGTTAACATGGCAGAATCGTCTTCCAATTTAACGATTTGAAATTGAACTCTTAGCTGTATGAAACTGAAAAGAAGGAGTTGTGTTTCCGTCTTCCCAATTGTTGTAGACAGCATAATAGCCCCCTAAAGATGTCTACCTTGAAATCCCGAAACCTGTGAATATATGACCTTACGTAGCAACGAGGACTGAGTTAAGAATCTTGAAGTGAAGAGATTATGCCGAATTATTGGGCGGGCTCAAGCTAACCACAAGAATCCTCTTAAGAGGGATGTAGGAGAGTCGGAGTCAGAGGCGATATGATGAGGGAGGCAGAAGCAGGGCAGGGGAGACCGAGAGAGAGACAGAGAGAGAGATTTAAAGGCACTACGCTGTTGGCCTTGAGATGGAGGAGGAAGTTAGGAGCCAAGGAATGTGGGCTGCTTCTAGAAGGTGGAAAAAGACAAGGAAACAGATTATCCTCACATGGCCTCCAGAAGGAACTTTCAAACTTTCCCAGCATCTTGATGTTAGCCCAGGAAGAGCCGTTTTAGACTTCTGACCTCCAGAACTGCAAGGAAGTACATTTGTGTTGCTTTAAGCCATTACTTTTTTGGTAATTTGTTACAGCATCAATGGGAAACCAATACACTAACCGAGCTTTTGAATCACCAAGGCTTGGGACTTCTTTGCTCCTGGGAAGAACTGGCAAGACTTTATTTTCTGACTCTAACTCCCTTTGAGTTGACAGAGGTGGGCTTTCTAAAATGGGAAAAGCCTCCACAATTGGAAGAGATGGGAGTTTACTGGGGAGTGTTCTAGGGCTCAGCACTTGCTGGGAGTGAGGGAAGCAGGACCCGGCAGAGGGAGGACGTGAACTGTTAACATCATAAGCTACCTGGGGCTGGGATGACCCTGAAGGTCCTCCCACCTGGAGGGGAGGGGGCTGGGCCATTGGATATAGGCTGCCCCTGGGGTGGAAACTTTGGGCGAGGCAGTGCCCTTCCGCTGGGTAGGTTTAATTCCGGAAGAAGAAATTGGCTGAGTTGTTTGTCAGCCCATAATATTCTCAGCAGCTGGGGGTATGAGCACTTCAGTCTTGAAGGGAGATCTGGGTGGCGCACCACAGCATGCATGATGAATATCAACTTTATAGGGTAATTAAGATGGTTAAATTTGACCAAATGCACCAAGGGATTGGCACAGAGTATGGCACATACTAGACTTGTTCCCAGACCAAACCGAGGGTTGGACTGCTTATTCTCGCAACCTAGTAACGAGATGCAGGTGAACTGAGGAAGAAAGGAGTTTATTTCTGTAACAGGGTACAGGGAGAAGACCTGGAAAATATTGCCAGACCAACTGAAAATTACAAAGTTTTCCATAGCTTATATACCTTCTAAGCTATATATATGCCTATGTGTAAGTGCACATTCATCTAAAGACATGAATGATTAACTTCTAGTCTATAACTAAGGTCTGAGTCCTGAAGACCTTCCTCTGGAACCTCGGTAAATTTACTTAATCTAGATGGGTCCAGGTACTGGGGTGATTACCCTTATCTTGTCTCCCACTAAATCATAGAGGTTTGGGGAGTTCCTTTAGACCTCCAGTAAAACTTGTTTGTGGAGGTCTGGGGAGCTTCTTCAGACCCCCAATAAAAATTTTGTTTAATCCTACATGGGTCCTGCTAAGAATTCCTTCATTATTTTGTCATGCTTCAAGGCCCAGGAAAGGCCCTGGGCACAACTCTTGGTGGGCTTTTGTTACATCCCAGCCTTTGTATAGGGGACTAGCTCTTTCAGCTTTTAATATTTAACTTAACCACTGAGTCAGTGCTGAAACACTTGTTATGGGGGCCTTTCTGTTCAGTTGTCAATGAGAGCTGGCCTGCCACAGACTCTCAATAAGTGGGTGTTGATGATATTGTCATTATTATTACAATTATTCTGATATCGAGAATATTTTTGAAGATGCTAATGGATAAAAGAGGCAATGAGTGAATTCCAAGCAGCCTTAAAGTCCAGGCAATTTCGAGGAAATAATAATCTTCAGTGGCCTTAGAAAAGCCTCTAATCTCAGAGGTACTGACAATGGATTTGGGTCCCGAAAAAGCTGCCAAGTCTGCAAACAAACAAAGCAGTGTTGCTTTTGAAGGGGAAATTCAGAAGGAAGCAGAGATTTCAACAAAGCCATTTTGCATTTCAACCATCCCTGGTTTATGGTTCTCCAGAGCAGCGAGGACAGGTCTGCAAACACCAGAATGTGCTGTTTTGTTTTCCTTGCGGCGGTTTTATTCTGCATTCTGTATTCTCCCTGGGCCAGATGCTGCCTGTGACTTGACTTATTATTTCCAGCATGAAGTGCGCTGAGTGCTTTGAATTTAAACATGATACCTTGAGGTCCCTGTGGCAGGCCCTGTCCCTCACCCTTGGCCCCACTGGGGCAGTCTTTGGATTCTTCCTGGAAAAAGGCCCAGTCAGCAGGATATGCTGCTTGAGACACCAAGAAGTCTATAAAAGCCACTGGGAGTTTATTCTCAAGGTGGTGGCCCTTCCCCCTCCCCTGGGAGCTCCATTAGGCCTGGTCTGAAATATGCACTTGTCAGAGATGGGGATGTGAGGGTCAACAGTGAACTCCATGAGAATACAACCTGTTGGTTTACTTTGTCATTGCATCCCCAGAATTTATCCTGAGGCCTGGTACATAGTAGAACCTCAATGAATATTTATTTGTTGGATTAATGAATGAATTCTTCCCCAGAAGGTACTGGAAGGCCAGAACTCACCCTCCTGAATTTTAGGGCCCAGGAAGGCAAGCATGTTGCCAAGAACTGAGACATGACTGTGCACGGGTTACCTCAGGTGCTTCACTTCCCCTGAGCCCTGGGACTCTTGAGGAGTTGTATTATGTGGTTGGTCTCTCATGTATGCATGTTCTACAGTAATGGAGAGACAGCATGCAATGTTCTTTCATACACCAGTGCCTTTACACAGACCAATCCCTCTGCCTGGTCACTGTTCCTTCCTCCTCACTTCCCCTTGAAACAGCCTTTGCAAAATTATAACAGTGAGAGAAATCTAATATAACTGACTCCATCTTGCTTCTAACCTCACAAGCTAACTTCTGTTGCTCATTCTTGTGCATAGGCTAAACTAAATGAAGGAATTTAGTTTGTAGTTTAACTTCGAAGCAAGAATGACCTTCTCAAAACTGACCCCATCCTTGTTTGGGAACTGCAACCACCTTTGTAAGACTAATGAAGGGCCACAAAGTTAGAATTATGGTAGGCACCCGAATTCTGCTAAGATGTAGACATAAACTCTAACCAGTCATTGCTTCTTCTGCTAAGCTAGGACCATAAACAATAGTCAGCAACTATTCCCTAGCTTCTTTTCTGTAATTGCTTACTGCTCAGGAGTCATATAACTGGAGGTCACAAGATTTGTACCTTCCCCAGTTGCTTCTATAGATAACATCACTATTACAAAAAGTTTTTTATTCTCTGTAGCAATGGGGTCTTGCTGTGTTTCCCAAGCTGGTCTTGAGCTCTTGGCCTCAAGCAATCCTCTCTCCTTGGCATCTCAAAGCACTAACTAGGATTACAGGCATGAGCTACCATACCTTGCTTCTACAAACAATTTTAAATGCTCCTTTCTCTTGCTCACCTTCTCTGAACTTAATGAGTAGATATTTTACTTTATTCTTTTGTGTTTATTGTAAATGGAGTTGCTTTCTTGATTTCTTCCTCAGCGCGTTTATTACTGGTGTATAGAAACACTAATGATTTTTGTATGTTGATTTTGTACCTGCATCTATACTGAATTTGTTAATCTACTCTAAAAGTCTTTTGGTGGCATCTTTAGGTTTTTCTCTGTATGCAATCATGTCATCTGCAAACAGGGAAAATTTGACTTCCTTGTTTACAGTTTGAAGGTCCATTATTTTTTTTCTCTCACCTGATTGCCCTGGCTAGGACTTCCAGCATTAGGTTGCATCAGAGTGGTGAAAATGGGCATGCTTGTCTTTTTCTATTTCTTAGAGGAAAAGTGTTGTATTCCTCATTCTGTATGATGTTGGTTGTGGGTTTGTCATGCATGTCTTTGTTGGGTTGAAGTATATTGCTTTTATACCCAATTTGTTGAAAGTTTTTTTTTTTTTTATCGTGAAGGGATATTGAATTTTATCAAATCTTTTTTTGCATCTGTTGAGATGCTTACATGGTTATTATCCTTCATTCTGTTCATGTGATGTATCACATTTATTGATTTGCATATGTTGAACTCTCCTTGCATCCCTGGATTCCTAGTTCATTATGGTGTATAATCTTTTTGATGTGCTGTTGGATTTGGTTTGCTAATATTTTGTTGAGAATTTTTGCATCTGTGTTAATCAGGGATATTGACCTGTGGTTTTCTTTTTTGGTTGTGTTTTTGTCTGGTTTTGGTATCAGGGTAATGTTGACCTTGTAGAATGAGTTTGGAAGAATTTTCTCCTTTTCAATTTTTTGTAGTAGTTTGAAGAAAATTGGTGTTTGCTTTTAAAATGTTTGGTAGAATTTGGTAGTGAATCCATTGGTCTTGGGCTTTTCTTTTTTTGGGAAACTTTTTATTATTGCTTTAATCTCATTGTTATTGGTGTATTCAGATTTTCTTTTTCTTTTTTTCTGAGACGGAGTCTCGCTCTGTCACCCAGGCTGGAGTGCAGTGGCGCGATAGATTTTCTGTTTCTTTCTGGTTCAATCTTTGCAGATTTTATTTGTTCAGAAATTTATCTATTTCTTGTAGGCTTTCCAATTTTTTTGTATATAGTTGTTTGTAATAGTCTCTAATAATTTTTAAAAAATATCTGTGGTATCAATGGTAATGTATTCTCTTTTTGTTCCTGATTTTATTTATTTGAGCCTTCTCTCTCTTTTTCTTTTCATAGTCTAGCTATGGTTTCTGATTTGCTAGTCTTTAAAATAACAACTTTTCATTCTGTTTATCTTTTGTATTTTTTAAATCTTACTTTGTTTTATTTTTTTTTCTGATCTTTATTATTTCTTTCCTTTAATTAATTTTGGGTTTGGTTTATTTTAGCTTTTCTAATTCCTTGAAGTGCATTGCTGAGTTGTTTACTTGAAACATTTCTATTTTTTGAACGTAGGCAATTATTGCTATAAACTTCCCTGTTACTACTGCTTTTGCTGTGTCCCATAGATTTTGGTATGTTGTATTTTTATTTTCATTTATTTCAAGAAATTTTTAAACTTTCTTCTTAATTTCTTCATTGACCCATTGGTTGTTCCAAAGCATGTTGTTTAATTTCCATGTATTTGTACAGTTTCCAAAGTTCCTCTTGTTGTTGATATCTGGTTTTATTTCATTGTGAATAGAAAATATACTTGATGTGATTTTGATTTTTAAAAATTTGCTGAGACTTGTATTGTGGCCTAACATATGGTCTATCCTGGAGAATGTTTCATAGGAAAATATGTCCTACTGTTATTAGGTTGTACTCTATCTCCCCCTTTAGATCTATTAATATTTGCTTTATATATCTGGGTGCTCTGGTGTTATGTGCATATATATTTATAATTGTTATATCTTCTTACTGAATTGATTGATCCCTTTATCATTAAATAATGAGATTGTTTGTCTTTTTTCACAGTTTTTGGCCTAAAGTCTGTTTTATCTAAGTGCAGCTACTCGTGGTTGATTTTAATGTTCATTTGCATAGAATATCTTTATCCCTTTAATTTCAGTCTGTGTGTGTCATTACAGATGAATTGAGTTCCTTGTAGGCAGCATATTGTTGGGTCTTTAAAAAAATCCATTCAGCCAATCCGTATCTTTTAATTGGGGAATTTACTTTATTTACATTCAAGGTTGTTATTGATGGGTGAAGATGTACTCCTGTCATTTTGTCAATTGTTTTCTGGTTGTTTTTTATATCCCTTGTTCCTTTCTTCCTCTTTTTGTTTGTGGTTTGGTGGTTTTTTTTGTAGGAATAAGGTTTTATTCCTTTCCCTTTCACATTTGTGTATCTGCTCTACCAGTGAGTTGTATACTTTCATATGCCTTCATTATGGTAGCTATGACTGGCCTTTTGCTTCCAGAGGTAGGACTCCTTTAAGCACTTCTTGTAAGGCTGGTGTACTGGTGATGAATTTTTCATTTAATTTAACCAAGGTGGCAAAAGATCTCTAAAATGAAAATTATGAAATTCTGATAAAAGAAACTGAAAAGGACACAAAAATTAGGAAGACATCATATGTTCATGAATTGGAGGAATAAATATTGTTAAAATGAATATACTACCTAAGGCAATCTACAGATTCAATGCAATTCCTATTAAAATACAAATAACATTTTTCATAGAAATAGAAAAAAATCCTAAGATTTATATGGGATCACAAAAGACCCTGAATAGCCAAGCAATCCTGAGCGAAAAGAACAAAGTTGGAAGCATCACACTACGTGACCTCAAAATACAGTACAAACGTATAACCAAAACAGCGTGGTAATAGCATTAAAAACAGATACATAGACTAATGGAACAGAATATAGTATCTGGAAATAAATCCATCTATTTATAGCCAACTGATTTTCAACAAGGCATCAAGAATGTACACTGGAGAAAGGACAGTCTCCTTAGTAAATGGTTCTGGGAAAATTGGATATCCATCTGCAGAAGAATGAAACTATACCCCTATCTCTCACCAAACACAAAAATCAACCCAAATGGATTAAAGACTTAAATATAAGACCTGAAACCGTGAAACTACAAGAGGAAAATGCAGGGGAAATGTTTCCGAATAATGGACTGGGAAAGATTTCATGGTCAAAACCTCAAAAGCATGTAAAACAAAATAAAAAATAGACAAATGGATTTATATCAAACTAAAAAGCTTCTGCACAGCAAAGGAAACAACAGAGTAAAGAGACAATCTACAGATGGAGAGAAAATATTTGCTAACTGTTCATTTGACAAGCGAATAATATCCAGAATATACCAAAAAACTCAGTCCAATGGTAAAAAAAAAAAATCTGATTAAAAATGAGCAAATAATCTGAATAAACACTTCTCAAAAGAAGACATAAAAATGGCCAAGAAGCACATAAAGATGCTCAAGATCACTAATCATCAGGGAAATGCAAATCAAAACCACACGGAGATATCATCTCACTCCAGTTAGAACGGTGATTATAAAAAAGACAAAAACAAATAAGCAAACAAATGCTGGTAAGAATGTAGAGTAAAGGGAACTCTTATGCACTCTGATGGGAATGTAAATTAGTACAGCCATTATGGTAAATAGCACAGTGGTTTTTCAAAGAACTGGAAACAGAATTGTCATATGATTCAGCAGTGCCTTTACTGGGTATTTATCTAAAGGAAAGGAAATCACAATGTCAAAGAAATATCTGTACTCCCATGTTTATAGCAGCACTTTTCACAATAGCCAAGGTAAGAAATCAACCTAAGTGTCGATCAGCAGAGGAATGGATAAAGAAAATGTGCTATATATGCACAATGGCATACTATTCAGCTATAAAAAGAATGAAATCCCGCATCTGTGGCAACATGGATGAGCCTAGAGGATGTTATAAGTGAAATAAGCTAGGCACAGGAAGATAAATATTGCATGCTCTCTCATTCATGCAGTGGAAGCTAAATAAGTTGATCACATAGATGTTGAGAGTAGAATAGTGGTAACTAGAAGCTGGTAAGTGTGGGGGAAAGGAGGAATAGAGAAAGGTGGGTTAATAAATACAAAATTACAGCTAGATATGAGGGAATAAGTTCTAGTGTTCTATAGAACTGTAGGGTAACTGTAGATAACAATTAACTCTATATTTTCAAATAGCTAGAAGAGAGGATTTTAAATGTCCACAGCACAAAAAAAAATGATAATTATTTGAGGTGGTGGATATGCTCATTACCTGAATTTGATCATCATACATTGTATACAGGTATTGAAATATCACATTGTAACCCATAAATATGTGCAATTACTATGTGTTAATTTAAAATTTAAAAAGTATTTAGAGAGTTTCTTATGTAAGATCAAACAGACCATCATCCCAAATGGATTACATGTGGTACTAGATAGCTAGATACAGAAGGTAATTCCTTTCCAGGAGAGCTGAGGAAGTCAGTCACTGGGGGTGGAAGTGGAGGAGGGAGCGATCAGGGCAAAAAAAAAAAAAAAAAAAAAAAAAAAGAGAGAGGAGGAAGTGGGCAGTTAATAAAGGAAGAGAAGAAGGGAAGTGGAGAAAGGAAAGTTCAGTGAATTCCATAGGAGGGAGTATTTTCTCCTAGACCTGGAGTGAGGTGGCATTTACTGTGTTAGTGCATCATTGAGTAACATAAGTGCTGTACTCAGAGGGCACAGGTGCAGACACACCTACAACACTTGGATACATCTTGATCTGTTACTGCTCTGTTTCTGTCATTTGCACTGGAGTCTAGGGGTGGAAGTTTCTGGAATACTCATGTTAAGAATAACTCAGCATTTGTACAGCCCAGCTTACAATAACCTCATAAGAAATCAGTGAGGTCATCATATTGTCCCTTCTCCCACTGAAAAGAGTTAGCCAGCTTGCTTTAGGCAGACAGTAAGGAAAGGGTCCCCGGAGAACCTTCGACCCACCCACAAGTGGTTACACCAGGTTTTGTGCAGATAGAGAAATTGCAAAGGGGGCTTGCATAAACATACCTGCAGTGGAAAATTGTATTCCTTAACACATGGGCAGTAAGGGAAATAAATCAACATGGAGTGGCTCAGTTTAAGGGCCCACATGTGCACTGGGAGGATGGGGTGGAGCTGCCTGGAATTTGCACCTTAAGCCCTGGTATTCAACTGTGAAGAGGACGACTGGCAATTGCTTTCAGGACCCCTGTGTTTGCTGAGAGCTTTCCTTTTGCTTAATAAATTCTACTCCACTCACTCTCTGGGGTTCATGTGCCTAATTCTTCCCAGTCATGAGACAAGAACTCGGACCTAGCTGAGCTAAGGAGCAAAAGTCCTGTCTCACCACTAGTGTCTGTCACTCAAAGAGAGAAAAATTAACTTTGTTCAAGGATGCATTGGAGGGTGTGGGGACTGGGGAGATGTTGGTCAAAGGACACAAAATTTCAGTTAAACAGGAAATAATTTCAAGAGATCTAGTGTATATCACAGTGACTGCAGTTAACAATATATTGTATACTTAAAAATTGCTGAGAGTAGATTTTAAGTGTTCTCATCACAAAAATCATATGCATTATGTGAGGTAATGCATATGTTAAGTAGCTTAATTTAGTCATTTCACAATATATACACATATCAAAACATCATGTTGTATACCATAAATATATACACTTTTTACTCATCAATTAAAAAAAGAGAGAGAACACACAGCCGCTCAGTTCTGGCTCAACTCCTGTGACAGACATCAGTAATCAATCATGGCACTACCTGATCCAACCCTTGATTCAGGCAGTCACTGCTAATCAGATGCAGATGAAAGCTATTTGCTACTGGGCAAAGAATAAGACCATGTTGCCCCTGTGGGTATTTCAAGCCATACCCAGCATTATGTAACTCTCTCTCCATTATGGCCATTAATTGCTGTTATATTACTGGAAAAGGCCCTCAATCCAGACCCCAAAAGACTGTTCTTGGATCTCACGCAAGAAATAATTTGAGGCTGTTCCATAAAGTGAAAGCAAGCTTATTAAGAAAGTAAACAAATAAAAGAATGGCTACTCCATAGGCAGAGCAGCCCAGAGGGGTGCTGGTGCCCATTTTTATGGTTATTTCTTGATGATATGCTAAGCAAGGTGTGGATTATTCATGCCTCCCCTTTTTAGACCATATAGGGTAACTTCCTGACGTTGCCATGGCATCTGTAAACTGTCATGGCAGTAGTGGGAGTGTAGCAGTGAGGACGACCAGATGTAACTCTCATCACCATCTTGGTTTTGGTGGGCTTTAGCTGGCTTCTTTACTGCAACCTGTTTTATCAGCAAGGTCTTTATGACCTGTGTCTTGTCCGACCTCATGTGTCATCCTGTGACTTAGGATGCCTTAACCTCCTGGGAATGCAGCCCAGTAGGTCTCAGCCTTATTTTACCTAGCCCCTATTTAAGATGGAGTTGCTCTGGTCAAACACCTCTGACAGTTGGACCAATGACTTTATGACCCCTGATCATTTCCACTTCCTGTTCATCTCCTTCTTCTCATATGGAACCTTGCATAACACCTGCTCTGTCAACTCAGCTGAATCCTCCTTGACCAGGAAGCCTTATTTCACATAGATCCCTTGCTCCTATAGAATTCCTTAGAGCAGGATTTCTCACCCTTGGCACTATTGATATTTTGGGCATATAGTTCTTTGTTGTGGGGGACTGACCTGTGCATTGTAGGCTGTTTAGCAGCATCCCTGGTCTCTACTCACTTGAGGTACCATTATTCCCTCTCACAATTGTAACATCCAGAAATATCTCCAGGCACTGTCACATGTCCCTGGGGGATTAGGCAAATTTGCCTCTGCTTGAGGACCAGTGCTTTAGAAGTTCTTTGACCGTGATACCCCAAGCTGTTTGTGTTGTGAACATGCTTCGAGGCCATTACATTTCATAAGGCAGTAGCCAGGGCAATTGCTTGGAAGTGCTAATTAGATCAGGTCCATTCACTGTTTAAAATCCATCAGGGGCTTCTCATGGCCCTCAGGATAAAGCTCCAAAGCTCTGCCATGTCCTACCAGGTCTTGTTTTCTCTTCAATATTATCTTGGGCCACCTTCCCCCTAGATCACAAGAGACAGTGCCTGGGTCAGGAAATACTGGGTATTGTACTCAGGTCACAAGTACTTCCTGGGGAGGTACAATAGCTAGTAGTACAGATGCGCGTGACCTTTGGTAGCAGATGCTGGTGGCATCTCAGTTCCCACATGCCGATGGTTTTCTCTGACACTCTGGGGTGCTCTCTGGCCACTGAGATATCTTTGGCTTGTGCCTTGGGTAGATGAACATGCCAGAGAACTAATGCCCCAGGAGCAATGCTCAATGGATGAGGGATGGGAGTTGGTGGATGAGCAGTCCAGTTTCCCCACCCTCAGGTGGGACAGTTCTGGGTGTGTTCCAGATGAAGCCTTACTTGCCCAATGACAACCCACATGCGAATGCACCCATTTCCCCATCTCATGTCTCACTTTCCCACTGGTGCTAACTGAGATCATCCTCCAACTAAAGGACTTGCACCCAGGTTCTGTCTCAGGCTTAATTTATGTGCTCATAGTTGAAGGGCAACAAATGGCTGGGCTGAACACAGTGTAGACAAGACAGACAAGACAGCCCATCCACGTGACTTGTGAGTCATGGACCTTTGGGATTTCCAGGGGTTCTGAGAATGGACCTGGATGGCATTCAGGCTCACAGGTGACTGGTCTGCACTGCATGGGGCCCTGTGGGAATCTCCATTATAAAGAACCCCAGTAGATAATTTTAGAATCTGAGGCAAGCAAGTGTAGTGGTTAGTGGAGAAAATGGACTTGAATGTCTGGGTGTAAGTCCTGACTCTCTTGTGTGATTCTGAGCAAGTTACTTCTCTCACCTCGATTTTCTCCTCTGGAGGATAACGATATGATTGATTTATGGTCCAGACAGAAAACTGGGAGCATGAAGGGTATGCTGATAATAATTTATGCTGAACCATGGGCACGAGCCAGGATGTGAGAATCCCTTTCTCATCTGCTAAGTGGGGATAATAATAGTGCTTTTGGGGAACCCAAATGAAGATATGTTACTTTTTCGATCTTTGCAATAATCCTATGAGTCAAGTACTATTATTATGCCCATTACAGGGATGAGGAAACTGACCCCAAGGGAGGTGCGATGACCAGCTCAGGCTCTAGAACGTGCTCACATCTAGACACAGCGCTCTTGACCACAGTGCTACAATGTGGGGGCGGGAAGGGGGCTGCACTGGTGGCACTGCCAAGTAGACGCCAGCTTTCTGAGCTCTCTGCAACGTTTGAGTGTCTGCTGTGTGCCAGCCCCTCACCTGTGTTATCTCATTTATCCCCAGCACTACTCTCTGCGGTCCAGGCACTGTTATGATCCCCACCTAGCAGACCTAACTATTCAGCGCTACCCTTGCCTGCTTCAGATTCTGAAAGCATCTCCCAGTGTTCTTGCTAAAGAGGCTCTGGAAGGGCTCCTTATAATGCCAGTCATTCACCTGCAAGCCAGGGAGCTGTCCTAGTTCCTTCTCAGAACTCCTGGGAATCCCCCAAATCCATTCCTCACAAGCCACATGGATTGTGAGGACTGAATTGTGTCTACATGAAGCTCAGCCATCAGTGGCCCTTTAATTATAAATGTATAAATTGAGCCTCTTTTATTTTTCAAGGCCATAAAACTATTCATTTAAAGTGGCTCCTGCTCAGCTCATCTTCACAGATAAACATAAATAAATCACACCACTTTTCCATGAATTATGCATTAAACACACATCTGTAAAACTTCCCCGTCAATGGTAGGACTTTGAACATATGGGGTTTTAATTGGGCACTAAGTTTTCAAATCTCTGTCGATGGAATTAAAAAAATATTCCTAGCTTTATTTAAACTGTCTGTCCTTGTTATGTAAGAAAAATAGGGCCGAGCATGGTGGCTCAAGCCTGTAATCCCAGCACTTTGGGAGGCCGAGGCAGGCAGATCACCTGAGGTCAGGGGTTCAAGACCAGTCTGACCAACATGGCAAAACTCTGTTTCTAGTAAAAATACAAAAATTAGCTGGGCGTGGTGGTGGGCACCTGTAGTCCCAGCTACTCAGGAGGCTGAGGCAGGAGAACTGCTTGAGCCCAACCCGGGAGGTGGAGGTTGCAGTGAGCTGAGATCATGCCATTGCACTGCAGCCTGGGCAAAAGAGCGAAACTGTCTCAAAAAAAAAAATAATAATAATAGGCCTGGTGCGGTGGCTTACGCCTGTAATCCCAGCACTTTGGGAGGCTGAGGCGGGCAGATCACGAGGTCAGGAGATCCAGACCATCCTGGCTAACACGGTGAAACCCCGTCTCTACTAAATATACAAAAAAATTAGCCGGGCGTGGTGGCAGGCGCCTGTAGTCCCAGCTACTCAGGAGGCTGAGGCAGGAGAATGGCATGAACCCAGGAGGTGGAGCTTGCAGTGAGCCGAGATTGCGCCACTGCACTCCAGCCTGGGAGACAGCAAGACTCCATCTCAAAAAAAAAAAAAAAAAAAAATAATAATAATAATAATAATAAAATAAAAATAAAAAACCCTTCCTCAGACCCCTGCAATTTTGATACCTGCTGCTTTTGCTCACTTTCTGTAATTCAAATCCCAGCCTAAGTACTTATGGAGAGATTAAAACAGTTCTCGTGAGCTGAGCAGCAGAATGTCCACATAGCAGCAGAAAGTAAAAGGTAAAAAATGATCGGGTTACTGAGGAAATATTCACGTGTGGGCATTCACCACAGGCACCCTCTGTGTTAAGGCTCCTTGTATGTTTTAGCACCATAACCCTTTCCTGGGGATGCCCGAGAGGCGGAGAGCATTACAGGAAATCACGTAGCTGGTGAGAGGCTGAGCTATGTCTTGCAGCACCGTTAAACCAGGGCCTTTTTGCTGCCTCCCCATGTGTTATCCTATGACTCCATTTCCTCTTCTGACCTCATAGCTGCTCCCAGGTGGCCTTGAGGACCTCTCTGCACTGATAGGTGGAGTCTTCCAGGTGAGTGATTGACAGGCATTCACAGGAGAACAGCCCCGGAACGGCTCCGATGTTTATTTCCTCATTATTTTGATTCCGAGCTTTTGCAAATTGAGGACTCAGCAGCATGAGGATTAGGCAATTTTCTTTCCTCCTGTAATGTGCTTTCTCCAAATTGCTTCTTTCGAGGCAATTATTTGAGGCCTTTGAATTGCTCCTGTAGGCAGGCTGAGGGAGTCAGACAGCGCATCTTCATTTTCACAGGTCTTAGGGCTTTCTCCATACAAACACAGAAAGGGAAGGCAAGGAGAAAAGGAACACCACTCCTTGGACCACAGCAAGGTTCCCCCCATGCAAATCTTCTAAGAAACATGCATCAAGCCCCTCTGTACCCATTCATATGACACCCTCACCCTCTGAAATGAGTACTATCATTTTCTTTTCTCACTTAAGGAAACTGAGGCTCACAGAGGTGAAATAAAATTTCAGGTAACAGAGCAAGGGCTCATACCTCTCCATCCTTCGCTGATGTCTCCTTCCTTTGAACTCTCAGAGTATAAATTGCCTGTCTTTTCCTTTGGCACTTGCTAAAAAATGTCACCTTCTCTTTTATTTAACTGCATAGGAGAGTCAGCAGAGCATAGAGATGAAAACAATAAGCTCTAGAATTGGGGAGAGGTAGGTTTGAATTCTGGTTCCATCTCCTGTTAGCTGGGAGAATCTATTAGTTTTTTAGCCTCTGAGCTTGTTTCTTTTTGTTGGGGCTCAGAAACCAATACCCCCAAATACTGCGGTTTGACGTGCTGAACTAAAGAAGTAGCCTCAAGGTCTCTCTGACTTTCCCTCGTCCCAACTCTCCATCCTCTGTCTCTCCCAAAGCACAGGATAAAGTTGTTCTCTGAAGTTCTCTTATCTGCCTAGAAACCAGAACTGCCAAAAACACAACTGTCTTCCCCAAGTTTTCACAGCCTTAACTCATATTGCAGAAGGAAAGATGGAAGTCTGTTAATACACCTGCACAGACTTTCGTCACCAGCCATTGGCTGCCCTGTGGGCCCAACAGACTTTGTCTCAGGCCGTTGTGTGTTCTCCAACTCCATTCATTTCCCCCTAAACATCATTTACTGTCCCTCAAATTTCCACACTTCCCCCATCTCCTCTTCCCCTATGAAGAAGAGTATATAAACATCTGTGCCCCACTGGGTTATTCGGTAATCATTCTCCTGCAATTTCCCTATACTATGCATGTTAAAATACAATTCTGTGTGCCTTTTCTTCTCTTAGTCTGCCTTTGGTCTGTTGATTTTCAGTGAACCATCAGAGAGTAAAGGGGAAGTTTTCCTCTGGCCCCTACAGTTTTCTGTAAAATGGGGAAAAAAAGAGTACTTATTTCACGGAGTTCTTTTGGGGAGAATATATTTAAAGTAGTTAGAGCAGTTCCTGCACATTGTCAGTGCCTAAAAGAGCTTAGCCTGCCTTGTTTGTGTTGGCTTGAGTTCCTACTTTGATATTTTTCAACAGGACCCTGAGATGCACAACAGAATCTTTCTGAGACTTGATTTCCCCAACTCTAAAAAGTGCGCTTATATTACCTACATCATAGGGCTGTGGTGAGGATTAGCAAGACAATAACTGGGAAGTGTTTAGCACAGAGCCTAGTGCTTAGTGATTATTTAATACTGCTGTTATTGCTGTTATTACGAATACTCAGCACCGTGCTAGGGAGGTGTACTTAGGAAACCAGCATGTATTAAGGACCGACTTTTTATTCATATTTTATCTAATCCTCACAGCAACCCAAGAGGGAAATGCTATGATTATGCCCTGTGTGTTTATAGATGATGATCTGAGGCTCAAAGAAATGAGGTAACTAATGGAAACGGAACACTAGGAAATGATGGAGCCCAGTTTGTCCCCAGGTCTATCTGATTCTAAAGACCTTGGTCCCTGCACCTCAACACAAGGACAGGGGCTTTCACAACTAGGTGTGGAAGAAGAGCAGGGAAGCAGGGAGCCCAGAAGAACTGCAGACAAGTCAAGCAGAGGCAGCTCCTGTAGCTACATCCTCGTGTCAGCAAGGAGGACCTCAATTGCTCTGGGAGACTGCCTGATCTATGATATTTAAAATGCTTTCTTCATTTTGGGAGGCTGAGGCGAGAGGATCACCTGAGTCTACGAGTTCAAGACCAACTTGGGCAACATAGGGAGACCCCCCCCATCTCTACAAAAGCAATTAAAAAATTAGCCAGGCATGGTGGCATGTGCCTGTAGGCCCAGCTATTCAGGAGGCTGAAGAGGGAGGATCGCTTGAGGTGGGTAGGTTGATGCTGCAGTGAGCTATGATTTGCCACTTCACTCCAGTCTGGGCAACAGAGCGAGACCCTGTCTCTAAAAAAAATAATAAAATAGCCTGTAATCCCAGCAATTTGGGAGGCCAAGGTGGACGGATCACAGGCTCAGGAGTTCAAGACCAACCTGGCCAATATGGCGAAACTCTGTCTCTACTAAAAATACCAAAAAATTAGCTGGCTGTGGTGGCACATGCCTGTAATCCCAGCTACTCGGGAGGCTGAGGCAGGAGAATTGCTTGAACCCAGGAGGCGGAGGTTGCAGTGAGCAGAGATCACACCATGGTACTCCAGCCTGGGTGACAGAGTGAGGCTCTGTCAAAAAAGAAAAAAAAAAAGCTTCCTTTCTTTTAGAGTCTATCAAGATTTTTTGTAATTTCTTGACCTTTGGTGGGGTCTACAGACTCTTAGGAGCATAGCATGTAGAAGAAGTAGCTGGTTTCTAAGGCTCAGTTGGAATCAGGAAGAAGGTGGTCGTTGATGGGCTGGCCCCTATGGAGATGTCTTTCTTCAGTGAGCACCTGCCCAATTCCCTTCCTCATTCCCTTCACACACCTGGCTTTGTGGTCACCTTTCCCTGCATGTTGGTCCAGCTTGTCCTGTCTTTCCAGCATTCGAATATGAAGAGCAGGGATAAGTGAAGGGTTGAGTTCATGGCTTTGTGGGCTTTCTTTACAGTCTCTCCATAAATGAATCCATTCAGAGAGTTCTGGCAACACCGTGAGCAGCCTTTGAAGTTCCCTTGCTCAAAAAGTCTAATCACTGTCTCACTACGTCTATGCACTTATGCACTAGGTTATGTAGGGGAAAAGGGCTTAATGACACACATGAGACCTCTTCTTCATACCGGGTCTTTGATTAGCATATTTAATCCTCACAGCAACACTATGAAAGGAGGGCTTTACAATCCGCAGTTAACAGTAAGGCAATTGGATTTTGGAGAAGTAAAGTGACATGTCCTAGGTCACACAGCTGGTAAAGGAAAGATGCATGACTAGAACCTAGGTATATATGATTCCTGACCTTGTGCCCTGGCTACCGTGCCAGCCTGGGAAATTATGGGGCTTTGAGATGAAAATAATTGACCAGACAGTCAGCCAAAAGAACATGTGGGTAGATGTCACAGCTGTCATGACCAGTGACCTCTGGTGAATAGCATTATACAAATGTAGAAATGGTTTTCTCTGAGGCTGAGATGAGTCAAGGTCTGGAGAAACAGTCTTGATCTACAGTGGTCAGTTACCTGTGCTGGGTACTACTGAGGACAGCTGCCCAGGAATGGATGCACTGGGTGGTGCAAAATCCGGGGATGCAGGACACCAGGGGAATCCACCTTTCAGAGCCTGCCCTTTCACAAAGGGGTGGCCACGTGCTCCCAGCCCGCTTACCAGGCTGTGTCATGCTGAAGCATAAGCAGCTCCGGGAATGCCCCATTGTGTCTGTCTCCACTGGGCCTTGGCACAAACTGGTGTTCCTTGCTGGAGGACGCCTCTCTGCCTGGCTGATTCTCATTCACCCAAGACGAAGGCTGGAGATATTTAGTATCTCCTTTGATTGGTAACTGGTTCTAGAACCTGTGATTGAGGAACAGGTAGGGGAAGGGGTAGAGATTCACTGCTTTCCTGAGAGTTCTATAAATCCTGAGTAACTTGGGATCTGATGTAGGCGGCAAACATTTTTGAGACTCAGAGTTGGGAGATGAAAGTATGGAAGTAGCTGGGGCAGCTGGTGGCTTAGGTGGCTCCACTGGAGGGGATTGTATATTATCATGTGTTTTAAGAATAAGACGAAGTTTTGAATTGTACCTTAAAGATACAAATCTCAATCTCTACTTCTCTTGCTATTGATTTGAATTTAAAAAAATAGGATGTTGGGTTTTGGTCAGAGGATTGAGGCGGCATAGGGAAACATTTTGAGATAATACTTCTCTGTGGGCCAGAGGTCCTCCATGAAACTTTTGTAGAGGTTCCCATAGTGCTGTGGGTAAGTAGACTCTGAGGTCAGAAGACCTGGGCTGGAATCCCTGCTTCTCTACTCACCAGTCATAAGTCCTTGGACCAGATACTTAGCTGTTCTGGACCTCAGTGACCTCTTCTCTAAAATGGGCATATTGATGCCTACCTCGTGGGATCATTACAGGAAAGAAGAGAAGGCATGTTAAATGCTTAGCTTAGTGCCTGGCATTCGGTAATCCTGATCATTAAATGTCAACTTTTGTTATTTTTTATACTTTTAAAAGCTCAGGTTTTGGCATCAGCACAGATACGTGTTTCAAAAAAGCATTGTCATTTGCCTGACAATGGAAGGGCAAATTAATTAACCACTCTGAGCCTCAGTCTTTCTCCTTACAAAATAATAACAGCAACAATGAGGAGGACAAAAACCACATAACGCGTCAGGCTCTTGTAAATTTCAATGAAAGGCAAGGCCTGTGAAGTGATTAGAAAACTGGTAAACATTCAATACATAACTTGTGTTATTTTTTCTTGTTCTCTTGGTCTTACTGGTGAAGGGCCATTGTCTGCTTCTGTGAAAGTACAGAGAGTCCAGTAAATCTTTACAAAATATGCAAGCTTGACTGGTCTGTGTTCTCAACACTGTCTGAAGAACCTGGCTGAGTCCTACTCACCTAAGACAAAGGCTGGAGATGTTTGGTATCTTCTTTTAATTGGTAACTGGTTCCGGAACCTGTGATTGAGTAATAGGTAGAGAAAGGGGGAGAGATTCACTGCTTTCCTGAGAGTCCTATAAATCCTGAGTAACTTGGGATCTGATGTGGGATGCCGAGAGGAGGTGGCAAGCATCGTTGAGACTCAGAGTTGGGAGGTGGAAGTATGGAAACAGCTGGGGCTTTTGGGGGCTTAGATAGCTTTGTCAGAGGGTACTGTGAGACCTGGGCCCTGAGGGGTTATGATGGCAGCAACCAAGACAACATCTGTAAAATACAGAGCATGATCCATTTGCAGCAGGCACCTCAGCAGGGTACAGGGGAGCTGGGAGCAAGATCATGGTTCTGAGTGCACAAAAGGGAAGGCTGGTTAGTGGAAGTTCTGCCCATCTTCCTGCTATTTCCCAGATATTCCAGGACCAAGAGTCACTTTTACTTTTATTTATTTATGTATGTATGTATTTATTTTGAAGCAGAATCTCGCTCTGTTGCCCAGGCTGGAGTGCAGTGGCGCAATGTAGGCTCACTAAAACCTCTGCCTCCCGAGTTCAAGTGATTCTTCTGCCTCAGCTACCAGAGTAGAGTAGCTGGGATTACAGGTGTGCACCTCCACACCCAGCTAATTTTTGTAGTTTTAGTAGAGAAGGGGTTTCATCATGTTGGCCAGGCTGGTCTCGAACTCCTGACCTCTGGTGATCTGCCCGCCTTGGCCTCCCAAAGTAGTGTGAGATTACAGGCATGAGTCACTATGCTCAGCCAAGAGTCACTTTGAAAGGAAAGAAAAATCCTACTGGAGTAATGGAGAGTCTCATCAGGAAGAACAGAGCTTCAGTATAAATATAGACTGAGTTTCTTTTGAGTTCCCTGACATCTGTTTATGGGTGAGGGCACATGGTGGGGTGAGGTTTATTTTATCTTTACGGGGCATGGACCCAACAGGCCTGCTCCAATGCAATTATTTTTGAAATACCCTTGAGGATTTGATATTTACAGCTCAACGTGTGAATTGAGCCAAGGGTATTGATAAGACTGTGTGTGTATGTGTGTTGTGTAAACTAAGTTGTTTTCAATTCCTGCTCCCTCGAGCCTCTCTTTTCTTGGCAGGAGCCCTTGGAGGCCACTTGGCAGATGGCAGCTGGCCCATAGCTGCAAAGATCTGTCAGTCATGAGGCACCTCAGGGCTAGCATGTTTCACCAGGGCCCTTCTACCGTCTCTGGGTGATTGGGTCCCGGAAGCTCCAGAGAAAAATTTAAAAATAAAAAACAGACTCAGGCATACGCTAGGTTCTTTATCTGAAATGTTTTCAGAAGCTGCTTAGGTGGCTTCTAGCTCAGATGTGAATAACAGTGATAATAATTGTTAGAGGACTGTGATTTTTCCCCCTTCCATAACAGTGCCACCCCAAAATAGCAGGAAGTTCAATTACCTTGGAACTGAGTTTATTAGAGCCAAATGCATGCATTAAGGTCTGTCCCACGTGAGTCTGGGAAGAATGGAAGGAAAGCCAAATTGAAACCTGCTAGGTTCAAAGGAGTAGAGCAGAACATTTCATAAACAAAACAAAATCTCACAGAATGGTATGCTCATAAGAGGGAACTGAAATCTCCAGAGGGCAGTGACTTTATAACAACAATGGTGATGATTTACTTGTTTGTTCACTCAATACACATTCATTGAATACCTGCTTTGTGCCAGGCTCTTTTCTTGGCACTGGGATTACAAGCATGTCCTGAACTTCAAGTTCTATCAGGAGAGACAGTCTTTGAACATGATTTCACTCATACAAGTAATTAAAAGGCAAAATCCATCAGTGCTCTGAGATTGACTAAGGGAAGCAAGTCTAGGCAGGAGGTTGAAGGAAATGACAGTGAAGATGAAGTTTGAAAGATAAGTATCAGCCCTGTGGGTGGGTTGGGGAGATGGGGCTAAAGGAACATTCCAGGCAGAGGAAAGAGCATGTGGAAAGACCTTGCAATGGAAAGAATCTGGCTCACAGAGGAGACAGATATGTGTGGTTGAAGCAAGAGGGAAGACAAAGATCCTAGAGTGAAGCTGGAGGGGGAGAAGGAGACAATCAGGCTGCCCCTGAGGGGCATGTTGTAGATTTTTGAACTTGATTTTACAAGCAAAGAAAAGGTATGAAATGAGTGGGTGAAGTGGTTCATGCCTATAATCCCAACACTTTGGAATGCTGAAGTGGGAGGACTGCTTGAAGCCAAGACTTGAATTCCAAGCCTGGGCAACATAGTGAGACTCCCATCTCTACAAAAATATTTTAAAAAAAATAGCTGGGCATGGTGGTGCACACCTCTTTCCAGCTACTTGGGAGGCTGACTTGGAATGATCACTTGAGCCCAGGAGGCCGAGGCTGCAGTGAGCCATGATTACCCCACTGCACTCCAGCCTGGGTGACAAAATAATACTCTGTCTCAAAAAAAAAAAAAAAAAAGCATGAAAGATCTTTTAAAAATGGAGAATTAAACAAAGGGGGTAATAGTGGAAGTTAGGAAACAACAGTAATGGTCCTGGTGACGTGGGAGACAATCTCTTGAGCTGAGGGGGTGATGCACAGAAGTAGACATGCTCAAGAAATATATTTAAAAATTTGTATAAATGTATGGGGTACCAGTGTAATTTTGTTATATGCCTAGATTATGTAGTGGTGAAGTCAGGGCTTTGAGAGTATCCAGAAACATTTATAAGGTAAAATCCATAGGAATTTGTGAGTGAGAGAGTGTTCTGGAACAAGAGAAAGGGAGTGTCGGACGTAATTGCCAGGTTTATTGTGATATGATGATGGAAGTCATGGTGTCATTTCCTAAGACAGAAGATACAAGAAGGGAGGGGGCAGATTTGGAAGGGGAGGGCAAGAGTCCAGCTTTTGTCAGATTGAGTTTGAGGCTTCTGAGAGACACCCAGATGTAGATTCCAGGAGAGGAGTTTTTTCTAAAACATGGAGAAGTCATGTTCAAAATATCTTGACTGAAAATGCCAGTGAGATCTTATCAAAATATAGCATTTTAGAGGGAATTGTTGACATCATCTGAAGGAAAGCACAGAGTGCTAAGGAAAGGTACCAGGGTTGGGGGTGGAGGAAAGATGGATTGAGGGAAACTGAGAGGGAGCACCCAGAGAAGTAAGAGAAAATCAAGAAATGAGTGTCATGGAAGCCAAGAGTAAAGTGTGGTAAAAATAGCAATAGCAGTGATAGTCATAGTAATAGTAGAAATAATAGTAATAATGGCATTAGTAGCAGTATTAGAATAGCAGTAGTAGTAGAAGAGGAGCAAGAAGAAACAGTGGTCGTAGGAGTAACAGCAGCAATAGTAGTTGTAGACATAGTGGTAGTCATAACAGCAACAGCAGTAGTGGTAGCAGTAACAGCATCAGCAGCAGCAGAAGTAATAGTGGAAGTAGTAGTAACAATGGCAGTAATAATGTCAGTAGCTGCAGCAGCAGCAGGGGTAGGAGTAGTAAATGCTCGGAGTTACCTGTTTGGTGTTCTTTGGAATATAGCAGTCTGTGTTTTTGTTTTGAGCAGATTGAGGCACATGACCACTTCATGCAACAGGAAGTGTAAGTTGCATTGTTCCCACTTGACAGATGAGGAAATGAAGAAATAGAAATGTTAGGTAGTCTTACTGAGAGAGAAGCTAGTTAGCAACAGGACTGGAGATAGAATTCTGGTCTTCTTGAGTCCTCATTAAATATCATGTTCACCATTTAGATTTACGGCGTAGCATTTCAGAAGTTCCATGTTGTTTCCTACTGGAATGTAACTTCTGCAGGGCAGGACTTTTGTCTGTTCTGTCCACTGAGGGATCCTCAGTGCTTTGAGTGGTGCCTGGTGCATAGGAGGACTCACACATTATAGGGACTCACAATGAACTAATGTTGGAGAATGAATGAATGAATGAATGAATGAATGAGTGAATGAAAGAAAGAACAAATCTTCCTCCCTAACTTGGGTATAACTTCAGGAATGTTTTATTGTTTTAATGGGTCTCACAACCCTGCCCAACCTTTCTCTTCCTATGCCTGCTAACTGTATGTTGCAAATCTGTTTGGAAATATTTAAAAAAATTAATCTAATAAAATAAAAAGATCTTGGCATTTTTCATATGTTCATATCATTAAAAGTCCACATCACAAGTTCCTGCTTTCAGAATCAGTATTCAAGAAGTAATTTAAATCTAGCTTCCTCCCCTTCCCTGATCATTCACATTCATTTGTATTAAAGGTCAATGTGGAAGTAACTTTTTTTCCTAGACCAGTCTGCTTGGAGAGAAGAGCTTTGAAATCATGCTGTGCCAAGGAGGGGCCAGCTATAGCTCCATGAATGATTCACTATGCTCTTTAGGAATATAGTATTCTGCATCCCCTCCTGTATTTATGAATGTTTAGGTATAGCAAAAAGGCAGGATCATGTAATAAAAAGAGAACAGACTTGAGAGTCAGACAGACGTGAGTTGAAAACTCCATGTTCAGACCTTGGACAAGTCATCTTCTCTGGGTCTCAATTTCCCTAATCTTTTTTTTTTTTTGAGACGGAGTCTCGCTGTGTTGCCAAAGCTGGAGTGCAGTGGTGCAATCTCAGCTCACTGTGAGCTCCGCCTCCTGGGTTCATGCCATTCTCCTGCCTCAGCCTCCCGAGTAGCTGGGATTACAGGTGCCCACCACCACGCCCGGCTAATTTTTTGTATTTTTAGTAGAGACGGGGTTTCACTGTGTTAGCCAGGATGGTCTTGATCTCCTGACCTCGTGATCCACCCACCTTGGCCTCCCAAAGTGCTGGGATTACAGGACTGAGCCACCGAGCCTGGCCAATTTCCCTAATCTTTAAGCAGAGGCGGTAACTAGTACCCACATCTCAGGCATGTGGCTGGATTTACATAGGATAACTTAAAACCTCAAAGCTCAAATGCCAGGAGTATATTAGGTAATTAAGTGTATGTAAGTTTCCTTTCTCCATAGCTTGTAGAACCATTTACATAATGGAGGTGAAGCACCTTAGCAAGCTGTGCAGTGTTGTGTCTTGTGGGGAGGTGCCTCTCTGTTTTTCTTCTCCTGCTGCTGCTTTACAAAATTCTGGGTTCCAGCCATGTGGAACTATACATTAGACTCCCAAATGCATTATGTTCCCCACATTCCATCTGAGTGTCACATTCCCTCCATTGTTTAAGAGCCAGCTTAAGTGCATTCCTTCAATAATCTTCCTCTATATAGCATTCCCCCCTCCATCACGTTGGTTCCACTTTCTTCTTTGAGTTCTCCACTAAAACCACACACCACCTTCATTATTCCTTATCACTTAATAACACATATATTTGCTTATATTCCTTCCTCTCCAACAAGAGTGAGTTCACCCAGGACAGGAACTTTGATTTATCCGGGATCTCCAGTGGTTAGCATATAATTGGAATTCTAGAATTATGTCTTGAGTCAATAAATGTGATTATTATTACTATTATTATCATAATAAGAATTTTCTCTAAACTCAAGAAAAAAGAAAGCAATATCTCAGTCAAATCAATATAAAAGAAGCCTGAGTGTTATCATAAAATCCTTTGGAGAGTAGACCAGTCTTTGACCATATCCTAAGAACAATGGCGTTAAATGTAGCTATTACTTTGCCTTCTTCAGTTAAAATTACTTATTCTCTCCTAAACAATTTTGCCTATCCATGTTCTCTCTATAGACACCCAACATTCTTAAGTGAACCAATAGGGTTTATATGGACCCCTATGGTCAACAAAATAGTCACACAGAGATACTTTTTTTTTTTTTAAATCATAGGTTGACTGCAAAACCTAGTAAGGTGGATAATTCCACATCATGACTTTATGCCCAGTGCACTCAGAGAAATTAATCATTCCATCTTGGTCCAGCACAGGTCTGGCTTTCATGTCCATCATTTCAGTAGAAGCACTCCCACCAAGCCAGCAATGCCTTCCTTGTTGAAAAGAGCATGGGTACTGTCATTCTCCTTTTTTTTTTTTTAAATTATTTCAGTAGTTTTTGGGGAACAGGTGGTTTTTGGTTATATGGAAAAGTTCTTTAGTGGTGATTTCTGAGATTTTGGTTCACCTCTCACCCAAGCAGTGTACACGATATCCAGTGTGTAGTCTTTTATTCCCCACCCCACTCCCTGCCTTCCCCCTGAGTCCCCAAAGTCCATCATACCATTCTTATGCCTTTGCATCCTCATAGTTTAGCTCTCACTTATGAGAACATATGATACTTGATTTTCCATTCCTGAATTGCTTCACTTAGAATAACAATCTCCAACTTCATCCAAGTTACTGCAAGTGCCATTATTTTGTTTATTTTTATGGTTGAGTAGTATTCCATGGTGTATATATACCACATTTTTTTTTATCCATTCGTTGGTTGATGTGCATTTAGGTTGGTTCCATATTTTTGCAGTTGCAAATTGTGCTGCTATAAACATGCGTGTGCAAGTGTCTTTTTTCATATGACTTATTTTCTTTTGGGTAGATACCCAGTAATGGGATTGCTGGATTAAATGATAGTCCTTCCTCTTTGCAGAATTTTCCAGATTTGACCATTCTTTCCTTCCTGAAAAACTCCCCATCATCTTGACTTCTCTATAGCAGTAAATCAGGGTGGTTGAGGCCATTTGATATGGAGTCAGAAAGTCTGAGAGCAACGCCTTGCACCCCTTCTACTGAGTGTACAATCCTGAGCAAATTACTCCAGCAGTTTAAGCCTCAGTTTCTCCAACTGTAAGGAGAAGACAGGAGTTATACCCACTTCAAAGAATATAAAAATAATCTTTGCAAGTCTCATTGCATAGTGACCAGCACAAAGGGCATTCCGTGAAAGTTAGTGCCATTATCAGCACATTCTCCTGGTGTTTCACTGACAGGCTTATGTGAAGCCTGTTTTCCTGGCTTCCACTCTTCTGCTCTTTACTTAAAAACTGTTTCTTGGCCAGGTGTGGTGACTCTTGCCTGTAATCTTAGCACTTTGAGAGGCGGAGGTGGGAGGATTGCTTGAGAACAGGAGTTCGAGCCCAGCCTAGGCAACATAGAGAGGCCTCATCTCTACTAAAAATCACAGAAATTAGCCAGGTGTGGTGGCATGCACCTGTGGTGCCAGCTACGCAGGAGGCTAAGGTGGGAGGATTGCTTGAGCCTGGGAGGTCAAGGCTGCAGTAAGCCACAATTGTGCCACTGCACTCCAGCCTGGGTGACAGAGCAAGACCTTTTCTCAAAAAACACAAAAGACTGTGTTTCTCCAGGGCTCTTTCATGGGCCCTCTTTCGTTTTTGAGCTATGCATTCTGACTAGGAAGACTCTGTAGCCTCAGGTATTATTTCTGAGCTGGAGATTTTCCTCCTTTTGTACCTCCAGCCTCAATTTTTCTTCTGAGTGCCACACTCAAATGATGCCGTATCTCCTCTGGGATATCTCCCAGGGAACTCAGACTCACTCTGCCTCAGGTTGAGTGCACAGCCTTCTCCTGAAATGCAAACTTCGTTTGGCGTCAACTATCTCATGATCCATTAGGTGCTCAAGCCAGAGTCTTCCTCACCGTCTGAGCCAGTTATTCATCGTGTCCTGCTGTTTTAAACTATCCACTTCATCTGTTCCCACCGCATCCACATCCTTCTGGTTGAAATGTCTCCAATAGCCTCCTAATTGGTCTCCCTGCTGCCATGTTTGCTCACCCCCACTTCATCACCCAGCAGGAGTCATGCTTTCACAGTGATGGTCAGACCATGCAACTCCCCTGCCTAAACCACTGCAATAACTTCCCCTTATTCTGAGAATAAAATCTCAATTCCTTCCTTTGGTACAGTGGATGTTGTGGTGTGCTGCCCTGACCTTCCTACAAGACTAAGGCATTTATTTCCCCAGCGGCTGGGAGTGTAGATGAAGCCGTCCCTGTGAACTTTATAAAAATAATCAGGGAAGAAAGGAAAGGGAGAAACATAATAGATGAAGTTTGCAGCACACTCAGCTTTAATCATGAGGTCAATTTGCCCTCTGACCTGCTTCCTCATAGTTTGGTGCTTATTGTCCTGGAATCATGTAGACCTTGTTACAAGATTATAGTTCTCCTTAACTACTCTACAGGTAACAACTTGAACATTATAAAATGTTATGTTTTCCCTTTGAGATATTCTTTCAGGTCCTACATACCAGTGAAACTACTGTTGTCAGCTGGTCTGGAGGACCCCATGAGAAGCTGATTCACCATGGAATGCAGTTGCCATGTCCTGATGATTCCCTTCTATTTGCCCCAACCAATCTATGACTCCAAATTTCCAGCCCCTCAGCCTCCATAATCCCCTTAAAACCTCCAGCCCAGAATTCCTTGGGGAGATGGATTTGAGAGTCTCCTCCCATCTCCTTGCTTGGCACCCTGTGATCATTAAACTCTTTCTCTGCTGCAAACCCTGCTGCCTCAGTGCATTGGTCTGTTACTATGCAGCAGGCATATATACCTGTTGGTCCATTGACTGCTGATAACTCATAGCTGAGTGCCTCCCTAGAAAGAGTGTTGTCCCATCCAAGGTCATGTCTCTTCGTTCTATGCAACAACTGGTCAGGGTTAAGGCACACAAGCCTGCCTCCCTTGCTTCAATTTGGAACATCTTTGAGGGGCCATCCCAGCTCCAGTGCCCCCACAGAAGATCATCTGCAGCTTCTATTGTCACTGCAGTTTTCCTTACTTCCTCCCTTTGTCCAGCTTGCTTCCTTCCCATCCTTATATCTGTTGTTCTCAAAACCACTCCCCAGCAAAATCCCTGCATGTGAATCTCTGCTCAGAATCTTTTTTCCCTGGGAGACTGACCCACAACTTAAGTCTTACAAGGTTCTCCATGACCTGGCTCCAGCTCAATGCCCAGCACAAAGTGGATGCTCAGTGAGCACCTTGGATTGATTGGCTGGTTGGCTGGTTGCTTGGTTGGTTGGGGTAAAATGCATAGAACATGAGAAGTCAGGTGAAGAATATCTCTTTCACATGCTCAGCACTGGGCATTTGTTCAGGGGGCTTCAGGGGCATAATCAGAGGACATCCAGGATAGCAAATGGGCAACGCAGACCCCAGGCAGCTGCTGGTATCAGTAGTGAAGGGTATCTGTAATCCAGGTAGCACAGGGGAGAGCAGAAAGGCCCTGCCAGTGACCTACTTTTATCGTTAATGCTTTTCTATTAGCAGAGCATTTACCTCTGAATCGATTTTCGTGTATTCTCTCTCTGCCAGACCAGGAACAAAAAGAAAAGGCAAAATTTCCCAGTGTCTTTCCTCTTGCAACTGATGTAGCTGTGGCTGAATTTCACCTTTTTAAATGACTTCCTGTGGAAACAGCAAGGGAAGATTTCTGGCAGGATTTACTATGCAATTTGATTCTAACCTGATCCCGTCAAGCAAAGAGAAATGGTAAAAAGCAAACAGAACCCCAAGCTTTGCTCACAAGCTGGGGGCCTGCTATGCTGTGCCTTGTCTCCAGGCCTTTGAGTGTACTATAAAGTTCACCTATATTACCCACGCCTGCTTTATCGTTGTGCATAGCTCCTGCTTGTGCTTTGAGATTCATCTCAGACATGACCTTGTATAGGATGTTTTCCCCAACTCTCCTCTTCGTTCCCTACTGACCACACCAAATTCTCCGGTAACTTCTTTCTCTTTTCACATTGGCAACTAGGAAGCTCAGTGCTCAATTTACAGGCTCTGAGTAACCTGTTAAACATGCATGTGTGAACACTAATTTTTTGACTTCCTCTTATTTTGCTTACACTTATTTTTCTTTTCCTTAATTTCCTTATTAGCATAAATTTGCAATCCTATACTGACTTCATTGTTTTTCAAACAAGAAAGAAAAAACGTTAGAAAGTGAAGCTTTAAAAAATGACCACGATGTATTATAATTGACCACCTACTTATCCATTTTCCCCATTGCTTTGTGAGTTTATAAGGAGAAGACAGTAATATCTTTTCATCCATCTAACTCAAATGCCTGGCACTTAGTAGGTTCTCAGAAATATTTACTGAGTGAATGGAGCAGACCTAAGGGGAGATGAGGTGAGAATGGTGATTTGGGGACTTTTTACTTTGAACTGATTACAGTATATAAGACAAAGTAGATAGAAGGACTCAAATATTTTGTACATTTCTATGCTTAAAAGATCATGGATGATTTCTTAACCAGAGACATTGAGAAAGAAGGAAGGAGCAAGACAACTAGAGGGAAATTGTCTCATTTGGGCATGAGCCCCTCAGAATTAACAGTGAATAGGCCATTTATTGAATTGGTGGGGCCTTGTCTAAATTTCTAAAATACATAAAATACTGAACATGATCCAGTAACTTTTTTTTTTTTAGGATTAGAATACATACTTTGTGAGGCTGAGGCAGTAGAATCACTTGAGCCCAGGAGTTTGAGGCCAGCCTGGGCAATATAGCAAGACCCCATCTCTACCAAAAAGAAATTAATTTGGCATAGTGGCATGTGCCTGAGGTCCCAGCTACTTGGGAGGCTGAGGTGGGAGGATCAATTGAACATAGGAGGTTGAGGCTGCAGTGAGCTGTGATCACACCATTGCACTCTTGCCTTGGCAACAGGGCAAGACCTTGTCTCAAAAAAAAAAAATTAGGGTGAATTTTTATCTTTCTCATGGAATAATAATTATTTCTGTTTATTTAGCAGAACTGTATAATGCTGTGATATTTAGATTCCTGACATTATCACAGTTAATATGAAAAATATCCCTGGGAGGAGGGTTTCATAATCCTCATTTTACAAAGGAAACAGTTAAAACTCAGAGAAGTGAGGTATTTTGCTTCAAGCAATTCATCTGAGGGTGAACCAGAATTTGAATCCTTGTCAGCTGATCCCAAAACCCACTCTCTGTATTTTTTTTCCTAAAGTTTTCTTTTTTTTTTTTTTTTTTGAGATGGAGTCTCTCTCTCACCCAGGTTGGAGTGCAGTGGCGCGATCTCGGCTCACTGCAGGCTCCGCCTCCCGGGTTCATGCCATTCTCCTGCCTTAGCCTCCCGAGTAGCTGGGACCACAGGCACCCGCCACCTTGCCCGGCTATTTTTTTGCATTTTTAGTAGAGACGGGGTTTCACTGTGTTAGCCAGGATGGTCTGGATCTCCTGACCTCGTGATCCGCCCGCCTCGGCCTCCCAAAGTGCTGGGATTACAGGCGTGAGCCACCACACCCAGCCCTAAAGATTTCTTTACAGAATGCTCTTATACTTCTGGTTGTTTTCTCTTAATTTTATTACAGGGAGGGTTCCAGAATCAGGGATATCCCCAAGGAGTAGCAGGGAAGGGATGGATTTAGAGTAGGGGTCCTTAGTGGGGCACATTTGTCTCCACAGGACATTTGTCAATATCTGGAGATACTTTCAATGGTCAGAACTGGTGTGTAGCAGGGGCAGGGGCAGTGTATGCACTACTGGTATTTAGTCAGTGGAAGTAAAAAAAATGCTCCTGAACATCTTACAACACACAGGACATCCCCCACAATAACGAGTCCTCTGGCCCCATGTCAACAGTGCTGAGATTGAGTGCTGAACTCTGACCTAGAGATATTTCTTACCTTTCCTGACCCAGGAGCAGCCTCTCCTCTGCTGTCCTGACCTGTGTTTGTAGAGAAAATTGGACAAAGCCTAGGGGAACTGCCTCTACTTTCTAGCCGTCTAGCTCACGTACTTTCTATTTCTGCTTCCTGAGAGAAGTCAGTGAAGATGGTGACAAAGATGAGTGAAAACATAGAGAAGTTTCTCTGAGGAAATCCAGGATTCACTGGGGGTCTTTTCAAACTATCCCATTGCTAACCCATTTCTTCCTGTTATCTCAAAATGGAGGGAAAGATATAAACCACATTTATTGGTATGGACCTCGTTGCATTTGAGGTGGGAAGAGATCATTTTTCATGGGTAGCTCTTGGGGAAAAGCCTGGCTTGGAATTCCTGCCAACTTGGAGATACATGGACAAAATTACTAAGAAGTAAAATGGGACAGTCCATAATTAATCATCGTGTAAGGGCTGGAAAGGTTAACCTTGGCTGATATTCTTCAATTCTGTTCCCACATTTTGATGCACCAATGACTTCTTAAACAAGTGTTAATTCAATTTTATGTGCCAGGCATTACGCTTAGGGCTTTGTGAGTATAATCCCGATTAATCTGAATGCCAAATGAAGTAGGTACCATCATTAACTTCGTTTTGCAGGTGAGGAGACTGAACCCTACCCAAGGTCACCCAGACACTAAGGTGCAGAGCCAAGACTTGATCCCAGTTCTGACTAATTCCAGTGACTAAGCTCTTAACTGGCTGTCTAAAGGCTGATTTTGGCCCTTAAATGTGTTTGTCGACCTCTATAGTGTTTTTAAAAAGTTGGCCAGGTGCAGTGGCTCATGCCTGTAATCCTATCACTTTGGGAGGCCATGGTGGGAGGGTCACTTGAGCCCAGGAGTTCAAGGACATCCTGGGCAGCATAGCAAGACCCTGTCTCTATGATAAATAAATAAATAAACAAACAAACAAACAAACAAATATTTATTAGCCGAGCATGGTGGTGCACAGCTGTGGTCCCAGTTATTTGGGAGGCTGAGGTAGGAGGATTGCTCTAGCTGGGGAGGTTGAGGCTGCAGTGAGCTGTGATCTCGCCACTGCACTCCAGCCCAACAGAGAGTGAGACCCTGTCTCAAAAAAAAAAAAAAAAGAATTATTTGCCAATAGTTGAAAAATTGAAGATTATACAGAGAATCTCTTCTTCTAACTCATCCTGTAAAATAAGACTACTGGGAACACTGCACACCTCTATGTGGCAACAATCAGCTGGCACTGAGAAGTAGCTGCTCTTTTCAGATAGTGCTGTCATTCATCCAGGTAATCTGCTTGGCCGGTGTAGGTACCCGAGATTTTGATATTTGGTTAAAATCAACCTGGCATGTGAGTGGGTTGAGAGAAGAGAGAACAATACTTGCATGTGTTATGAGCATTATTTCCTTTCAGTCCTCTCCTCTTGGGCAACATGACCCAATCAGTGTCCTTGAACTTGACCAACTCCTCCTTGAGCCAGAAGAATGGGACACTTCATTGCCCATCACTGTGACTTGAAATGCATAGCAGTCGCAGGAAACAGAACCTCCTTAGAAGCCAGCATAAACGCTCAGGCATTCTCTTCAAAGCTATTATTAGTTTTTTTTAAAGCCCATAGATTCAGAATTCCTACAGGTATTGTTAAACTAGATGTCAGTTCCAGGTCAACCCCTCTGACTGTTACAGTCATAATTCTGATACCCAGAGGGAGCAAAATCAGATAAAGAGTCACTCCCCGCCCCTTGCAGAATCTGATTTAACAAGGCTTATTTATGTCTCAGCATACCACAGGTTACAATAGAATCATCTTTCCCATACATAAATAATGTATAAATTTGTGTTTAGTCATTGTGCCTGCTTTTCAGTCCTTGGGGAAGCAGAAGGACAAAAGATTCAGCCTTGCACAGAGATTTAGAGGATACTACCTCTGCCCTTCTTGCATTAAACATGGGATCTGGCTGACTCTTACAGAGAAGTCCCAAGAGAATGTTTTTACATAGTGTCACAGGTTCAATCTGCTTGCAAGTAAAAGGTCACAAACTCTCGGCTGAATGATGATGATGATGATGATGATGATGATGATAAGTTAGCACTTTTATTTAGAGCACTCATTACGTACTGTGTTGATGCTTTATCATCTCTAATCTTCATAACAGCTCCTTCAGTTGGTCTTATTATTTACATTTTGTAGGTGAGGAAAGTGAGACTTCCAGAGGATACATGTTCGAGGTCACAAGCTAGAAAAAGTCATAGCTGGTATTAAAATGTAGTTTTATTGGCTTCCAAAGCCTTTTACCCTGCCACATAGGTAAATTCTTTAGTAATTTAAATTAAGCCATTTAGGTTACCCAGGAGTACAGTTTGGAAGAGATTCATCTACCCCATTTCCTAATTATCCAGTGAAAATCTATGCATCTAGGAGACTTCAAGCATTCATCGTTGTAAAGGCTTGAGCAACTTCAAGAAGCACAGGTTTAAGAATTCATTTAGAATGAACATGGTGTATTAAGGAGCTAGGGAGTGATATTGGGCCACTTGAATCTTCCCAAGATCATCCCTGACAACTCACAAGCCCCTGTCCTCAATGTTCCTTTAATTAGGCAAAGCAGAGGGAACATATTCTGCAAATTGCTAAGTGGTTAGTGACTACTTTGTACTAAGAAATGTTAACCTTTCATTCAGAGGAGCTCAATTAGCAAGAGTCAACCAGTGGTTAATAATAATAATAATCCAATAGAATGATCACTGAATGAAAGGTTTTTATTTTTATTCACAGGAATCATTTGTTAAATATGAAGAGACATTCCTTTACGTTTAATTGAAGAGGGAAGGGATGCTCTGAATATCTCTCTGAGGCTTTAATGACGAGATGATAGGGAAGAGGCATGGAGGAAGGTATCTTCTGAAATCTTTTCTTTGAGGCTTAGGATGGAAACAGATGCTAAGTGAATCCTCCTTTCTCTCTTTTTTTCTTCTCCTTGTGTATTTCTCCATCAGCACATGTCATACACTCTCCCCAGGGACTGGGGCCTGATCACAGACCAAGGCTCTTGGCTCCTAAACATTCAAAGAACATCAGTGACCTGAGTAGCAAGATCTATAGAGAGGGGACAAAAGATCACAGGGCTCTGGCAGTCCCAAATGAGTCAGAAGCAGAGTTCAGAGTGGGCAGAGAGGTGCAGACCTCATGTATGCGATGTGCCTTCTGACCTCAGACCTGGTGGAGGAAAAGTACTCTTGTTTCCTGACCACTTTATTCTGTGCACTGTCTGGGACACTTACTTGATTTGACTTAAACCATGCGACCCCATGGGGCAAGGTGTTGTTCTCTACAAATTACAGATAAGAAAACTAAGATTTATTTGTCCCCAGTACCATACTAATAAGTGAAGCTCAATTAAAATTTAGGTCTTTTTTCTGTGAGTCGGTTCTCCTGATCTCTTCAAAGCATACATTTGACTAGGGGGTATGCCCTGTTCTAAAAAAAAATTCTGATTTTCTACAGAGGCATGAAGAAGGAGGAAAAGGATGCAGGAAAGAATTTAAGGGGCAAGGTGGATGTGATAAAGGAACGAGAAGGTCCTGAGAAAAGATGAAAAAGAGAACAGTGACTGACCCATGTCATGAAGCATCAGTTTCTAAACTTTGCTATATGCAGGCTCAATGGTAAGCATTGTTCAATGCATTTCCTCATTTTGTCCTTGGGACACATGAGAAAATGGAAGCTCAGGAAACTTAAATGGCTTGCCCAGATCATACAGCTAACTCAGTGGTAGACGTGGGAAATGGACCCAGATATTCCATCTCCAAAGCCCAGAACCTTCTCATTGCATCATGTATTCTTCTCTGAGAGAAAGAAATCTGGTTTTTCCACTTGAGGTCTTTCCAACAGAGTTCCAGGAATAGTCACTTCAAGACTCAGGAACAATCCACATCTGTATTCATTCATGAAACACTTAATGTGACAGCCCCAGATGTTGGCAAGGACATGCAGAACTCTTCTGCGTTATTGGTAAGGATGTAAAATGGTGCAACCACGTTGGAAACATTTCAGGCCATTTCTTATAAAATGAAACACACACCTGCCATATGAGCCGATCATTCCATTCCTAGATATTTCTCCAAAAGAAATAAAAACATATGATTAAGAAAATACTTGTACAGGAATATTCACAGCAGTTTTATCTATAATTTTTGTAAATCAGAACCTATTCCCAGCACAGTGTCTACCCATACAATAATGTATAAGTAAACTGTGGTACATTCGTACAATGGAATGCTACTTAGCAATGAAAAGAATAAACTGTTGATTCATGGAAAAGCATGAATGTATTTCAAAAACATTCAGCAAAATAAGCCTTACATAAAAGAGTGTATAGCGCATAATTCTATTTTTGTGAAGTTCAAGAATGGACAAAACAAACCTAGAGTATAAAAATTCACAGTAGTGTCTTGGTTGGAAATTGCTTGAGCAAGAGCATGAGAGAACATTCTGGAGTGTACTAATGTTTTGTATATTGACAGATGTTTGAGTCACACAGGTGAATGCATTTGTCAAAACCCAGTGTATTTGTTTGCTACGGCTGCCATAACAAAATGCTACAGACTGGGTGGCTTAAACAACATAAATTTATTTTCATAAAATTCTGGGGGCTAAAAGTCAACAATCAAGATATGGACAGGGTTGGTTCCTTCTTAGGGCTGTGAGGGCAGGATCTGTTCCAGTCCTTTCTCCTTGGCTTGTAGGGGGAGGTCTTTTCCCTTTGTTTCCTCACTCTGTGTGTGTCTGTCCCAACCACCTCTTCTTTTAAGGGCACCAATCATACTGGATTAACGTCCTCCCTAATAAACTCATTTAACATTACTTGACCTTTTTAAAGACCCTATATCCAAATACAGTCACATTCTGCAGTACTGGGGTTAAGACTTCAGCATAGAAATTTTAGTGGGGATGCAACTCAATTCATAATATCCAGTAAATGTGCTCTTAAGATTTATATATTAAGCTGTAAGTAAATTTGCATCAAAAGAAAAAAGTAGAAAACAATATTGAACAGAAGTTAGTGATATGCATGCTGAAATACCTGGGGGGAAGTGTATTGATGTTTGCAGTTTACTTTAAAATGCTTTGGAAAATGAAGTGGATTAATAGATGGGTATATATATATAATTTTATAATATATAATATATATATATATAACATAGCAAATATCATAACATTTAAATGGTAAAACGTAGGTGATGAGTGTATGAGCCTTCCCTGAAAAATTCTTTCAACTTTGCTATGTTTCAAATCTTTTATAATAAAATGTCGGGAAAAATATTAATAGAGCATCTATGGTGTGCCATGCATGGAGCCAGGTGGTAGGGCTTGAATGGTGAAGAAGACAGACAAGGCCCCCACCTTCATGAAGCTTGCATTTTGTAATACTTTATTAGCAGCTGTGGTTTCCCATGTTGCATCCAGTGGGCACAGTCATTTATGAGTTAATCAGACGTAACCTGACCTCTGTCCGTACCATGCAATTCACATTTAGCTGCTCAATGAACATGGGCCCATTGGCTTTCTGCCTCCACTCGGATGATGAATTCGACAGCAGCCCCTAGTTGTGCAAAGATAAATCACTCCAGGTCCAAGTGGTAAACCACAGAAATAACAGCAATTTATATATACCCCAGGAGTCCCTGGTGAGAACTCCTACACTATTTATGATGTGTAGTGACGAAAGTTAAAAGCAAGGACGGGAATGGCAGCTTTATTTTATTACCATCTGCACACCACAAAAGAAACCCGAACGGAAATGCTTATTGGAAAGAAAGCCACTTAGGAAATCCTCACGACACAAAATTTATCATGAAAAAAAAAAAAACGCAATTCACACAGAGCTGCAGTAATATTTTTAATACTGGCTGAATGCTTCCGAATTGGAACAAAGAGATTTTTCAATCTTCTCAAATAACTTCTAGGCTTATGGTCAAAATCTCTATGAGCAAAATGTTACATGGACTCCAGTCACAATAATAGCAAATAAATAATTCCTTTGCAGTGTTTATATTTAGAGAGTTTGGGACACCTGGATTGACATAGAAAATAATCTTTGCACATTACACATGAGTTTTTCTATGATGTCATAGCCTATGGGTTTGAATTTTAGTTTTCAAGAGCCAAACATAGGCAAATTACTTTGAGTCTTTAAATCTCAGTTTCTTTATCTCTAAAATGGGGATAAAGTAGTACTCATTCAGAAAGTCCTAAAAATTTGAAAAAAACATGGAAAATATTTAATACCTCCTTAGTATCTAGCCTCAATTTTATTTTTATTTTTATTATTTATTTATTGAGATGGAGTCTTACTCTGTCGCCCAGGCTGGAGTGCATTGGCGTGATCTCAGCTCACTGGAACCTCCAAATCCCGGGTTCAAGTGATTGTCTTGCCTCAGCCTCCATAGTAGCTGGGATTACAGGCACCCACTACCATGCCCAGTTTATTTTTTGTTTTTAATTTTTAGTAGAGACAGGGTTTCACCATGTTGGCCAGGCTGGTCTCAAACTCCTGTCCTCAGGCAATCCACCTGCCTTGGCCTCCCAAAGTGCTGGGATTACAGGTGTGAGCCACCGTGCCTGGCCTAGTTTCAATTTTAGTATTTAGTCTGGCTCATAGTTAGTGTTCAGAAAATGATACTGATGATGATGTTGATGATGATGGCAACGTTATTGGATGATATTGGAGGATGGAGAAGGGCAGAAGGGCATGCAGGGGGCAATTGTTGCAAAAAGTAAACCAGGAGGCAAATATTCTGTCTCTCAAAGAACTAAATGGCATGAAATCAACTAAGATACTTTGGACATGGGAACTGTTCAAAGACTTGAGTTTAGGTGGATGAAAACCATCAGAAGGAGATAATCTAATAGCCAGGGTGAAATGGTTTCTGCTTAATCAATTGTCAGTCTGGCTTATCCGTTGAGTGTCCCTATCAATTAGTAATGCCTGTCATGAGTCAGACCACAGGCACAGCAACATACATGTTGTGACTCTATGGACTCTAGTGAAGGGATCCCAGGCCAAGTTTTAATATTTCATACCTATGATACTCCCAAAGTTTAATATTATTCAGATGAGGCTGTCTCATTAGTTTTGAGAATAAGAACCATCTGTTTCTGTTTAACTCTAATTCCTCTAGCACATTGACAATTCTTTGGTGTTCAGTGGATTTTTTATATATATATACATGCAGTATCCACCCTACTGACAGAAGTGAATATTTGTTAAATCAAATTTAAAATGTCTTTCTGCTACTGATTAATTGGTATTTAATTTTGTACTCTGGAGTGCAGCATGTTAAAAAGATCACTGGAAAACTTTCATCCCCATGCAACTGTCTTTTAAAAAAGTGCATGATGGAAAACAAATGACTTACACTTAAAAAATTACCTTGAGCTTATCGCTTGCTCTGTAGGCATAGATTTTTGTAAAATCCTGGTTAACGTTGTTCCAGGTATGACTTAATGACTGGGTTTGTGATTCTCCTTCCAAAACTGTTTATTTGCTTCTCGAAAAACCAGTCTTTGTTCTAGGCTAAGCCTGGCTCAAGATGGAAATTCTCCACTAGGAACTTATATGTAATAATGCTACAATCTCCCCCAACTTTTTCCCCACAATTATTGTGGGAATTTATGTTGCAAGAAAAAAGGGAAATATTCAGGATGTGGTTTTGTCTAGGGGACTTACCTTTGCCCCGTACTATTCTAAAATTTACAACATTACCAATGCTGAGGCAAGACCTTTCTAAAGAACTTTGGCCAGTGCCCAGGGAATCATGAGTTTTTCCAGTCTGGCTAGTAGTAACAGGTACTCTTTCTGACCCTGTATGAGTCTCAGGCAGTATTTCTTCCGGACGTTCTTTCCATGGGCTTGGGTAGTTTCCTCACATCCAGGTGCTGTTCAGTGTTCTGCTCAATACACCAGGGGAGCCTCTGCAGGTCTCTCTCCTTTACATCCTGCAAACTGTGTTTACTTCAGATTAGTCCATGGAGTTGAGGAAGCTCTTCCTGGCTTCCCTCTCCTTGGGCTGCTCCTGGAAATTCTGTCAAGGCAGTAAGAATCATAGCATTTAACTCGTTTGTTTCTCACCTCATAGGGGTCACTTTCTCCATTGTCTGCGGTACACTGGCTTTAAAACCATTACTTTGGCCGGGTGCGGTGGCTCAAGCCTGTAATCCCAGCGCTTTGGGAGGCCGAGGTGGGCGGATCATGAGGTCAAGAGTTTGAGACCACCCTGGACAACATAGTGAAACCCTGTCTGTACTAAAAATACAAAAAAATTAGCCACATGTGGTGGTGGACGCCTGTAATCCCAGCTACTCAGGAGGTTGAGGCAGGAGAATCACCTGAACCTGGGAGGTGGAGGTTGCAGTGAGCTGAGATCGTGCCATTGCACTTCAGCCTGGGTGACAGAGCAAAACTCCATCTCAAAAACAAAAACAAAACAAAACAACAACAACCAACCATTCCTTCTTGTATTTTTTTGTGTCTTCATAGTTATTTCAGGTGCAAGGGCAAATCTGATCTGTTACTCCACCTTAGCCAGAAGCAGACTCCAGAAGTATAGTACATGAATCTTTACTAACTGATAAATCCCGGCACATCAAGGGGTCAATAAATATTTGTTGATTTGGTTCAGTTTTCAGTCTTATTTAAACAACCTGCTTTGTAGGTCTTTTCAGAAATGATCTCAGAAGCAGAATCTCTCAACTTAAAGGCAGAAGCGAACATCAAGGTCAACTTGTCCTGCTCTCTGAGGATCACATAGACAGAGACTGTGATGCCAGAACCTACCTTCTGTGACAAAAGTTGTTTTTTTTAAAAAAAACACATAGAGGTGTCTGGTTTAAAGCAATTTCTTGTGCCTTCTTACCTTTACTGTCTTCATTTCTCAGATGGGGGAAAAGGGATATAGAAGGATATAGTCTAAGCTGGGAGTTAAAAACACTAGGTTAAAATCCCAGCTTTGCTACTGAATAGCTGTGTGACCTTAGGCAACTTACTTAACCTCTCTGAGTCTCTGTAAAATGGAGGGAAAAAATGCTTCTCTGGAAGACTGGTTAAATACTTGAAAGAGGAAATATAACTGTCTTATGCCCAGAGCATAGTAGGTGCTTAACAAACAGTAGCTTATTTCTGGCATTATAATTAGATGAGGGGAAGGTCCCTCCTAGCACAGACCCTGGAAGATTCTGTGACTCAGGGAGTGGGCAGATTGCATCCATGGTCCCTGCCCTCATTTGTAGCTACCTGAAGGGCCTGTCTCAGCAATAAAAACAGCCAAGTGAGCACAGGCAGAGAAACATCATTTCCTCCTCCTCTTGAGGGCAGGAGTCCAGGCGCAGCCCCAGCAGCAGGTAATGCCCTAAAGCCAGGTAAGGATGCTCCCTCATCACTAACCTTCATAACCACATCAGCAAGCTGGGAAGCTTTAATAAGCTCAGCTGGATCAAATCGCTCTGCTCCTGAGTCAGCTGTCCCAGGCCTGGCGGGGTGGTGTTGGTGGCCTGGTTGGAACTTTCCTCTGGCTTCAGGGAAGTGAGCCCTTTTAGCAATGTCTTTTGCTCAGGACAAGGCCAGATGGGTACAACCATGAGAGGCACGACAGCTACGACTTACTGAGTTTTTACTTGGTGCATTTCCACCTCCAGCTGCCGCAGTCGTTACTTTAGTAAGCATTGTAGATCCAATTCGTCCATGGATACTCTGGGATGAGCCAAGTTATGTTATTCTGTCACTTTAAAATCCTCTAAAAACCATCCTTTATACTTGGAATAAAACACAACGTTCTTACCATCTCCTAAAATTCCTACATGATCTGACCCTGCTTTAAGCTGATTTTCTCTCGCTTTTTCCTGCTTTCTGTGTTTCAGCAACACTGTCTTTCTCTTTCTTGAACACATACATCCTTTCCTGCCCTAGGACCTCTGCACTTGCTGTTCCGCTGATGCTTCCTGACCCTTCCTGGGACATTCTTTTATGTGAATTTTGTATGTCTGTCCTGGTCTCATCCTTCAGGTCTTGTTCAAGTGTTAATTGCTTCAAAAGATCGCCCTTCAGCATTAAAGCCACTGGTTGATTTGACAGATACTGTCTTATTAGTGCCATTATTATTTTTATTTTTATAAATGATAAAATTGAGGCTTGGAAAAGTGAAATAACCTGCCTGAGGACCCACAGCTAGTAAGGGGTAGAGTTGCAATGGAATAGAAAGGCAAGTAACTGTGCTGTTATTTTACATGAGGCTTGCTTACTTACAGGGGGCTCTTCTTTGGAGGAGTCATTTTAGGTTCAAATTGATTCATGTTGCGTCTCTTTCTCTGAGGCATACTCAGACCGTGTTTGATTAGTGGTGTAAGCAAACTTCCCTGATCAGAATGCCAGCCTTCCTCTTTTCCTGTGGGCCAGCACCTCTATCATTTATCTTATTACAACCCAACTGGAAACAGCTCATGCTGTGGAGAGACCAAAATTGCCAACGCTAAACTTGTCTACTTTCCAAAGCAGTTTGTGAGATAAAATGGGTAACATTTTTTCCCCCTCAGGCCAATTCAATATAGTAGTAAGAATAGGTCTCAATACCAGGCACAAACAATATTACTCTGTCGGTGTGGGATCTACAGGTGTAGAACCCCCATTCATCTACGCCCTCACCCAAGCCCAAGCACTTCTTATCCACTTCTTTGCCCTTCCTGCTGCTGAGATATGTCGCTGGTTGAGACCATCATGATGTTGAAGGACAAAGTAGCCATGAAATGTTTTTTCTCTTCTTACTGAATTCCCTGGGGGCTCCTGGGCTTTTTCCATGGGAGGCCAGAGAAAGAGCATTGGATTGGAATCAGATAAAACCAGGTTCAAAGCTCAGAGCTCCTACTCATCAGGTAAAGGACTTTGGGTAAAGTAATTATCCCCTTCTGAGCCTCAGCTTTCTCATCTGTAAATTACTGGCCTTACTAAGTAGTTAAGAAAATTAAAAGAGATAATACATCTCAGATTGCTTGGTATACATCGTACTGAATGGGAGGGTAGAATGATCATCAAAGGTGCAAGGTTCCATTTTTACTAGTTAAGTTGGTTTACCATGGGGAAGGTACTTATTTTCTTAGCACGTTGGTTAAGCTCATCTGAAAAATCAGGATAGTAACAGAACATTTGTCATTAGGCTTTTGTGTAAATTACATAAGTTAGTTCATGGAGAGTTCTCTTTAGCCATGGCTGGAATATAGTAAGTGTTCAACCAGTACTATTATTACAATTGATAGCAACTTTCTTCAAAAATGTCAGCAAATGGAATTTTTGGTTATTGTGCACTCTCTCAATCTTTCTAGGATTTTAAGCTCTGTCCACATTGCTGGAATGGAAGGAGATATGAGTAATGGAGACTCATTCCTCTTCACCAACCCCTGGACCACTTCTCTTAGGAGCTCTTTTCTGTTAGGATGAGTACAGGCCCTAAAGTGACCTACCCCGCAGACCCTCTGGACATGCCCTGACATAATCAGATACCAGAAGAAGCATAGTGGGGGCTTTTGACTCACAATGCTACTGCTCAAAGCAACTTGGAATGAGAGGAAGTGGGTTCTTTATGAAGAGGACCGTCCTTCCCCCAAATCAAAATGCCAGAAATCATACCACTTCCAGCCTTGACAAAGCAGCTGGCTTTGGGTTGGCCTCCCTGCTTTAAAAAAGTATAAAACTAAACAAAATTTATGCTTCTAGTCACTGGGTAGTAAGCAGCCCAAGATTGTGATCCCGGAGTGTGGGAAACTCATGAAGTAAGACCCATATCAATGTGGTATTGGCTGGGACAATCTTTGGATCATGGTGCAGAGAGTTGGAGCCTGGGTAGGAAGTAGCAGTGCTACTGATCTGATGAAGCAGAGATGAGAGATCAGGACTGCTGAAGTGGCTAGAAGCTATAAGGCAGGGCACTGGAAAGGAGGGAGCTGAACAGAGGCATCTCAGGGGGTCTCTGTAGGGATTCTGAGGGATTCCTTGGCTGAGGGATGCACATGTGCAGAGCAAAATTATGCAAGACTTACCAGTGAGTCACTGCCATGGGCTGAGAGAAGAGAATACTGCAGGTTAATGAGTACTAGGAGATGTGAGAGTTGTGGCCTACCCACAGTTGAGAAACCTTGTTAACATGTTGGTCATCCAGATGAGAAACCAGGAAAAATACTCTTATGATGTGGGACTATATCATAGAGTAAGGTCTTCTCTGGATCTTCTCTAACAAAGCTTAAAATCAAGCCCTGCCAAAATCTGCGGAGACATCAACGTTTGGAGTTTGAGGGGCTTAGGAAAAACCTTGGGGATTCTATAGATCTACTTTAACAAAGCATAATGCCAAGACTACACATGTTAAAGGTGATTACTCAGTAACTGATCTTCCTTAGAGAATAAAAATCAACATTCTTCAGAGTAAAAGAACCCAGAGTCTCTATAATGTTCCTTTATTGATGTCCAGTGTACACTAAAAAATCACTAGACATGCAAAGAGACAGGAGAATGTTAACCGTTCATTGTCAAAAACGAAAGTGAGTTTATAGAAATCAATACCAAGATGATGGATGTTATGAAAAAGAATATAAAGCATCAACTTATTGGTTGATTTTTTAATTTATTTAAAATAAATTTTATTGTGTATATTTAAAGTACACAATATAATGCTATGGGTAACATACAGATAATAAAATGGCTGCTATAGTGAAACAAATTAACGTATCTATCATCTCACAAAATTATGTTTTTTTGTTTGCAAAAGCAGCTAAAATCTACTTATTTCGCAGAAATTCCAAATACAGTACAATTTTATTACCTATAGTCTTCATGTTTTATGTTAGACCTTCAGACTTCTTAATCATATTTATGTACTATCTCATATCAGCTGACTTACATTTCCTTATTTCTTCACTACTCCTTTTTCTTGTCCCTGGTAATCACTATTTTAATCTCTACCTCCAATCAAATATATGGATATTTGACTTTAGAAAAAATAATTTTATAATATTTTTCTTTCTGTGCCTGGTTTATTTCACTTAGCATAATGTTCTTCAGGTTTATCCATGTTGTGCAAATAGCAGGCTCTCCTTCTTTTTAAGGCTAACTAGTATTTCATTGTGAAATAAGTTTCTTTATCCATTTGTCCATTGATGGACATTTAAGTTGTTTCCATACTTGGCTATTATGAATATAAAGCATCAAATTAAATATATTCAAGAGCTTAAAGGGAAATATAGCCCTTATGGGTAAACAGATAAGGAATATCAACAAAAAATGGAAATTACATAAAAACATGAAAATTATGAATTGAAAAGTATTGTAATTTAAATTAAAAATTCACTAAATGGATTTGATAACAGATTGGAAACCCATTTGTGATGAAAAACTCTTAGGAAATTGAAACAGAAGGGAACATCTTCTATTGGATAAGGAGCATCTATAAAAGCCGTACAGTTAACATACTGTTTAGTGAATGCTTTTGTCCCCACCCCCCAAAATATTAGAAACAAGGCGAGAATATCTTACCACTATTAAACTTTTTGCTAGATAGGGGAACTAGTTAGTGCAACAAGGCATCAAAAGTAAGAACAAAGATATGGAAATTTGAAAGGCATAGTAAGATTTTTCTCTATTTTCAGATGATGTGATTGTCTACATAGAAAATTCTACATAAAATTCTAGAATTAATAAATGAAATTAACAAAGTCAAAAAATTGAAGGTCAGTATAAAACTCACTTGTATTTAAATTTGTTGATCATAAGGAACTAAAAATAAAATTTGACATATCATTTAGAAGAAGATCAAAAATAAAATACTTAGGAATAAATTTAATGAAAGATACACAAAACTTTAATAGTAAAACCAATAAACATTGCTAAGAGAAATTGAAAAGGAGAAAGAGGGGAGATTGAGAGAGATACCATGTTCATGGATTGGCATATTCAATATGATTGTGGTAGGTAGACCTCCAATATGGCTTCCAGTGATCAACATCTCCTGGTATTCATGACTTGTGTAATCCTCTCCCTTTAGTATGAGCTGAGTCTAGTGACTTGCCTCTAATAAAGAGAATATGGCAAAGATGATAGAACAATTCTTCTGAGATTAGGTTCTAGAAGACTGACTTCTATCTTCTTCTAACTCTCTCTTGCCTACTTTGATGAGGCCAGCTGCCATGCTGTAAGCTTCCTTATGGAAAGATCCACATAGCAAAGATTTGAGGGTAGCCTCCAGCTAACAACCAGTAAGGGTGAGACTGTCAGTTCAACAACCTGTGAGGAACTAAATCCTGCCAATAACCACGGAGTGAGCTTGGAAATGAATCCAGTCAAACCCTCAGATGACTGCAGTCTTGGCCACCTAATTGTGTCCTTGAGTGAGACCCTGAGCTGGAAGACCTAGCTAAGTCATGCCCATGTTACTGATCCACAGATAGTGTTCTGAGATACTAAATACGTCATTTTGAGTTTGGAGATTTTTTTTTATGTAGCAGTAGATAACTAATAACATTGTTATCGTATTGTTCTCTCCAAACTTACCTATAGTCATCATAATCCCAGTCAAAACCCAAGCAGGCTTTGTAGAGTACAAAAGATCTAGAATAGCTAAAACCATTTGAAAAAGAAGAGAGAAATTAGAGAAACTGCACTACTCAATTTCAAAGCTACCATATCAAGACTGTAAAAGTTCTGAAATAAAGCTACAGTAGCAAGACAGTGTAGTATCGGTGTAAAGACAAAGTCTAGAAATAACCCACACATATGATCAACTCATTTTAGATGAAGACTTTAAGAATTCACTTGGAGAAATGGGGTGTTTTTTTAACAAATGGTGATAGAAAAAGAAGATATTTAGAGAGGAAAATGTGAGCCTCAGTCTCTGCTTTACACTATACACAAAATTTCATTTACAATGTATCACAGACCTAAATATAAATGCTTAAATCTATAAGAAGAAAACATAGAAAAATCTTATGATTAAGACTTATGACTTAAGATTTATGACATAAGATTTATGCCTTATGACTTAAGATGTCTAAAATTAAAAAGAATGACTATGTCAAGTGTTGTTGAGGATATGAAACAACAGGAACTTTCTAATGGGAGTGCAAAATGGTACAACCACTTTGGAAAACAGTATGTCAGTGAAAACGTTAAATACACACTCATAAGACTCAGCGGTTCTGCTCTTGGCTATTTATCCAAGGTGAAATAAAAATGTACATTCACAAACAGACTTGTACCTGAATGTTCACTGCAGCTTTATTTCTAACAGTCAAAAACTGGAAAAAACCCAAATGTCTATCAACAAGTGAGTGAAAAACAATTTTGGAATAGTACTGTACAGTTAAAATGAACATCCTACTGTTACATGCAAGAACCATGACTGGATCTCGAAAACAGCCTGGGTTAAAGAAGCCTTACGTTGAAGAGTAAATACTGTATGATTTCACTTTAAGAAGTTCTCGAATCAGCAAAAATTATCTATGGCAATAGAAATAACATCAATAGTTGCCTAGGGTGGAGAGTTGAGGATTTATTTCAAAGGGGCACATGGTAACTTCTGGGGTGATGGAAATTTTCAGTGTCTTTTTTCTTTTCTCTCCTTTTTTATTTTTATTTTTTGAGATGGAGTCTCGCTCTGTCACCCAGGCTGCATTGCAGAGGTGCAATCTTGGTTCACTGCAGCCCGCACCTCCAGGGTTCAAGTGATTCTCCTGGTTCAGCTTCCTGAGTAGCTGGGATTACAGGTGCACAACACCATGCCTGGCTAATTTTTGTATTTTTAGTAGAGATGGAGTTTCACCATGTTGCCCAGGCTGGTCTCGAACGCTTGACCTCAAGTGATCCACCCGCCTCTGCCTCCCAAAGTGCTGGGATTACAGGTGTGAGCCATGGCGCCTGACCCATTTTCAGTATCTCGATCAGGGTAGTGGTGACTGTTGGAGAAATACCATATAATTCAAAAGAAAATCCCCTCTCAACTCAAAAAGGTAGAAGAGAAGGCAGACAATTTCATTACTGAATAAGCATTAGTCCAGAATGTGATGTATATCACAGGCAATCTGCCGCACAATTGCAAAGATAGAAAGAAATCTCACCCTTTTATACAGTCAAGCAGATATAACCCATTACCTGCAGATTCTCAAGATAAACAATAAATAGTCCTCAAGTCAGAGAATTTGACAGCAACATTTGTCATACATAGTTCATCCTAGATTCACTTAGTAATTGGGATGGCCATCTGTGCTTGCTAATTGGCTTTATCCTAAGGAAAAATAGACTTCTCACATCTTTATGACAGGAGACAGTTTTGTAACTTGCAGTGAGGTGCCCACTCCAGCTTGGATTAGACTCCTATTCTCCCACAGGAATTGGGAGATAGAGGCGCCATCTTTCTTGATGATTACATTTCTAAGAGATGGTACCCAGGTCCCTGAGAAAGCCATTTCTGGCTCCTAAAGCTGGCAAGAGACTTAGTTCACTTTTAAAAAATTTACATACATTTTAAAGAGACAGAGAAAGAGCCTACAATTAGAGGTTTTCTAAAGTAAATGCTCTAAGAAAAGGGAGGGAGAAGTCTCTTTCCTTATTTTCAACAGGGAAAATTAGGCCTCTTGTTTTTAATTTGTCTTTGCCGCTACATGATGTAAGTGTATATCTTTGTCCAAATTATTAAACTGTACACTGAAAATGTGTGCATCTTAGTGTATGACAATATACCTAAAAAAAGGTGATTTAAAATATGCCACGAGTCCTCTGGAACACTTCTGCAGACAAAAGATAACAAGTGTTGGTGAGGATATGGAGAAAAGGGAATTCTTGCACACTATTGGTGGGAATGTAAATTAGCACAGCCATTATGGAAAACAGTATAGAGAGGTGCCTCAAAAAGTTAAAAATAGAACTACCATGTGAGCCAACAATCCTACTACTGCATACATATCCCAAGGAAATAAAATCACCATGTCAAAGAGACATCTGTACACCCATATTTATTAGAGCACTATTCACAATAGCCAAGACATGGGGGCAGCCTACGTGTCCATCAGTGGATGAATGAATAAAGAAAATGCAAAGCCGGGCGCGGTGGCTCACGCCTGTAATCCCGGCACTTTGGGAGGCCGAGGCGGGAGGGTCACGAGGTCAGGAAATCGAGACCATCCTGGATAACACGGTGAAACCCCATCTCTACTAAAAATACAAAAAATTAGCCGGGCATGGTGGCGGGTGCCTGTAGTCCCACCTACTCGGGAGGCTGAGGCAGGTGAATGGCGTGAACCCGGGAGGCAGAGCTTGCAGTGAGCCGAGATCGCGCCACTGCACTCCAGCTTGGGTGACAGAGTGAGACTCCATCTCAAAAATAAATAAATAAATAAGAAAATGCAGTATATATACACAGCAGAAGGACTTCAGCCACAAAAAGGAATAAAATTCTACCATTTGTGACAGCATGGACGAACCTGGAGGACATTATATGAAGTGAAATAAGCTAGGCATTGAAAGACAAATACTGCATGATCTCACTTATACGTGAAACCTTAGAAAGTTGATCTCACAGAAATATAGAGTATAGTGTTAGAGGGGTGAGGAGAATGGGAGAGGTTGGTCAAAGGATACATAATGACAGGAGGAATAAATTTCAAGACATCTATTGTGCAGCAAGGTGACTGTAGTTAATGATGTTATGCTGTATTCTTGAAAAATGTAGAGTGGATATTATGTGCTCTCCCCACAAAAATAATAACCATGTGAAGAAATGCATTTGCTAACTTTTGGGTTGGTGCAAAAGTAATCGTGGTTTTTGCCATTACTTTCAATGGCAAAATGTATATATACTTTAAGACATCATATGATACATAATAAAACATACAATGTTATCTGTCAATTAAAAAAAAATAGGCTGGGCGTGGTGGCTCATGCCTGTAATCCCAGCACTTTGGGAGGCCAAGGTGGGCGGATCCTCTGAGGTCAGGAGTTAGAGACCAGCCTGGCCATCATGGTGAAACTCTGTCTCTACTAAAAATGCAAAAATTAGCCGGGCTAATTTTTAATCCCAGCTACTCAGGAGGCTGAGGTAGGAGAATCGCTTGAACCCAGGAGTCGCAGGTTGCAGTGAGCCAGGATCGCGCCATTGCACTCCAGCCTGGGCAACAAGAGTGAAACTCTGCCTCAAAAAAAAAAAAAAAAGAACGGGAGAGAAAAGCACGGAAGTGGCCTTTCGGCAATGGTCAAACTGTGATTTCAGGAAGTAAACTCGGGCTCTCATGCTGTGGTTTCTGTGGGAAACAGCTCTGCTAGTCTCCCATTAGGAAAAGAAAATTATTCCTACATAATACTTAATGTGTGTCAAATGACCATTTCTCTCTCACAGACGAGAAACCCAAAGCTCAGAGAGTTTTACGGATTTGTCTGGATCTCATGGCAGGGAAGTAGGCTGAGTCCACATGCAATTCCTGATCTGTCTGATACTAGAACTTCCTTCTTTTTACTATACTCTACAGTTTCTTTTGAAGCTGTATTTTAAAATTACTATTTCTTTTAAAAGTCAAATTGGGCTGGGGGTGGTGGCTCATGCCTGTAATCCCAGCACTTTCAGAGGCCAAGGTGGGTGGATCACCTGAGGTTGGGAGTTTGAGACCAGCCTGACCAACATGGAGAAACCCCATCTCTACTAAAATACAAAATTAGTTAGGCATGGTGGTGGTGCATGCCTGTAATCCCAGCTACTCGGGAGGCTGAGGCAGGAGAATTACTTGAATCTGTGAGGCGGAGGTTGCGGTGAGCCAAGATTGCGCCATTGCAATCCAGCCTGGGCAACAAGAGTGAAACTCCATTTCAAAAAAAAAAACAGAGTCAAGCTGATGAAGGTCCTGATCCTCTGGGAAACAAATATCTGGAAAACATCTCTACAGTGACAGTCTCATCATGACGATCTCTGAAAGGTGGGCTGGAACAGTATCAGAATTCCCACTTAAACCCCAGCTGATGGCTTTGGAAAAGTCTCTTCATCTATCCAGTCTCAAAATTCTTTATCTGTAAAATGAGACTGCCAGTATCTATTTCAAGATTTGGAAATAGTAAATGGAAACGCAGGTCAATCATTAGGCATAGAGCAGGCTTTGCATAGGTAAAAGTTATTGCTGGTTATCATTAACTCTATAGTCATTAGCAGAATCTCTTAACCAATGTGCTGGGCTCAGGGAACCGCAGGGCCATGAGTCAATGGGGAGAACAACCTGGGTCTCACTAGCCGGTTTTAAATTGTAAGATGTCTCAGTTCTTGTTTTCCCTTGGTCACCAGATGGCGACCCCTAAGATGAGGCAGCTATACAAATCGATTGTGATGCTCTTGTGTTACTTTTGTAAGACTCTGATCATTTCTAGCCCTGTAGACACCGCCACAATCTGTCTAACTGAACTCTTCAGCAAAAGGGTGATTTGTTCCCATCTTTACCATCTGAACCAGAGGCATCTGTGAGTTAACCTGGCATTGTCTCAGGAGAAGCAGGGATGATTTATAAAGACAGCGACAACATAACCGTCTCCATGACCTAACATGTCTCACACCTCTTTTCATTTGTCAAACAAATTAATCTGGATATGTCATTTAAACACAAGAGGTACACTCACTCAAAGAGCTGAGGCTGGGCAAGATACAAGATGTGTCCATTCTCCAAGCTGGGAGAGGAAAGCTTTGCCAAGCCTCATTCCATCCTAGCTTTTTTTCAGCCCTTGATTGCTTTATGATAAAAGATGCTCATTTTCTTGTAACCCCTTAAAATTTGGAGGGATAGGGTGGTGTTGTCTGTTCTTAAAAAAACCATGGATGATAGTAAAAATAAGAAAAATCCTCTGTGTTTCCTTTTAGTTACCCATCGATTCATGCTAAGTCTGTCTCAGGTGGGTCAAAGAGAATCCTTGTACTATGGTATGGTTGAAAACTGAATGTGGCTTGTCAATATTTTACTTGGTCTGTGTAGTGGGGGTTTTAATTTTGTCCTTGTTTCTTTTTTCTTACTTAAAAAATAGAGAAAAATAACAATGCCTATGTGGCTATCAACCAAAAATAATCATCTGCATATATATATATATATATATATTTTTTTTTTTTTTGAGACAGGGTCTGGCTCCGTCACCCAGGATGGAGTGCAGTGGTACAATCTCAGCTCAATGCAACCTCTGCCTCGTGGGCTCAAGCAATTTTCCCACCTCAGCCTCCCTAGGTGCTGGAACTACAGGTGCATGCCACCCTACCCAGCTATTTTTGTTTGTTTGTTTGTTTGTTTTGGTAGAGGCAGGGTTTTACCATGCTGTCCAGGCTGATCTCAAACTCTTGGGCTCAAGTGATTCATCAGTGTCAATTTCCCAAAGTGCTGAGATTACAGACGTGAGCCACTATGCCTGGCCTCAACGCCTACTATTTTCATGATACTGATATTTTTTTAATGGAGTGTAAATCTTTATTTGTTGACATTTTATAAGGTGAGGGTTTTGCATAAAAATATGGATTTCTGGATTGAAAAATTGGAAAAGCCTGAAAAAAACTGGGTTTGCATGTGGTAACATTTACCTGGAACTGACTTAACTGTTCCCCATTAAATAGAGTAGAAACCTTCCACTTTGCCACAGTCCCCACCATTCCCCTCTGGCTTCTTTTTTCTTTTCTTTTCTTTTCTTTTTCTCTGTCTCTCTTTCTTTTCTTTTCTCTTCTTCTCTTTCTTTCTTTTCTTTTCTTTTTTTTTTTTGGAGTCTCGCTCTGTCACCCAGGCTGGAGTGCAATGGCGTGATCTCGGCTCACCGCCACCCTCGCCTCCCAGGTTTAAGTGATTCTTCTGTGTCAGCCTCCCAAGTAGCTGGGATTACAGGCACCCGCCATCATGCCCGGCTATTTTTTTTTTTTTTTTTTTTTTTTTTGTATTTTTGTAGAGACAGGGTTTCACCATGTTGGCCAGGCTGGTCTCGAACTCCTGACTTCAGGTTATCCGCCGGCCTTGGCCTCCCAAAGTGCTGGGATTATAGGCGTGAGGCACTGCGCCTGGCCTCCCTTTTGCTTCTTACAGACACCTTGGTTATCTATTCGACCCTTGTAGATGGGTGGGTTTCTGATTTTTTTTTTCTGTGGTTTTCTTTCCAGTTTTACTCCTCCCTGTTGGTTCCCTTGGTTTCTTAATTTCCCTGATCTTTCTAGTACCCCACTTCTTCTTCCTTTCGACCTTTAGCCAGAATGTCAGTTTTTAAGTCCCTACCCTGGCTGGCCTTTGAGGTAAGTGGAAGCCGGATCCTTCAGGTGTTGTGCTAGGAAGGAAAGGATGCAGGAGCGTACTTTTTCAGTTAAGCCTGGAGAAATAACTTTCAGACAAAGCTTTCTTTTTGGCCGTCTTTTAGCATAATTTCAGTTTGTCATAACTTTAAATAAGTATGGCTTTTCTTCATCTTTTCCAACATGACTCTCTTATGTCAGAACAGCAGGGGGCACAAAATTATTTCCTGGGAATAGAATGAGGTGGAGACAATCCCCATCAGGCTGCTTTGGAAAACATGAAAAATATTACAAAGCAGAAAAAATAATTTTTAAAACGAGAGTTAGCCACTCTAGTATATTTCCTCCAGTATTTTAAAATTTATTTTATCTCCATAGTTGAGACTGAAATAATAGATTTTGCATTTTCATTATTTTGCTTGTCATTATGGAATAAGTATTTTCCTGACATTAAAAATGCTCATAAACATAATTTTAATGACTGCATAAGTCCATCATAGTAATGTACCCTCATCTGTTTAACCAGTGCCATACTAGGAGACAGTTGGACTGTTTCCTGTTTCCTGTTCACTGTTGTAAATAACACTGTACATGAAACATTGTGTTTCAGAATATTTCCATATGATATTTTCTTTCTTTTTTTTTTTTTTGAGGCAGAGTCTTGCTCTGTCTCCCAGGCTGGAATGCAGTGGCGCGCCATCTCGGCTCACTGCGAGCTCCGGCTCACTGCGAGCTCCGCCTCCCAAGTTCACGCCATTCTCCTGCCGACTACAGGCACCCGCCATCATGCCCGGCTGATTTTGTTTTTTCATTTTTAGTAGAGACGGGGTTTCACCGTGTTAGCCAGGATGGTCTTGATCTGCTGCCCTCGTAATCCACCCTCCTCGGCCTCCCAAAGTGTTGGGATTACAGGCGTGAGCCACCGCGCCTAGCCCCATATGATATTTTCTAAAAGGAGGATTTCTGCCTTGAAGAGTTGGACATTTTTACTGTTCTTGATGTATTTGCCAAGTTGAAACTCACATTTTGGTATTTGTGGGTAGTATCTTCATTGTACAGATATTGTGAAATGTTGGTGCGATGCCCCCAAAGGACTGGGTGACCCAAAGTGATGGGGAGGGAGGGTGAGCACTGGGATGATGGATGAGAGATGTTTTGAGCCTTCTTGAGTGGAAAGTTGCTATGGTTTGGCTGTGTCTCCACCCAAATCTCATCCTGAATTGTAGTTCCCATAATCCCCATGTGTCCAGGGACTGACCAGTGGAAAGTAATTTAATCATGGGGGTGGTTACCTTCATACTGTTCTTGTGACAGTGAGTGAGTTCCCGTGAGATGTGATGGTTTTATAAAGGGCTTTCCCCCCTTTTTGCTGGGCACTTCTCCTTGCTGCCACCATGTGAAGAAGGACGTGTTTGCTTCCCCTTCCACCATGATTGTAAGTTTCCAGAGGCCTCCTCTGCCATGCTGAGTGGTGAGTCAATTAAACTTCTTTCCTTTATAATTTACGCAGTCTCAGGTATGTCTTTATTAGCAGTGTGAGAACGGACTAATACAAAAGTACACCCAGATTCTCAGGTTTCCCACAGAAGTGCATTTTAATCCCAGTTAAACGATTTTAATGAAATTGGCTTCTCAGTTTCCACCACCACAGAGGTTTAGCCAAATCAGGCATGTCAGCTCACTTTTATGGTCATTCCGTTTTTCTACCTGAATCATCATTTTAAAAAATTTTTCTTTCTCTCTCTCTCGCTCTCTCTCTTTTTTTTTTTTAAAATACAGAGGGAGTCTCACTACATTGCCCAGGCTGGTCTTGAACTCTGGGGCTTAAGTGATCCTCCTGCCTTGGCCTCCCAAAATGATGGGATTACAGGTGTGGGCCACCGTGCCCAGCCTTTAATTATATTTTTATCAGTAAATCATAATTGCATATATTGATGGAATACAGTGTGATGCTTTGATACATGTATATATTGTGGATGAGGAAATCTGGCTAATTAACGTATCTATTACCTCACATACTTACCATTTCTTTATGGTGAAAACACTTGAAATTCACTCTTTTAGCAATTTTGGAATATACAATACATTACTATTAACTAGAGGCACCTTGCTGTGCAATAGATCACCAGAATTTATTCCTCCTGTGTAACTGAAACGTTTTACCCTTTACCCATGATTTTATTTTCTCATTCCAATGCTCCTGCTAGCACATTCTTATACATAATGTAGGGAGATGACAATTAAACAAGTATTTAGATTATATGATCTTTTTGTTTTTTTGAGATGGCATCTCACTGTCATCTAGGCTGGAGTGCAGTGGTGCAACCTCAACGCACTGCAGCTTCCTCTTCCTGGGTTCAAGCGATTCTCCTGCCTCAGCCTCCAGACTAGCTGGGGCTGCAGGCATGTAACGACAATGCCTGGCTAATTTTTGTATTTTTAGTAGAGACAGGGTTTCACCATGTTGGCCAGGCTGGTCTCCAACTGCTGACCTCAAGTGATCTGCCCACCTTGACCTTTCAAAGTGCTGGGATTACAGGTGTGAAGCACCATGCCCGACTTAGATTATATAATGATGACAGCTGATGATGTTATGGACCAAAAATCAAAGTGTAGGGATGAAGACTGAGAGTAGTGTTTCATTAGAGTGCTTATGGGAGGCTTCTCAGAGGAGGCGGCATTTGAACGGAGACTTGAGTGAAGTGAGGAAGCAAACTATGTGGACACTTGCTGCATCGTGTTCCGGGCTGAGGCATGGCAGCACAGAGGTGCTGAGGCAGGAGTGGGTTTGGTGGGTTCCAGAAATGTTCAGGAGGCAAGGTGGCTGGAGTGGAGTGAGGAATTCAGGGCAATGTCGGAAAAGTGGGCAGGAGCCAGATCAGTTAGGGCCCTGTTAGGGTTCAATTAGGGTCCGACGTGGTGAGGACTTAATCCGTATGTGAGGAGGGACAGGCAGGGGCTCTGAGCAGTGGGGGGATGTGGTTCGAATTTTCTTTTATTAGCAGCATGTTAGCTGCTGAATGGAGGCCAGATGGGGATAAAGGGGGCGGGGAGCAGAGGAGAAACATAGAGCCCAAAAGGAGGTTGTCACAGTGGTCCAGATAAAAGACAACAATGGCTTGTATTGCACTATTATGGTGGCAATGGTAAGAAATGATTAGGTTGAGTTATGTGGTTGTTGTTTTGTGTGAATATGTTTGTGTGCCTGAGTGTGTGTGTGCGCGTGTGTGTGAGAGAGAGTTTTATGGTATGATTTTTTGCTGCTGCTTCTGCTGCTAGCGAGGGTGTGTGTATGTGTGAAAGAGAGAGAGAAATGTGGCTCAACTCAGAATTATGTCATAGGAAAAAGTAGGAACGTAGCAACGGTTCAGCCAGGCCTAAGTCAGTCTAGGTAGATTTGATGTTAATGAATCCAGACAAATGAAAAAAGTCATCAAACAGCATCTTCCCCAAAATGCAATATAAATTCAGCAAATGGATAAGCTGATGCTACTTCTGTTTCTACTCAACATGAGGACAATTACAGCTAAACACCTTGGAGAACGTTATGCAGTGTATAAGTTTGCTAATTCCATTTCTAAAATAGCTCTAAAGTCTTTGCCTGCTCATGGCGGGGATAATTAAAACTAATGAAGTGAATTTAGGGGTGCGCATCAGAGACTGAGCAGAGAGAATCTGACGGTGATTACAGACAGGCTGCTGCTTCTTTGAAGGTAATCGTTGAGCGGCCCTTCTTCATTTGTATTCATGAAGATAAGGAACCATTTTTGGGAGGCTGGTAAACATTTCAGAGGAACCATCCACGTGTCACATTTTACAATTTAGAATTCTTCATTACAATTTGGGAGTTCTAGGGTTTTACCTAGTGTTTACAAATGACTGAGCATGAGACATTATATGTCTTCTATTCTTATTCTGAATAATAAATTTAAGAGATGAAAAGCTAGAGATAGGAGGGACAGAAGGGAGGGAGGAAGAAAGACACTCATTTATGTATTTATGGTGTACAAATGTTTATTGAGTACCTATTATGTACGAGACCCTGTTGTGTGCCAGATTGTGTTCAAGATACAGAAGATACATAAACAAAATCGACAAGGCCTCTCTTCCCATGACACTTACAGTCTAATTGGGAGAAGCAAAAACAGAAAAAATATTAGTTGGTGATAATTCTTGCTATGCAAGAATAAAAACAGAAGATGAGTCAGAGGGAGACTGAGTGGTCAAGTTGTCTCAAAGATTGTGATTTTTAAGTTGAGATCCAATGATGAGAAGGAAACAGACACCTAAAAATCAAAAAGAGAACATTTGAGGCTAAGTACTTGATGGTGCAAAGGAACAGAAGGAGACCACATGGCTGATGCAGAGTGCCTAAGTTCTGTTTTCAAAAGCTCACTTTGATACTGCATGGAGCGTGCTGTGGAGGGGCAAGAGTGAGACAGGAAGACCCCTAAGGAGGCTCCAGCAGCTGTCCCGTTGAGACAGGGTGATGCCTTGGGCCAGGAGAGTGGTGGAGGAGGTGGAGAGCTGTGAATAGAGTCAGTCTAGATATTTGACTGGTTTGAAGGTGGGATTGCTGAGTTTTGCTAATGAGAAAAAGAGGAATCAAGATAGCTTGAGAGTTTTTGGTTGACTGGTTGAGAGATGACGGTGCCATGTACCAGGATGGAGAAGAGCTGCAGGAGAAGCAGCATAGGAGGGGTGGTTAGACTTCCTGAGTCTGGGTTTGGGTATCTTAACACTGAGATGCCATTTAGATATTCAAGTGGAGAAATTGAATGCATTTAATTAGAAGTTGAATTAGACATTCAAGTGGAGAAGTTGAAACAGAGATTCATGATGACACAGAGGAATAGAGACTAAGGAGCAGAGAGGAAGAAGAGTAACGGAGTAGAGATGCTAAGGTCTCTTCTTGCAGCCCTGGGAACTCTTCTTGTCTTCACGTCATAGGACCCAGGATAGAGGCTTGAGCTGTCCCCTCAAATTCTCTGTCTTTACGATCCTCAAAAACATTAGTTTTTTTCATACTAAACTCTAGCTCAAACCCTGGCTGTGGCATCATATAGACCTGGGTTCAAATTGCAGGATTGCCACTTACTATACGTAAAATCTTGGGCAACTCATACAATGTATCTGAGCCTTATTTTCTTGATCTTTAAAATGAGAATAATACGACTGGCCTCATGGATTATAGAGATAGTAACAGCGAGCATTTGTGGAGCATTTATCGCATTATACATCTTATTTCATTTTATCCTGAACACAGTCCTAAGAGGTAAGGAATACAATTGCTCCCATTCTACAGATGAAAAAATTGAGGCTCAGAGAGGTTACATGACTGGTTCAAAACACCACATCTACAAGCCAAGAGAGAGAAAGTGACTTCTCCAAGTTTATATCATTCGTCAGTGCCCACAATGGTATTCAAACTGGGGCAGCTTGGCTTCAGAGCCTGGACTCCATTCCTTCTTTTTTTTACCATAGAACTTGACACATAGTAAGTGCCCCAGAAAACGATAGATACTTGCTTTTCATTGCTTTTGTTGTTATTACCACATCATATTTTAATACCTATTTACCAGTTTGCTTCCACATTAGGCTCTCGAATTCCTCAAGGGCAGGAACTGTGACTTAGCCACAGCTGTGTCACCCTTGCCTGGCACAAAATGTGGTACTCAGCAGATGTGCAGTAGATGTTGCTTAAATAGAAAGCACAACTGCAGGACAGGCAGCCAGAATTCCTTTATCTGCAATTCTTCCAATGAATTCCTTTATTGTTATCCTTCCAATAAAGTATACTTCCTCTGTGTTTGAAAGAAGACACTCTCTTTTCCCAAATGGAAGAAACTTTACCAGTCCACAGGAGATGAGGTAGATGACGGAAGAAATACTTCAGCAAGTTCTTTCACCCTTGAGCCTCACCCTCAGCAGAGTGTCTCATCAAAACAGGAATTAAAGCAATAAGTTGTATCTGGCATCAGCCAAGTGCCCACACAAAGGCTAAACATAGCATAAGGGAAAGAAAAGACTCCGTGAGGCAGAACAGGAAACTTCTTCTAATTCATTCTGTTTCCAGCATGTGAGACAGTCAGTGTGTCGTGGGCAAGACAATCAAATTGAAATATGGCCCAGCTAAACACAAGCGCTGTTCACATGGGAAGGTCAAGAAATCCAATGGCAAACTTTTCGGGGAGGTAGGCAGAATGAGGTCCTTAAGGCGATTTCTAATTATCTAGGCTGTGTCAATTTCAGAGCTGGGGCCTGGCCTAAAAAAACACAAAGTCCCCAGGCTCCAGTGAGATGGTTATTTAATAATAAGAGAAATAAATCAGGAGGGGTTTATGATAGCTTTGCAGTCAGTCTGTGCCTCTGAGACTGCAAATCATTTCATATGAAAATGATGAAGTGTGTCAGTCTGCACCCTTGATCTTGGAATGCGAATGTCCATGAGGATTGTGCTGGTTGTGGGGGTCTCAGGGAAGAAGTACGGTGGTCCTATGGTGGTCCCCCTTTCCCACATCTCCTGCGATCCCTCGAGCACTGCAGCAAGGAGATTACTCTTGGTACTTAGGGATGTGGGAGCACAGAGCTGCTGGGGATACGGTGTAAAACTTGGAAGGCTCGCTGGGTGCGGTGGCTCATTCCTGTAATCCCAGCCCTTTGGAAGGCCGAGGCAGGCAGATGACTTGAGGTCAGGAGTTGGAGACCAGCCTGGTCAACATGGTGAAACCCCATCTCTACTAAAAATACAAAAATTAGCTGGATGTGGTGGGAGGGCACCTGTCATCCCAGCTACTTGGGAGACTGAGGCATGAGAATAGCTTGAACTGGGAGGCAGAGGTTGCAGTGAGCCAAGATCGTACCACTGCTCACCAGCCTGGGTGACAGAGTGAGACTCTGTCTGGAAAACAAACAAACAAACTTGGAAGACTCACCACATTCTGAAAGCATTGTCTGTTGGTATAAGTCTTCTAACTCCTGAGTGAGCATCTCACCTCTCCTCCTTCATCTACTGACCCCATGCAGGGATTGGCTGTGGGAGGGAGAGAGATAGTGGGAACACTCTCAGATGATCTCGGAGTGGACCCCAAGTCCATTGGACCCGGATTCTAAATTTCCCCCGTTCCTGCCCCATTCCTCTCTCTACTTCACCCCATCAACACCACTGACTTAAAAACCATTTTATGCTATCATAGCACTGTAGGATTTCCATGGAGTTTAAAATCTGTTTCAAGCTCCCACCCAGCACAGGAATCTTCCTGCTGTAACCCCCTTGAAGAGAGTATTGTTCTTCTTCTTGACTACTGAAACAGGATTCCCAACCAGAGATGATTTTGCCCCTCAGGAGACACGTGGTGATATCTGGAGACATTTTTGGTTGTCACGACCTGGGGAGAGTTGCTACTGGCATCTGGTAGGTTGAGACCAGGGATGCTGCTAAACACCCCACCATGCACAGGGTGACCCATCATGACAAGGAATTATCTAGCCCCAAGTGTCAATAGTGCCAAAGTTGAGAAGTGCTGCTTTAGAGGTAGGAAGCTCATCACCTATTCCCAGGACAGTGAGTCATCCTTTATTTTCAGATAATTCTAGTCAGTATAAGAAAGGCAGATGTTTAAGAGGCAGGTGGCTTTGGTACAAACTTATACGGAGAAAGTTGAGATTACAAAATTCTAGATATTGCCAATGGGACTGAAGAAATTCCTACTAGTGACACCAAAAAGGTTGAAACAAGGTTGACCAAAGTTATTTCCAATGCAAGTATCCAGATTTCACTGAATGTCTCAGACCACAGTGGGTCCCAAGAGTTGGAAGTCAATAGCTAAAATCAGAACTGCAGTGGGCATTATAATTTTAAAAAGGTAGACATCGAGAAATGCAGCCCCTCCCTGAAAATGCACAGTGAAAGAAATTGAAAATGAAATGACAATGTATCACGGAAAACCAGGATTTTCAAAGTGAGGACTAATGAGTAAGAGATAGCAAATGGAAATGAGTTGTATAGTAGCTATAATTACTGATTTATTATGTGCTGACAGTCCCTGATATTCTTTCATTCTATCTCTTGATGCTGTCTTTATTGTTGTGTTTAGGTGAGTGTAAAAATGTATAGTAGCTGGATGAGATTCCCTTCTTTATTATTGGCAGACTGGCAGTCTTTAGTGAGACAGAATAAAGAGACTGAGGTTTCATTACTAGAACAGTGACAACTACATTATACTCAGAGAAAAAGTCAGTATTAACAAGAAAAGGGTGTGTTCTGAAAAATACTATTGTGCAAATTACATTTTTTTTTAAAAGTAAGGGTTGGTTGGCTATAGATCAATGGCCTCTAAACACTTTTGGTTGTGCACTGAATTAGAATTCTTCGAACATTTCCACACAATATATATGTTTACTGATTTATAAGTTGTAAACACATACTATTGTGTTCGTATATTGTGCATCTTATAAAACACTTATTAAAATAGACATTAAAAAGGTAATGATAACGGATATTTTCTTTATGCACCCCAGTAAATTGTTCTGCCCAACCTCAGCCACTAGTATGAACGCTCATCTCTTAGCAAAAGCAGTTAACATGTGTTGCACCTACTATGTACAGGCATTGTCCTCACACTTTATGCATGTTAGCTCATTTAATCCTCATAACAGCCCCAATGGGGAGAAACAATTGCAATTCCCACTTCATAGATAAACGAATGGAGGCATAGAGAGGTTAAGTAACTTTCCCACTAACAGATCCAGCTGATCGGTGGGAGATCAGGAATTCAAAACTAATGAGACTGGCTCCAGAATGCCTGTCTTAACCACTGCACTCTGCCATCTCTCACCTGAGGAAAGTGAAGAGCTTGATGCTTTTTCCCACAAAAGAGGAAGGAATCAGAGATGATGTTCAGGAGCCAAGGGCTGTAAGGAGTTTCTTCATTGATAGAGCAAGACCCTGGCAGAGAAATAGAAAATACCAAGGGTAAGAGGGTAAAGAGAGGAGAAAGAGGCAAGAGGCTGGAGAAAAGAAAGACTCCCAGGAACGACTCCCAGAGGTGGACCCTGATTAGGTTGAAACGCATTTTGAAGGGAATTATTTGCACCACCTGCTGCACTTCATGAGTGGTCAAGATTCTGTGTTAGGTTTTCTTTCTGGTAATAATTGGACCCATCTTTTGGATGCCAGGCAAGTTGGAGGCGTTACTGTGATAAAGCCCTTCATGAGTTTGCTCCTAACCTTGATTCCCTGATCTTTTTCCCATTTTTCTCCCAAAGTTGAGTGTCCTTTACCACATGCTTACTACAATGGAGAGCTCCAGAAGCTAAACTTTCAATATAGAGGTGGGAACACTCTTATTTTTTATCTGAACTCATACGTTCTGTACAAGCCTTTGCAGATCCTTTCAGAATCTGAGCAATCATATAGCTAGAATTATAGCAGATGAAATCTTAGGGACCCCATGGTCCAACCTATTCCTCCTAGATTAGGACTAGAGAGGGTAAGAGCCTTGGCTGAGGTCCTGCGCTGCATGCATTAGTCCTAGATTGCTGGTATGCTGGCTAGATCCTTGCATGCTGGCAGGTCAGATTTGAAAAATATTTTTTAGCTTGAGGATTTACAAGGGTGAACTCAGCTCAGTGCCAGTTGGAAGGCAAATTTTTTTTTCTCTTAAACTATTGAGAAGTATGATTATACTAAAGGTCCCTGCTATGGGCTGGGTTTTGTCTCCACAAAGTTCATGTGTTGAAACCCTAACCCACAGCACCACAGAATGTAACTTTTTGGAGATAGGCTCTTTAAAGAGATGATTAAATTAGTATCATGGCTGTTAGGGTGGGCTCTAATCCAATGTGACTAGCGTCCTTATAAGAAGAGGAAATCTGGACATAGAGATACACCAGGGGTGTGTGTGCATGTAGGAAAGATCATGTGAGGATACAGCAAGAAGATGGCCATCCACAAGCCAAGGAGAGAGACCTCCTAATGAAACCAATGCTGCTGACACCTTGATCTTGGACTTCCAGCCTCCAAAACTGTTGGAAAATAATTTTCAGTTGTTTAAGCCACCCACTCTGAGGTACTTTGTTATGGCAGCCCTAGCAAACTAATATGGTCCTCTTCACTCCTTATAGTAATGATACTAGTAGCTAATATTTATCTTCAAATGCATTTATCACTTAATCTCCATAAATTGTGTGATGAAAGAATTAGCTTCATTTGCCACATGAAAAAGCTGAGATTAATACAAGTTAGGATAGAGCTGGGCCTGTTGATGTTCCATGTTCCATGCTCTTACTACTGGGGTTGTTAGAGTAATAATGGGGTCACAATAGTGAGGAATTCTCAGACAGGGGGATGATGCCACTGTGTCACTTCCTGTTAGGACACAGCCATGGAGGGAAGCCAGATTTAATGTCAGAAGTCTGGACCATCAGTCTCATCCCTTCCCACTGCCTCCTTTTAAATGTTAGTCAATTCAATAAATATTTTCAACTCCTCCTCTGTACCAGGCACCAAGCCACAGACTGGAGTTCTGGCAATGAACACTGCAGACATGGCCGCCCTTAGCCTCATGGAGCTTAGAGTCTGGGAGCATTGTCAGTTTCTGAATCCTCCAAGTGCTAAACTATCTTCTCTCTTCAAATTAAAGAAAAGAAATGAGACAGCAGGCCTGCTTCTTTGAGTGTTTTTTTTTTCTTTTTTGTTTCCGTTTTCTGACAACCATACTTCACGTCTGACAGAGGAAATGATTCTTTTTGACAGTGATAAATTTATGAGTTTTGACTGTTTGTGAAGTTCCCTAATTAATTCTTTATAGACTTCTATTGGCAACTGAATTTGTGTTTTGAGTTAAAAATGGGAGTTCAGATGAATTACAGTTGAACATTCTGCTCCCTTTGAAGAGCTCATACTCCACATTCTATGCTGTTAATCTCTCTGCTTACTGAGAGGCACCGTTCGTCTTGCAGTGACGCAGGGCGGGTGGTTACCATGGCATAGGAAAACATTGCCAGCACTGGCCCTGTCGTCACGGAACCCCTGGGCCATCTCCTGAGCAACTCGATAAGGGCTCCCAAGCCACCCATACCTCCTTGGCACCACAAGTGTAGCTTTTTATTTTGTGTGTGGGCAGCGTGACATCTGCATCTGACCAAGAGATTGATGTGGCTAAACAAATTTAGGAAATGAGCAACAGTGGATCTCTGTTCAGAGAGGGAGGAGGAGAGAGAAGGAGGGAGGGAAGAAAGAGAGGGAGAGAGCCAGAAAACAGAGCAAGAGAAAGGAAGAGAATGTGCCTGAAATAGACACGAGGATAAACAGGGATCAAGGAGAGAGGAGAAACAGATAATCACAACAGTGAATATTTGTTAAATGCATGCTCTTTGCCAGGTATTATGGTGGGGCTCTGGCTGCATTATTTTATTTCTTCTTCATGATGACCCTGTGTAGTAGAAACATTGTTATTTTCCTTACTTTCAAAGTGTAAAAACAAGCTCAGAGAGACTAAATAAATTACCCAAGTTCACACAGTTCTTCAAGTATGGAGCCAGTCTGCAAATTCAGGCAGATGAATTTAGAGGATACACTTTAAATTACTATGGTTGAGAGGCAGAAAGAGGTTGAGAGAATTGACACAGACATACACACAGAGAGAAAGGCAGAGAGAGAGAGAGATAAAGAGAGAGAGTGATTTACAGAAAGAGACAGTGTGAGACATGGGAGAGTGAGAAAAATACAAAGAATTTAAAGAAGTGTGTAGAAAGAGTCTGAGATAGTTGACATGCACACAGAGAAAAACAGAGAGGCAGAGACAGACAGACGGAGAGAGAAGACTTTCGCAAAAACAACAGAAAAAACAACCCTTCCTCTATGTAAGACTAAAATATCAGAAAATAACAGCATGGATTCTGTGATTTTCATGTGCAAGGCATTTTTGTTTTACTTAGTTTACATTATCATTCACACTGTGGAAACGCTGAAATGGAAGAAATAATTTGCAGTGGGATACAGCCAGTCTTTGGAGACACAGGTCTCTGAATTCAGAGCTCTGACTCCAGAGAATGTGTGTTTTTCCTGGAGTGTGGTGACGGCAGCATGAAAATTTTCAGGGGTGTGTGATAGGTGAAGGAGGGAAGCAGAAATGGAAAGGCTGAGGTCATCTGAATTTATTTTAACCTCACAGAGGCCACCCTGAGTTGCACATTTTTCTTGGTCCTTCCTAGTGACATTTTTCAAGGTCCTTCCCTTGGTGATGAGCTCAGGGGAGCATTGACTGCCTGGGAGCCAAGGCTGTTAGCTATATTACACATGGCATGCCATTAACTCCTTACAACAGGCTATGTTTGAGGGGTATAATCCTTATTATGTAGATAAAGGAAAAGGGCACAGAGAGATTAACTATTTCAAGTTCACACAGCTTGCAGGTGGTAGAACTAGAACTAGAATCCTAGCAACCTTTATCGAGAGCCCTTGACCCTAGGCCCACGTTGAAGGCAAAATGCTCAGAGTACACAGACCCTGGAGGAGCAGCAGTGTTTCCAGGTATCCTTTATGGCGATCCTTATTTGCAAGGAGACTCTGGAGGGCATGTGCGTGTATCATATGAGTAGGTCAAACCTCCATGAGTTTTAGTAAGGAAAACAAATCTAAATTAGCTTGGACACAAATGCTAGGGGACTTCTAATTCCTTACTACTTGCAACCAAGCAAGGATGATGCCGTCATGAGTTTTATCCACCATCATCTTTGGTGCCAAATGCAACAGATTAGGCATTGCCAAACAGTTTCTGGTTCAGTCCTGCTACACTGAATCTATAATGCTAGGGCTCAGAGAAGGGCAAGAATCCATCCTCTGTGTATACTTGACATTGATTTGAGCTGTGATCGATCAAAAGACGCTTATCACACAGATCAACATGGAATTTGGAAACACAACAACAAGAATACTGGTAACAATAACAACAACAGCAACAACAACGAGTGGGTCCCAAGAGCATAGCACTAAGCTTAATTAACAGATAAGAACCTACTAGGGAGGAGAGGTGAAGTATAAGTAAAATGCTTGGGCTGTGGAGTAGCCCAGACCTATTTTTTAGCTTCGTGAACTCTGACGGTTATAAGCTATGTAACCTTAAGAAAATGATCAAACTTCTCTGAAATACAATTGCACTTCAAATCTTGTACTTTTACTATTACATGAAACACAGAAGCTAATTGAAACACAGTTCTTACTCTTGAGTAAAACAGGTAATTATCTACTTAACTATAGATCATTGATGAGATAATTACAGATAACTACAGATACAGATAATTGATGAGAACTACATCAGAGCTATCCCCAGAGGTTAGAAAAATTGACCAGGGATAGAGACGTCAGGAAGAGGTTCTAGATGGGGCAAGACTTGAGCTGTAATCATCTTCACTGTCATCATCGTCACTGTTGACAATATTGTTATAGGACCAACAGATGCATATGCTTACTGTATTTTAACAGACCAATACAGTGACACAGCAGGGTTTACAGCAGAGAAAGGCACTGAGTGAGGAAATTGGAGGAGACTCTGAAATCCATCTCCCCAAGGAGTTCTGGGCTAGGGTTTTTAAGGGGATCATGGAGGGCAAGGGGGTGGAAATTTGGGTCATTGGTTGGTTGGGATAAGGAGGATGAAATCATCAGGACTTGAAAACTGCATTTCTTGATCAGTCAGTTTCTCATGGGGGCTTCCAGACCAGATGATGTCAGTAGTTTCATGATATGTAGGACCTAAAAGAATATCTCAATTGAAAAACTGAATATTTTATAATGTTCAAGTTATTATCTCTAGAGCAGTTAAGGGGAACTTTAATTTTATAAGAGGGTGTGCATGATTCTAAAACAGTAGACACCAAACAGCTATGAGCGAGCAAGCTGACCTAATGATGAATGCTGCGTGTGCTGCAAACTTGGCTTATTTTTGTTTTTCTCCCTTTCTTCTTTACTGATAGACTTTTATGCAGTATATAGGGACAATTTCAACGTTAACTATCATTTTTTGAATATTAATGATGAGCCAGGATGCCACTATAGGATCCACGCGTTCTACATTTATTTCTCAGAGTCACCCTGAACTATTTATCTCAGGTTACACAAGAGGAGCCTAAAGCCAGCTTCAAGATGTATGTGGCACATGGCTGGTACTTGCTTAAGGTCACAGAGCTAGGAAACAGCTGAGATTCAGGCTCATATCCACTTGACTGCAAGTTCAGGTAGACCTCAGAAAAGATACTTATTTATGTCTTTACTCTTTAGCTGAATTTCTAAAATGTTGTTTGTAAATCTTTTCCGTTTAAAATTGAATTACATTTTATTATGGGCTGCTGTTATAATTTCAGGGATAATAAATCGTCATCACTGATCTCTTCCATTGCCCCCAGCTTTTCTTACCTCAGTTTATGTTATTTACAGTCACAACGTTCTCTCAGTCACTCTGCCAAGTAGCTAATGGTATATAAACACATGCTTAAGTGCACCCAGGAATGTTGTTGCTAGACTTCCCTTTGGTAGATTGAAAATTTCTATTTTTCTGGGAATACAGGTCCCTGAATTTTCAGAAGAGCATGTCTATCTATCGAAGCTTCATTTACTTGACATCAACATGTTGTTGCTGCTCAGCTGAATAATATTTTCCTGATTCTGATGGAGATGTCCCTCTGCATTATTTATTAAGAATCTTTTGCTTTTCAATAACAAAGCTCATTTTGACTCAGCCTGGGCAAGAAGCAATTTATTGGAAGGATACTGTTGGAAGGATATTGTGTTTTAGAGAATCCAAGGAAATGCTGAACAACCAGTTCTAAAAATTGGGGCGGGCTCAGCAAGGGTAAGGGGAAATGGCTATTCCAGGGGCCTACGGGAAAGGAGTTTATGGCTCATTCATCTTTAATTCTACAACAAAATTCCTAAAGGTGAGTTAGGTGGGTTTCTTCTCTGTATCCACCAGCAATTTGCACTTAGTCATATGCTGAAGCCTGAGTTACACCAGTTCGCAAAACCAATTATTAAATTTTCAGAAATTTTGTGAATTAGTTGTTATAGCATTGGTAACCTCAAACTAACCACAGTAGGAATATTTACACCAAAAGCATTGGAAAATGTTACAAATTAGTGCTTTATTTTTTTCTTTCTCAGAGACGTGGTTTACTAGCACACCTCCACTATAGAATATACATGCTTTAACCATCCAAAATCATGTTTAAGAATATGAACTTCAAATCAGACTGTGGGATTGATGTCTACCTCCACTACTTCCTTGCTCCGTGATTTTGCAACTTCCCTAGACTGTCTGAGCCTCACCTTCCTCACCTATGAGATGAAGATAATCGTTCTAAAAACAAACAGGGTTTGTTTTGAGGATTCATTGCCGTTCATTGACTTAATCCAGGGTGTTTGGCCAATAGAAAGTACTCTATACAGGTTATCTATTTCCTTTTTTTCTTTGTTTTCATGCTAAGTCTTTATTTATTTATTTATTTAAGTATTTTTTTTTTCAGTAGGTTTTTGGGAAACAGGTAGTGTTTGGTTACATGTATAAGTTCTTTAGTGGTGATCGCTGAGATTGTGGTGCACCCATCACCCGAACAGTATATACTGCCCCCAATGTGTAGTCTTTGATCTGTCATTGCCCTCAGGTTAGCTGTTTTTCGCACTGATTAGCAATTGTTCATCTATTTGTTTACTATTTTCTGGAGCCTCAGTATCTGCACAGTTCTTGGCACTAGTAAGCAGTAATGTTTTGATTAAGGAAGGAAGGAAAAAAGAAAAGAAGGAGAGTGGGACCATGGAAATACACCCGTTTTCGCTCACTGGTATGTCCCCAGCATCCAGAACTTTGTCTGACACATGGCTGGTACTCAGTGAATATTTTTTTTTGCATGAATTAATAGGTACATAAACCCTAAATTCTCTCTTGGACCACTTTGTTATATTCTTCTCTCCAGTGTCAAACTAACATCTTCCTCTCATGTAAATTTCATTCCATATTCATGTTTCTACTCTTTAGATAACAGTGATCAGGTCATCTCTGGTCTTTACATGATGATTTTAAAAATATTTTATGTGAGATACTGTATCTCTCCATGTTTTCATTTCTCTGGGATGAGATTTCCAAAGGGTCAATGCAGAGAGTGTCTGGTGGTTAATTTTATATGTCAATTCACTGTGCTAAGGGATGACTAGATAGCTGGTAAAACACTATTTCTCAGTGTGTCCCGAGGGTGTTTCTGCAAGAGGTTAGCATCTGAATCAGTAAACTGAGTAAAGAACACTCGCCCTGAATGATGTGATGGGCACCTTTCAGTCCACTGAGGGTACTGATAGAGCAAAAAGGCAGAGGAAGGGTGAATTTTCTCTCTCTTCTTGAGCTGGGACATCCGTCTTCTCCTGCTCTTGGACATCAGAGCTCCTGGTTCTTGGGCCTTCAGACTCAGACTCACACCAGCAGCCCCCTCCTAGTTCTTGGGCCTTCAGACTTGGACTGAATTTTCTAGCTTGCAGATGGACGATCGTGGGACTTCTTGGCTTCCATAATTGTGTGAGACAATTCCCATAATAAATCTCCTTTTATATCTCTCTGTATTGTATTGGTTTTGTTTCTCTGGAGAGTCCTGGCTAATGCAGGGGGAAAGGAAGAGTCTTTTAGGGTCAGAGTTAGTGATGGTATCCTCATGGCCCCATAGACCTGGGCTTCCAATCTTTTATTTAGCCTTTGTTTTTTAAAAAATTCTTATTTCAAGTTCATGGGTACATGTGCAGGTTTGTTGCACAGGTAAACTTGTGTCATGGGTTTTTTTTTTTTTTTTGTACAGATTATTTCATCACCCAGGTATTAAGCCTAGTACCCCTTAGTTCTTCTTTCAGGTCCTCTCCCTCCTCCTCTTCTTCCCTCTTTGGCAGGCTCTGGTGTGGGTTGTTCCCCTTTATGTGTCTGTGCATTCTTATCATTCACTTCCCACTTAGAAGTGAGAACATGTGGTATTTGGTTTTCTGTTCCTGCATTAGTTTGCTAAGGATAATGGCCTCTAGCTCCACTGGCTTCCAATCCTACATCTCTGGATACATAGCTCTTATATTTTCCCATGTGCATCGTTTTTCCCAAAGCTCTCTCATGGGGCCAAGGTGAACCAGCCTATAGAGGTTTCTGATCCTAGCCACTCTCAGTGCCTAGAACCAGACCTACAACCACTCCATCTTCTGTATCCCAGCAAGAAGAGCTAAGGAGTAGTTCTTGACAAAGCTTTATAGGGGAGATTTCACATAAATTAATTGATTAGAAACCAGAAAAGATGAGAGTAAGATAATAAATGTGAGGCTCATGGGGTGTAAGGTTGCCAGCTCTCAGAATTTGATAAGCCAATACTTTTCCTTTCTATAGAGTTGTTCTCCAAGGGTTCTCTAGAAATTTTGAAAAGGCCGAGACAAAGCAGTTTCACGATCCCCTTGAGAGCTTTAATATCCTCACTGAGTCTCTGCAGAGAGCCTCGTGATAGCTTAGATAGTGTCTTAAAGAACATTTCGAGTCAGGCTTACATGGATTTAGAAGCCACTTCCTTATGCAAGCACAACATCGGGAGGATTTGGGGTCATTCTCAGCAGAGTCATATTTTCTTTATATCATCCATGGTGGACAGAATCATTCCTCATGATTTCTATTCTTCCGGGGCCAGGAGAAGCATCTGGTTTTGAAGATCCCATTTTTTTTTTTTTTTTTTTTGAGACGGAGTCTCGCTCTGTCGCCCAGGCTGGAGTGCAGTGGCGCAATCTCGGCTCACTGCAAGCTCCGCCTCCCGGGTTCACGCCATTCTCCTGCCTCAGCCTCTCCGAGTAGCTGGGACTACAGGCGCCCGCCACCACGCCCGGCTAATTTTTTGTATTTTTACTAGAGACGGGGTTTCACCGTGGTCTCGATCTCCTGATCTCGTGAAGATCCCATTTTTTAAAAAGTCTTTTACAAACCAGGAAGCAAACTAGGTCCTTATCAGGGCCATAAAATACTACAGACAGAATAGTGAAGATTATTAGAGACATTCTAAAGTCATTAGAATGGAACAAAAGGAAAGTCTGTCTCCAGACCTCTGTGTCTTCAAATGAATCCCTTTTTAATTTAAAAGATTCTAATCCCTAATTAGAAAATTAGATGATTTTCTAATCCCTAGTGGAGTGTACTCACCACGTGCCTCCAGCTGGGCTAGAAATATCTACTCCTATTGTTTTGTGTGTCTAGTTACAGGAACCCTATGAAGTTAAAATTACTGTCTCCATCTTACAGATCAGGAAATTGAGGCACACAGAGTTTAAGTAACTTTTCAAGGACAGAGCACGCACATGGCAGAATTTGAACCCAGGCTTGTGTCTGACTCTAAAATCCATGTTCTTACCCCTCTTCCTGGTTGTTTTTATGTAATCTATACAGCATCCATGTCCTGGAGAATTCTTCTTTGATGAAGACCTAGTGGCAGAATCTGTTAAAAAAAAAATTAAGTATCCTTTGCATTCAGAATATTAAACTCCATTGAATCCTCTTCGTGCTTTTGGCTGATTTTTTTCTTTTTTTGAAGTGAAGGGGATTGCTGGGGAAAATTGAGAAACAAAGATCTGTGGCATTGTACAAAACTAAGCTGGTCTGATAACCTTATGGGAAATGGTGGTGTTTTGGCATTAAGCCCTGGGCTTTCTAAAAGTGTTTTCCAGGGAAGCCATCTTCGCTTTCCAGAATGCAACCTGGGTCACAAAAGCTGCTCAGATGTGTTTCTGCCCAGCATTAGAGATGGCAAAACGGTCGAGCATATTTGCCTGAGTGTTGACAGAAGTTTTGGGGGTGCACCAGGATGGAAGAAAAGCTGCCTGACAGGGACAAGATGGAATCATTCATCTTTGTCTTCTGGGTGGGGAACTGAGTTGCAGAGAAAGAGTGGGGAAAGCCTCTGCTTGCTTAGGAGCAGAACGAGCACACAGTTTATGCTTATTACGTTAACTAAGCCTAGAACTTCTATACTAACTACATAAGAGCTGCACATCTTCCACATAGCCCAGTGAGATGGATCCCCGATGCTGCCTGTGCTGGCCTGGAGCTACAGTGGCTAATTGAAGCACATCTTGCAGTGTGTCTCTGGAGGGGAAATCGTCTGCAAATCCTACATCGGTCTAGACTTTCCATCCTGCTGCTAATATTTATTCCTGAGTTGTTTGCTAGAAACAATCAGCCTAAGGAGGGAGGATTTTTTTTTGTTTTGTTTTCAAAAAAGAACTCATGGGCAATTAGTGAGGCTGTAAAGTTAATGTCAGCCTGAACTAATTTTCTGGACATTGTATCTAGCGTTTACTGTGTTAGGTTAGGTAAGCCCAGCTGTAGAATTCAAACCCAAATATGGGTTTGTGTGTGCATGTCCATCAAAGTTTAGGGATGGAAAGTGAAACAGTCTCTGCCTTAGCTAGTTCATCTGTTGCTTTTGCTATCTTAAGATTTCCTGGGATTTACTTATTTATTGATACATTGCCTTGTTCCAAAATGGACTGGAAGCCACTCTGATGCACTGGAAACTGCTTGCACGAGCCTTCAAAAACCAGTTGTTACATCATTAGGAATTTTGTGAGTCAGTTTTAAAATCATCCCTAGTTTCAAATCAGCTATAGTGAGAGTATTTACACTGTGGGAATTGGCAAACGCTACACATTAGGGCTTTTACCTTTTCCTCGGAGAGGTGGTTCACCAGTGCAGCCCAACTGGAGAATCCTGCATTAACTATCCACAGTCATCCTTAAGAATATGAGCTGTGAAATCAGACTCTTGTGGATTTGATATCTAGCTTTGGGGATAGCCAAAAAATGGGCTTTGGGGTTAACATCTGGTGCTGTCATTTAGTAGCCACATGACCTGAGGCCAAGCCTTGCTAAGGCTCAGTTTCTTCAACTGCTAAGTGGGCATAGAGACTTCACAGGGCTATCCTGAGGATGGAATAAAGTAAGTACCCAGAGCTGCCTCTTGGTGTCAGGTTCAGCTCCTGGGTCTCGAAGAATTCCCAAAGAGCATCTAGATCTTGAAAGATGGCTGCTGTGTTGAGAAGGATTTACAGATCATACTCAAGCGTGTCAGGAACGGAGTTACCATTGATTAGCAATGTCTGCCATAAATATGGGTGTATTAGTCTTTTCTCATGCTGCTAATAAAGACATACCCAAAATTGGGTAATTTATAAAGGAAAGAGGTTTAATGGACTCACAATTTCACATGGCTAGGGAGACCTCACAATCTTGGGGGAAGGCAAAGGAGAAGCAAAGGTGCCTGTCTTCCATGGTGGCTGGCAAAGAGCTTGTGCAGGGGAACTCCCCTTTATAAAACCATCAGATCTCATGAGACTTAGTCACTACCATGAGAACAGTATGGGGGAAACCACCCCCATGATTCAATTATCTCTACCTGGTCCTGCCCTTGACACACAGGGATTATTACAATTCAAGGTGAGATTTGGATGGGGACATATCCAAGCCATATCAGTGGGTGTGGAGTGTGTGAGAAGGAATGGTCTGGGACATGGACAGAGACATGGCAATAATAACTAACATTTAGCAAGCTCTTTTGATGTGCCAGACACTCTTCTAAATGATTTACAACATATAATATTAACTTGGTTAATTTTCGTAAGAACCCAATTAGCCAGTGGTTCTAAGTCAAGGGTGATTCCCACCTCCCTCCACCACAGATATTTGGCAATTTCTGGAGACTTTTTTGGTTGACATGACTGGGGATGGGTGGATAAGTGCTATTGACACCCAGTGAATAGGCACCAGGGATACTGCTAAACAAATTACAATGCACAGGACAGCCCCCCCACCCCCCACAAACAAATAATTATCTGGCTCCAAGTGTCAATAGTGCCAAGATTGAGAAACTCTGTAAAGAAGTATCAAATACTATTATCTCCATTATATTGGTGGGGCAACTGAGGCATAGAGAAGCTGAAGCGCTTTCTCTAGGTTATTCAAGCAGGAAATTATTGGTACTGGATTCAGACTCATAGTGCATTCTCTTATCTACTACACAGCTTCTTGTATTAAGAAAGATGTCAGGGAGGAGGTAGAGGAAGAACAGGAATTCAGACCAATATCTGGGAAATAAAGGGCAGTTGCAGCTACAGTGAGTTATTTCATCTTATTTCATTTTGCTTTGCTTGTACTGCAAGTGAGCTTTCCCTACTTCTTTCCCTCCCCTAGGCTGGATGCTCTGACCCCTGCTGTGAGAGTTCAATCCCCTCTCAAATTTCATCTGGCATGGGGGGGGTCCTCCTTCCAGCTGCTCCCTGCTCTCTGCCTTCCCTCACTGCTGGTAGGTTGGGCCTGCCAGTGTGATTTGCTCTGACATGCTGCTGTTGCCTACTTTGGCTGGGAAAGGGAAGCTGAAAGTTGCTACAGCTTCATGGATTCAAAATATCATTCTTGCTCTTCCTAATGAGGAAGGCAGGGCTGATGCCAGCTCTGGTGCCACTTGTAAAACTACAGCGCTCAGAAGTAGCTCCTACTGGCCTCCAATGCTCCTTAATGGTAGTGTGGCTGGCTGTCAAGTGCCGAGTGGGTGAGGCAGCTGGCACCTTCAGAAACAGGGAGTGGGAGCCAGCCATTTCTCAGGGATGCTGTGAAACTCTGAGCCCTTGCTCTGGCCTGGGCTGCTGGGTGAACAGGGATTTATGAACAGTTTGCTGTGTTCATTATGAATAGATGAGGTTGAGGAAGAATGATGTAAAAATTAAGCTGTGGAATCAGACTGCTTTGAAAGCTGTGTGATAGTTACCAAGGTGCCACGCCTCTCTGAGCCTCACATCTCACCTGTAAAATGGAGAGGGTTGTGAGGATTACAACTTATTAGATACAGACATGAACCTAGACATTGCCAAGATCTGAGAGGGCAAATAGTTTCCTTTCTTATGAATGAAACCAACTTCGTTCTTTTCATAATAGCTGCTATGTTGGGGAGGATTCAGAGATCAGGCCCAGGTTCATCAGGAGAGTGCCTAACTGATTAGTGATACCTGTCATGGATGTAGGCATGGGGAGGGGAGGCTGATGCTTGATTGATTAATGATGTCTGCCATGGATGTAGGTATGAGGAGGAGAGGCCTATGCTTGATTGATTAATGATGTCTGCTATGGATGTAGGCATGAGGAGGGGAGGTATTTGCATGACTGATTAGTGATGTCTGTCATGGATGTAGGCATTAGGGGTGGCCTGTTGACTGATTAGTGATGTCTGTCACAGATGTAAGAATGGGGAGGGGAGGCATGTGCCTGATTGATTAGTGATGTCTGTCATGGTTACAGGCATGGGAAGGGGAGGCAGGGGCAACCTGGTGTTTCCTCCCTAGGCTTGGCTGCATCGTAAATAGTCAGTGGAAACTGTATTTTTATTGCTGGTTATTTAAGTCACTGTAAAGTCAAAGTAAGAAATATTTCGTTGTTTGAGGGAGGCTAGAAATAAGTGAACAAAGAAAAGTGACTGATTTCTTTTAAATTGGTGGTTCCTAGTGCTCAAATGACTGTGCTGTTGAGGGGCTTTAACATGTTTTGACAGCAGGTGATTGGAAGCCAAATGATTGGCTACAATTATCTCTATTGCTGATGCTTATTCTTGCCATGCAGGTTGGAATAAATGCAGATGCTGCAAATTGCTGGAGGCCTGGTGTCTTCCAGAGTGGAGATAAAGGCTGGCTGAGGAATCAGTGAGGCCAGGAAGAGGGCTCAGCTGAGCAACTGATCAAAGTGAGCTTCTTCTGTCAACAATTGATTTATGGGGAAGAGAGTTAAGATTAAGAGGAAAAAGTGAAAAATGCCTATAGTTAGTGAATCTGAATTGGTTTTGTCTGCATTCAAGGCATCCCTCTTCAGGAAGGAGCTTCCTGTGTTCTCTGGGGACTCACCTGTTTTCCACTCCAGGTATGGGCCCCTGACTCAGGCAGGACTGGCTACAGAGATAGGTTAAAGGTGGTCACATGATTAAAGTCAACCAGAATTAGGTCCAGGAATTTTTCTGAAACTACTTGAAAAATAGTTATTTTCTTTTCATCAGCTTTGCTAAACTACAGCTATATCAGCGTAGAGTTGCTGAAGGCCATTTCTGTTAGTATGAGGGAGAGCCCACCTCAAAATGAAGCCAAAATAGAGCCAAGTGCAGATGGGAGATGGCAGGAAGCAGATTCCTGAGAACATAATTTGAGCATCTAGATCCAGCCATGCCTGCAGCTAATAACACCTGGGCTTTTGTGCATTTTTTGCCGTGAGCAATTTATGATGAATTTTTTGATCACTGAAAAAGGAGAGTCCTAATGAGTAGGTAATACCATATTCGTAGTCAAAACAGTATTTTCTCAAAGTCATATTAACTTTCTTACATTTCTTACATTTGCTGGGAGGAAGAAGGTGAAAATTCATGACAAGTAAACAAGACTGAGGATAATTCTAGCATGAGAATGATAACTTCTGTAAACTGGATATCTGTCACTAAATAGGCTGGGGTCAGGAGATTTTTGGGGTGGGGGGTTATCACTGGTTTTAACAATAACCCCACAGTGTGGTTTCTGTTTTACAACTGAAGAAATCAAGAATTACAGAATAAATTTCTTAGCAGAGAAAAAGAAAAGTATATAAATAAAGAATTAATGTGTCATGCCCAAGATATGACAGCTGGTTAGGTTTTAGGGCTTAGATTTGAGTCCAGGTCTGTCGGATGCTAAGACCCATGCTGTAATTACACTATGTCTGGCTCCTTGGCAAACATGATAGGGTGGAAGAGGAAGAGCAGAATCTGGGCTTACTATGAGCCAGGCACAGTGTTGGATGCCACACATGCATTATCTCTTGAGCAAAGTTACACTCAGGCCACGGAGACTGAGGAAACAAAAGATTAAGAAAAGAAAAATTTCACACCTGTAATCCCAGCACTTCAAGAGGCCGAGGCGGGTGGATCACAAGGTCAAGAGTTTGAGACCAGCGTGGCCAGACTAGTGAAACTTCGTCTCTACTAAAAAATACAAAAATTAGCCAGGGGTGTCCCAGCTACTCAGGAGGCTGAGGCAGGAGAATCGCTTGAACCCAGGAGGCAGAGGTTGCAGTGAGCCAAGATCGAGCCACTGCACTCCAGCCTGGGCAAAAGAGCCGGTCTCTGTCTCAAAAAAAAAAAAAAAGAAAAAGAAAAAGAAAAATTAGTACGGAGGAAGCAGCAAAGCTGCTCACCCTGATGCATGGAGCTCCTTTTGCAACTTGTATTAAAATAATTGATCAAATGCATATTATCAGCTGCTGGAATATACAGTGATAATGGCTGTCTCTACTTCACCACTTAATCTCGAGCCACCAAAGGGAGCTCCAAGGAAATCGATGGAGGATATTATTGCATGTTGTCACTCAAGCCATTCCTATAGAGACTGACGGGGAGGTGGGACAGGTATTCAACATTTCAAGCACATTTCGATATCAGTAGAGCAACTATCAACGTGCCAGAACTACTGATAATCCCCTGAGGTGCAGGCTGGCTAGAAAAACTCTGTTCTGTACTCTCGAAAGAGTCTGTCTCAGCTGTCACTCAAGATATCTCCTTGACGATTAACATGCCACTCATTAGTGTGCTGTTTGTCCTGGGCTTGAATGAAAGCTGGCATTTCTTCCTTCAGACCTTCATTAAGTACAAAGTACTAGTCTTAAACTGCATGCAGGGACATTTTCACCTTTAACATCATCAATATTTAAAAATGTTTAACAATGAGAACGTATCTGGCTCAATTAATCTCTTCAGTTTCTATTTCTCACCTCTCTGGAGATTTAATTCAGAAGAGATGCCTGCTGCTGCTGCTGATGATGACGGTAACGAACTATTAAGCACACTCACACTGCACTCCAAACCTTGCTAGGTCATCCGTATACATTATTGGCTCATCTCTCAGGACGTTTGTTTATATATGTCCCTTGGCCTTGGCCTCCCTTGTCACTCCACTTCCTTCTAATTTCCCTTCCTCTGCATTTTCAGTGAATTTGTTTCTATTCCTTCAAATTCCAGCCTATTCTTCCCAGGTGAGCTGTTCTGTTACACACTTTCTTAGTTCCTGGTTTTTCTCTTACAGACAGCCATTATCACCAGACATTCTAGCAGTATATCGTTTTGTAATTAGACAATTGCAATTATGTACATATTTTTATAATTGCTCATATGGTTACTTGACTAATGTCTAACCCTCCTCTTTAGGAGGTAAATTCCATGAGAATAAACATTGTGTGTGTGGTTTTTTTTTTACTATTTTATTTCTAGGGCTTATCAAAGAGGCTGACACCTCGTAAGTTCTCTGTAAACATTTTACAACAGCCTTATGAAATAATCAGATATTAGTAGCCAAGTATTAGAGATATGGAAACTGAAGCCGACAAAGAGTTAAATGTTCTGCCAGGACCTGAATCCAGGCTGTTTCACACAAGCTCAGCCTTAACGGTTATGCTATTCTGATGCCTTCTAGAAGTTGGTTTTCTCTTTAGCAGGGTTCAAAGAGATAAATGAGGATTGATGGTCCTGGAGAACTATTTAAATACATCTGAAAGTGTAATGCTCTTTCTCAGGTCTAATGATCGTTATAGTATTAGGAGACTTTTCCTTTTATAATTCAAAGTCTGAACTCCTTAGATTAGTAACAAGACACTTCATAATTTAGTCCAGATTTCTCAAACTGACAGTTCACCAGAATCAACTGGAGAGATTTAAAAAAATACAAAAGAAATGATGTCTGAGTTTTACCACTAATGTATTCTGATTTAATTCGTCTTGGGTGGAAACAGGGCATTTTAATTTTTCTTAATGCTCCCCAGGTGATTCTAGTCTTCTGTAACCTCCCCAGCCTCCTCTCCTGACCTGCCTGCCTCTACATTCACTTTTCCATTTTCCTTTCAACCTCTCTCCCTCCTACGAATAGTTTCCTTTTTTCTTTCCTTTTCTTTTTGAGACAGCATCTTGCTCTGTCACCCAGGCTGGAGTGCAGTGGTGCAGTCTCAGCTTACCACAACCTCCTCCTCCCAAGGTCAAGAGATTCTCCTGCCTCAGCCTCCCGAGTAGCTGAGATTACAGGTACATGCCACCATGCCTGGCTAATTTTTGTATTTTTAGTAGAGACGGGGTTTCACCATGTTGGCCAGGCTGGTCTCGAACTCCTGACCTTGTGATCTGCCTGCCTCGGCCTACCAAAGTGCTGGGATTACAGGCGTGAGCCACCGCGCCCGGCCTCCTACTAGTAGTTTCCTAAGAAGCTGTGTTCACTTTTTCTCCCTCCATGGCTGCTAGTTTTCTGTCAGTGTCCCCATGGACTCTCTGTGCCTATTGTCTTCATGGCACTCATCCCACTGTATTTTTTTAAATTTAAATTTGGAGAAAAGGAGACTTTACTTATTATAAAGCGTTACGGCCTGCAGAGTGGCCATTCTGACTGGCGGGGAAACATAGCCTCTAGCCAGAAGCCAGAAACAAACACTTCAAGGAAGGAGCAAAGGGAACAGGAATTGATGCCAAGTAGGATGGCCAAATATACATATTCAATAAGCTGTAGAAGGAGTCATGCATGTTTATGAAAGGAGAGATGTGCACATATGCAATTGAGCTTCTTGCTTCTCCATGTTCAAAACATGGCAGCAATCTGAAGATGGAGTTTTGGCCCTCTTATGTCAGAAGATGAAACAAAGTCCATGAAAACCCTTACCGTGCATTCTCTGTAGACTGGCCAGGAAGTGCTACACACTTTTAAACAACCAGATCCCATGAGAATCCATTTACTCTCCCAAGAACAGCAAGGGGGATGTCCACCTCCATGATTCAATCACCTCTCATCAGGCCCTTCGTTCAACACACGGGGATTACAATTTGACATGAGATTTGGATGGAGACACAGAGCCAAACCATAACAGAGTATAACAAGAGTGTCTGACCTTCACATCCTATCATGGCTGATAACTCAGTTTTCAAATGGGGTCTCCTTGTCCAAGAGATGATACGTTCAGTCAGTTGAGGAGCTTAGAATTTTATTTTTAGTTTACATTCTCCCCCTTTTGTCCAAGATCTGCCAGAGGCAGCATTAATGACTAAACTTTTATTTTCTTGCCTATCTTTGTGGGGTGGTGTGGCTGCTTGCCCTGGGTACATCTTGTTCTTCGATGAGACTCCTATGGCCAAGGGAATTAGAGGCAAAAGACTTACAGCCAATTAAACTTTCTAGGACAGACAGGAATGGAGGTGGGAAGAAACCCAACAACTCTTAAAACCTTTTAAGCAACATAAGAGCAAAACAACAAAGCCAAAAAGCGAGATTATGGAATTGACATATCTATAAGTTCTACGTGTTGAGCTACTGTAATCTTGGTTTTAGTAACAGACTTGTAGTAATCAGCTATATGAAACATAAGTATTTTGCTAAAACCATTTAAGCTAAGGAATGTAGAGGTTTTTGTTGTGCCACGATGCCTTTTATGTTCTGTTTAGTAATTTTTCCTAAGGTGGCCAAATTTTTTAAAATCATATCTCTATTTGCATAAACCCTATAACTGGGAACAACTATACAAGAAGACTCTGTCACCAGGTATCTTGATATCCTCTTGGTAATTCTCTTGTAAGTTTATGGGAAGTCTGTAGTTGGCACGGATGAAAATGGGCCACATAATGACCCAGGAGGCAAAGTACCTGAGTCTATCAGCTCTTTAGGCATCTGTGTGCCTGTCCTTGATTTGGAGGATCTGAAGTAATTCTGTCCTTCAAAACCAACCCTTACAATGTCACATGCCCACCTCTCCTGCAGTAGCCCCTGGTCCTAGAGAGAGGCACATTGTATTTTAACCCAACACTTTATTATTCCAATTAAATTTTCTTGGTGTTGCCCAAGTGGACTGTGATCTACTTGAGGTCATGGTCTGGGTCTTATCCAATGCTGTTCCCAAAAATGTCTACTATATAACAAATGTTTGACACGTGATAAGAAAAAGGAGTTGGTGATTTAATAAATAAATAAAATGGAATGATGATTTTACACATTTTGTATTTCTTACCATTTTCCCATTTGAAGTACCTTTTCCAGAAGTCAAGAAGTATTGTTATGTCCACTGAGATAAAAGATTTTAGTAAAGCAGCTCTGTCTAATCATTCAGTCAAACATGAGCCTCAATGCTAAGATCATCATCAATTTTTGGAAAGACTATTTTGGACTATATGAAATTTTAAGAAGTACCTAGGCTGGAGACATAATCAAGTCCAGTGGTTCTCAAACCAGCTGCCTATTGGAGTCATCTGGCAATGAGAGTGGTTACCATCTAACCCACTGCCATATACATTCACTGTAAGCCTACTATGTAGCGTGGACTAAGAAATTTACTGTATTTTATAAATTAACAGAGGAATTTCTCATTGCATAAACCCAGAAGTTCATTGTGTTCTGAGCTGTGAATATAACCTCTCCTCCTTTTTCTTACTTATCACGCATTGTTCTATAGACTCATCCTAAAAACTGCAATTGACTTTCTTTGCAAAAGTTGAGGTAAGCCCCATCACTATAAAATACTATATTTTCTGTTTTTTTTCCTAATTGAGTATATCTCATCTCCTTATGGTAAGCGTATTCATTATGCCTTTTAATAAAGACCAAGAAAGAGAATAATAACTTTTTAAATTGACTTTTTTGATTACCATTTGGCATGCATGTTTTGATGCCGTTGTTTTGAGGATAAAAAAAGTTGATAGTGGAAATATATTATTGATTCCTGCCTGTTCTCCAGACTCATGCACTATTGATTAAAGCCCTTCACAGCCTCAACCTTTGCTCCTGCATCCCAAGAGAGCAAATTTGTAGAGCTCCCAAGAACTAAAACTCTGGCATGGAGATTTTGATATTTGGTGAGCTAGGAAGACTGGAGAAGATTAGAAAGTTCTTATCAGTAATTATGAGAGGCCTCAGTTGGGAGATGGAAGGAGGGCAGATTGAGCTGATGGTAAGGTCTTGGATGCTAATGCAGTAAACTCCAATTCAAAGATTGCCATTTTTTTTTCCTGCATGCATTTCTGTATATGGGCCTGGAGTGGTGGTGTGGATGCACAACTCAGCCCTCTCTGTTGCAAGTGGCAGAAACTCCACTCCAGCCAGCATAGGCAAAGCAATGGGGGCTTTCTTAGCTTAAGTGACTAGGGATAGCAGGGGTAGAGTAATTGGCTTTAGAGACAACTGGATCTGGAAGTTTGAAGACACTTACCACTCTTCATTTTCTCCTTTCTTCTGTATTTTGATTTCACTTTCCATTTGAAATACATTTTCCAAAAACAGATAGGCTCCTCCTAGTGGTCATTCTTTTTTCACAAGACTTTTAGATTCAACCACTTCCTCTTCTTTCTTGTAATTGTATTCCTCACTCAAATCCCCAGGACCTCATGACTTATTGATTACATGAGCTTTCAAATTGGTGGCTTTGGGCCCAATTTCTTCCCCTTTCAAGATCACATAGAAAGAACAATGCCAGGCTCAAGTTCTGGCATTGCTCACTAGTAGCTCTGAACTACTGAGAACCATTTAACCTCAGTGAGTTTTAGTTCTCCTCTCTGTCTTTGTCCACTTTATATGGCTCAGATGAGGATCAAATGGGAGCACGTGTGTTGTAGACAGTACGTGGTGATGAAAACAAGGTGACTTTCTCACCCCTCCCAACAACTAGCCTGGATGTTAGAAAAGAGTCAGCAAACCATGAAATTAATACACAATGAATGGGTCAGGGTTAAGATAGAAAAAAAAAATGAGCTTAAGTTCCTAGGTTGAGAAAGACTTAGTTGCAGTTGTTCATAGCTAAAGGCAATGTGGTCTATGAAAAGAAGTACTGGTCAGGAAGAAACATGTGAAATAAAGAGTGTCGGAGAGGTAATAAATTGTAGCACTGCTAATTCAGGGTAGACAGTGTCTTTGTCAATGGACTTTGAGTATTAGGGCCCTGTGGGAAGGCTCTTATGGTGTGCAAATGGATGCAGTCAGTCTATCAGAGCCTGATCCCGTTACACATGGGGAATAATCCAATGGACCCATCCATGCTTGTTAATATTCAGTCCTGGTGAGGCTGAGAGATGCAAGGAGTCTCACTCTCTTGGGTAGCTGGTATGCAAGCACTGGTATATCTTTTCTGGAGGGACAATTTGCAGTGTGTATCAAGAGACTTGAAATGTTCATGCTTATGACCCAATGATGCCACTGCTGGGAATATGGTCACAAATGGGTGATAAAGTTTTATACAGGAATATTAATCACAGGGTCATTTGTAATAGCAGAAGGTTGACCATAGGGGAATAAGTAAATTTTTTGACCATAGGAGAATGAGTAAATTTTTTGACCATAGGGGAATGAGTAAATTCATTATGGGGCTGTCATAAGAACAAATAATATTAATTTGGAGGATACAAAATGGCATGAGGAAATATAAGTTACATCATCTAAAGATACCTTGCATAATTTTTGTCTAAAAATCCAAGAAGCCATAATGTCAAGTGAGTAGGAGTAAGATATAATACTTTGATATAATATGATCCAAGATTTAATAGGTGACTTTCACTGTGGGTATTTAAACTGTTTGGTTCTGAAGATGACCCCCACCCAGGGCCAGATGCAGTGTGTTTGTGGACGTGTGTATGTGTAAAAACGGAAGGAAACAATAACTTAAAAAGTGAGTCAAATGTTTCCCATTTTCTTGCCTTATGATCTCAGGCAAATTATCTAACAATACTGAGTCTCTGCTTTATGTGTTTTAAATCTAAAATAGGGCTAGTAATACCTTCTCTCCAAGGTGTCTAAGAATGGAATGAAATCGTGTATTTTTGAGTAACACAATCCTTACAGATGTGGGTTCTGGAGTCAGACTATCTGGGTTGGAATTCTACCCCCACCACTTATTAGCTGTGGGATCTTAGAGAGGTGACATCACTTCTCTGTGGTGGATTGCTGCAGTAATGGCCTCAATACATCGAGACTTCTCTCTGCCCACACTCCCGGAAAGTCCTTTTCTGCAGTGTCTATGGAATGAGTCATGTGACTTGCTTTCCCAATGGGACAATGGCGAATGTGATGCAGTGGAGACTGGAGAGGTGCTGTGCACTTGTCCCCTTGCTGCTTTGGGACACTACTGCCATGTGAAGAAGCTCAGGTGAGCTGGCTGGAGGTGGAGAGAGCCAGTGTCTTGTTCTTGAGCCAACAGCCTTCCATCCCCAAGACAGGTGAGTGCGGCCATTCCAGATACTCCAACCATCAGCCTGTCCGCAAGCTGAACACAGTTGCATGAGAGAGACTGACTGAGATCAGCTGAGCTGGCTCCAGATCAGAAAATCCCTCAATGGATTCACAGAATCATGAGTTAAATAAATGCTTGATTCTTTAAAATGTTATTTTAATTGACAAAAAGTAATTGAATATATTTATGGGGTATAATGTGATATTTTGATATGTGTATACATTATGGAATACTTAAGCTAATTAACATATCCACCACCTCATAGTTACCGTTTGTTTTTTGTGGTGAGAACATTTTAAATCTACTCTTTTCACAATTTTGAAATATACAATACATTATTATTAACTATAGTCACCATGTTGGGCAATAGATCTTTAAAACATACTCCTCCTGTCTAACTGAAATTTGTACCCTTAGAGAGAGGAACAGTGATTGCCAGAGGCTAGGAGGCTGGGTTGGGAAATGGGGAAATGCTTGATTTGTTTTGAGCCACTGTAATCTGGGGATGTTTGTTACTGGGAATAGATAACTGATACACTGTCTATGCCTCATTTTTTCTCATATAAAAAATGGCACCTACTCTGCAAGATCACTGTTAGAGTTAAATGAGATAGTATGTGCACAGTACCTAGAAGAGGCCTGACACATGGTGCATAAAATATTCTACCATGGCATGAAGCATGTAGTGTTTGGGGTGTTCAGTAGGCACTCAATGAGTATTCATTAGTTCCTTCTTCTCTGGGATGTACTCATTGATGAATTGACAGAAGTTCCAGTTAACGAGGAGGTGGAGGTTGTAGTGATCCGAGATCACTCCATTGTACTCACGCCTAAGCAACAAGAGCAAAACTCCATCTCAAAAAAAAAAAAAAAAAAAAAAAAAAAAAAGTTCAAGTTAAATCCCAGACTGATTTTCTACTAAGAGAAATCCATGTGATTTCCACCAACTATGTTTAACTCAATCCGAAAGTGTCCCTCATCTTCTGGCAAGACCCTTGAATCAAGCTGTTGAAGAGACTCTGGTGTGATCAATGCCCACCCAGCTCTTTCTGATCCCACCCTCAGAGACAGCTGAATGATTTGTGTATAATCACTTTGAACATCTGGGCAGGAGGACTCTGAGATGCACAAGGGTACGTGTTTGTCTTTTTCTAAAAGCTAAGTTGTTCTGGGAGGGCATTGACAATGAGCAAAAAAGATATTTTTCAACAACAGAAGATAAGGCAAGATACCTATCTCAAGTTTAGGGGTAGTTGATAGGCAAGATGCACAGTTCTGTTTGTCTGAGCATGTCTTGGTGTAGGCAGAGGGAAAGAATGACCGCTGAGAAGTCCTGACAGATGCATAACTACTTGGCTAGCACACAAGGGAAAATTTATAACATCTTCTGATTATTTGGTAGTTGTAAAATCCCCGTTTCTGTGATTTAGAGTCATTGTTTTGCTGAGAGGTTCTTTTTTCCAGTGAGGTATGATGAAGTCTCCCAAGGTAGCAAAGACTGTTCATAAACCTGGCCTACAAAGGACGGTGTGAGGAAGAGGACAAAAGCCACTGTCCTCCCTCATGAAAGATGGTCTCTGATCAGATTCAGCTGGTCAGCTGGGAGGGAAAAGAGCCTGGAGGTTAAGAGCATTTTCTTTGAAGTCTGCCAAATCTACATTGGAGGGCTGGCTCTGCCCTTCACTAGCTTCATGACCTTGGACGAATTATTTAACAATTCTAAGCCTTAGTCTCCACCTTTGTAGAGTGGGGAAAGCAGTCATTTCAATCAACCTGGATGTTGTGAAGATGAAATAAGATAAAAAATGAAAAGTGTTTAGCACAGCTCCTAACAAAGAGTTAGTGCTCAATAAATGACATCTAACGCTATTGCTATTATAGCAAACAACTATTGCTTGTCTATGGTATACCAGCCCTGTGCTAGACATTGAGGGATGAAAAACAGAAATAAGGTGCAACATTTGTCTTAGGAGGTTGGCAAACTTTCTATAAAGGGTCACAGAGCAAATATTGTAGGCTTTGTGTACCCAAAGCTTTCTGTTTCGACTACTTCACTCTGCCGTTGCAGGAGAAAAGCAGCCTTAAACAATAAAGAAATGAGCATGGCTGTATTTCAGTGAAACGTGATTTATAAAAACAGCTGGTAGGCTAGATTTGTCCTGCTGGCTGTAGTTTGTGCCAACCCCTGTCCTAAAGAATTGCACAGTTGGGAGTGTCTCTGGCTATACCTCATGGAAAATCTTACTACATGAAGTCTTGATAGGCAGATACTGGTGTTGGTTCGGTGGACCAAAGATGTCAACCAGCATTTTCATAGTTCTGTATGTATTTCTTTCATGCTTGTCAGCCTAATCACATCCATGTTAAAGATAGGAAGAAGGAGAGAAGGGGTAGGGCCAATGGAGGAATACTGTTTTGTTAAGAGAGAAAAGACTTTCCTGAGACCTCCTTGCAGATTTCTGCTTATGTCTCAGTAGCTGAGCTGTGTTATATGGTCACTCCTAGCTGCAGTGGAAGCTGTGGGGGAGAACATTTGTCATCCATGTTGTTTATAGTGTAAGTGAGTGGAAAAGAAGGGGATGAGAATGAGTGCTAGGTCAGATAACCATAGTATCTGTCACACCACTGAGTAATGTTACACCATTGAAAGAGACACACATGGAGAATTACAATACAGAGTACTAAATAATGTCATATACACACACAAATGTAATAGGGACTGAAAAGGGAAAATTTAATTCCCTGTTAGAGTTCAGAATATCATTACAATGCATTCATTATTAAGGCTATTTGAGCATGGAAATGCAGGTGTCTAAATACAGACTAACACACTTGACAAGCAAAATGAATCATACAAAGATTTGAGAATTATCATGGTGGATCAATTCCTGCTTAAAAATACCCACTCCCTCCCTCCCACCTTCATGCGCACTGGACCAATGGGACCAATGTTGAGTTTGACCATGTGGCTTGCTGACATCATGATAGGCTATGTGCACTTTTCTGCTTCTTAACTTTGGGCTCAGCATGTGACTTGGCCAATGAGATCGTAGCAGTAATAATGCAAGCAGAGAAGCTTGAAATGCATTTGGAAGAGGAGCTTCCTTTCAGTTGCTGCTGGACCTTCCACTTGGGCTCCAGAATGGACACACCTAGAGTAGATCTGCGCCAAACCTACAGTGAGCAACCAAGCCCAGCTGGTCCTAGGCTGGAATACAACCTGCTCAGCTGAGCTTAGCAAACTCTCATCCAACCTAACAGAAACGTGAGTGAGAATAAATGATTGTTATTCTAAATTACTGAGTTCAGGGTGGCTTGTTACACAGCAATAGCTAACCAATACAAATGTATACTATAAAAGTGCATGTGTTCAAAACCCACAAATTCAGAACCTATGTTGACAGGATGGGTTATTCATTTTTAAATAAAATATGATAAATTTCAACACAATGTAGTATGTTTAAAAATACAAGTGAAGACAAAATATGGAGCTGTGATAAGGGAGAGGATTATTGATTCTATGGAGGAAGGGAGGAAGAACTAGCAGGGACATAAGTCTTCTTGGAGGAGAGGAGCATCTGAATTGCCATTTTAAAGTTCAGTAGAAGATCACCGACAGAGAGAACTAGGGAGAGAGAGTGGGAACAGAAGGATTAATATTCTGTACAGTTTCGAGGCAAAAAGGGGCACACTAAATGTGGGGAACCTTTAGCAATTCAGTATTACCAGAAGGTTAGTGGTGAGGGACCATGTGTCTAAAATCTCTTGAGAGGGTCTGCGATGCAAGGCTAAGGCACTTTTCTTTTGCTTAACCATAAGGACAATGGAGAGCAACGGAGATCACTGGCATGTGTTAATGTATTCAAATTAGTAATAATTCTATTAGTAACAGCTAGCATTTATTGAGTGCTTACTAGGTGCAAGACACTGGGTCGTGTGTATATATTCTTCACAACACTAAAAGACAGGTATTATTATTATTCCCATTTCACAGATGAGGAAACTGAGGCCTAGAGAGGTAAAACAACTTGTCCAAAGTCACAGAGTAACTGCCAGAGTAGGGATTTGACCAAAACTGCTCAACTCGGGATTATTCCTCCCCAACCACTGCTGTTCCTGATTCTCTATATAGCAGACTGAGGAGGTGGCCAGGTCACTCAGGAAATTATTCAACAAACATATTGGAACACGTATTCCTAATGTTACAATTTCAACGTACTTTATAGACTCTTGTTACATGGAAGTCACTGCGGTAGTCAATGAAGACTTCAAGTATGAAGAGGACTTGATCTTTGCCCTTAAGAAATTTGAGTGACAGAAAATCAATGCTTAGTGCCAACAACTTTTGTCTGTTCATTAAAGTAGGTTCCATGAGGCAGTGGCTCCTGAGCTTGGCTCTGGGGCAAAGTACCTGAGTAAGGGAGTTAAAAAAATTTTTTTAATACAAAGCTTCCGGGTACCATCCCAGATCAACTGGAAAAAGATCTCTAGGGTGGGAATCTTAGAAACCCCTCTACCTTCCTCTCTCCTGTTCTTTGTCTCCCTTTCTTTGCACTTCCCAGGTGATTCCATAGTCTCTGTGAAGGTGATATTATCCCTGTTGGTCCTCCTCAGACTCTCCAAGATATGGAGAGCTTTGGGCCAGGATCCTACAGCCATGGGTCATGCACAGCCAGTTGGCCACATCCTTTGAGGTGACTGATGCCTAGAAGCTAATTATAATTCCAAAAGGTCTCCACTGAATTCTAAGAACTGCCCATCCGTACCCTCTTTCCTGGGCTTTATTTCTTTGCAGACATCCACTCGCCTTAAGCCACTGTAAAATTTACGTTGTAACCTTCAGTGTAATACTCTTCCCAGACTCATTTGTGGCTTCTTCAGTCATTTTGAGTCAAAAATGTTCACCAGAGGATCGATAATGGCAGAAGTTACATCTATAGTGAAATGAACAAATAGACTGAGCTGTACTCAAATTGAGGTTTGCCAAAGCTTGTTGGCCAAAGGAGAACCAGCTCTCTCTGGAAGGGAGTGAGAGATAGTCACTCTGCCATTCTCTGGTTGACCATAGGGGAAAAAAATCACCTGTGCACACTTTCTGTTCAGGACTGTAGTCGGCGTGAAAGTATATTCTTTTTTTAAATGCTGAAACATTTCTGGCATAAGAAGCTTTGTAATCAATCAGTATTGTCTAAGATAGTTCTGAATGAGGCAAGTCAGTCCATAAAAATAAATTGCATTTTCTTAAGAGCGGTCTTATCTCCCGTCAGTTTAGATAAACCTCTGCTCAAAAAGTTGAAGTTGAGAAAATTTTCCTATTATTTTACGAGCTTTGTGGTTGTAGATACTGTAGCGGGCTGAATGGGATTCCCCTGCTCCCCTTCCAAATATGTCCATGACCTGATTCCTTGAACCTGGAACCCGTGAATGGACTTTATTTGAAAAAAAGTATCTTTGCAGATGTCGTGCAGTTCAGGATTGTGAGAGGGAGTTTATTCTGCATCCTAGACCGTTTTGTGATGATATAACAGAATACTTGAGACTGGGTAATTTATAAGGAATAGAGATTTATTTCTTACACTTCTTGGACTTCTCACAGTCCAAGGTTGAGAGGCCCACATCTGCTGAGGTTATTTGTGCTGTGTTATCCCATGGCAGAAAGAAGAAGAGCAAGAGAATATGAGAGACAGACAGAGAGAGAGAGAGAGAGAGGAAAGAGAACTGAACTCATCCTTTTTATTAGGAACCCACTTTCTTGATAATAACTAGCTCACTCCTGTGATAATTGCATTAATTCATCCATGAGGACAGAGCCCTGATAAACTAATCGTCTCTTAAACGTCCTCTTTCTCAACACTGCTGCATTGGGGATTGAGTTTCCAACACATGACCTTTGGGGGACATGTTCAAACCATAGTATCCTGAATTTTCTGGGTGGTCCCTAAATCTAATAATCGGTATCCTTGTAAGAGTGAGGCAAAGGGAGATTAGACAGACAGAAAGAGATCATGTGACCACGGAAGCAGAGATTGGAGTAATGTAGCCACAAGCCAAGGAACTCTGATGGCTTCCAGAAGCCAGAAAAGGTAAAGAATGGATTATTCCCTAGAGCCCCTGGAGGAAGCGTGGCTTTGCCGACACCTCAATTCTGGCTTCCAGGACTATGAGGAGACAAATTTCCTGTTGTTTTAAGCCACCCAGGCTGGGGTAATGTGTTATAGTCGTCGCAAAAGACAAATAGAAGAACTAAAGATTTTCTCTCATGTACAGACCAGAAAGGGCTGATTTTAGACAAATAAAGGATGTTTGGGAAAGCTTGGCAGGGAGTGGGGACCCACCTGTGGGGGTGATCAGTGCTTGTTGGCTAGGGTTCTGAGCCTCCATGGGTGGAGTGGGCCCCCACATGGGGTGTAGGCTCAGTAGCTCTTCTGGGCTCCCCCTTTTCTCTAGCCATCAATTTTGGAGCCCTGGGAGCATTTTTGCTGCTTTCTCAAATAGGAATGCAAGTAAGGCAATCTGATTTTGCCTTGATATTTACATCCACAGTTAGGCCTGATTTCTGCTGATGCAATGAAAAAACCTCTGAAGGAACTCACATCTGTATCCATGGGAGGACAGTTTTAGCTCAGGTCCAAGTGTGTGAGCCTGTACTCAGTAAAGTTTAACACAACTTTGCTGAATGTCTATTCTATTCCAGTCCCTGTACTGAGCCCTGGGGCTACCAACGTGAGTAAGTCACTGTTTCTCAACCTCAAGAACTCACAGTCCAGAGACTGGAATAATAATTCAGTGCAATACGGTACGTTTTAAGCACTTTTGTGGATATGTAGTACGTAGGTAATTGCGCTTGTGGTTGTGCATGAGTGTCTGTGTGTGTGCCCATGTGCGTGTGTACTTGTTAATGTGGTAGTGCATATCTGCTTGTACGTGTATGAATATGTGTCCACTTGGTGTGCAGATGTATGTGTGTTTGCTTTTGTCCACACAAGTGTGTCTATATCTATGTACAATTTGCATGTGCATTTTCAAGGATGAATGTTTTATTTATCTTTAAGAAAGGTTTTGCAGTCTGCACAAAAGTGATTGCATTTCTTTTTTTTTTTTTTCTTTAGCGAAATTTGGTCCTAACCAGGGCTTAGCATACTGCTAACCAGTCCATCTTCAGTTAATATTTCATGCATAGGATGTTTCATGAAGTAACTGAATGGGCTAATGGGTTGTTCACTCGATAAGCCTCCCAGATACTCCCTTTCATCCCATTCCCCAGAATTCCTTCACCTCCGAGCGTTGTCTACAAGGGTGAAGATACTCCATTTTGCCCCATGTTCTTTGCTGTGCCCCAGATAGGCTCAAACATTTTTTCCTTTTGGGGATTTTGCAGGTAGGAATTGTTGAACATCTTACCATTTAATCCAGAAGTTATGTCCTTTAAGGAACCGACTCTGAGCCTGTGAGTTTTATTGTGGGTTGGGGGTGAAGGAGTGGACCTTGCAGCGTTCAAGATCATCCAAGGTCATCCAGTGAAGGCGCCTAAGGTCTTCTGCGTGGGGGGAAAAGCCTGGTGAGGGAAGAGAAAGCAGTAGGGGGAGCTGCACTGTGCTGAGAAATAACACCACACAGAAGTCTGTGTTCTAATCTCAGCTCTGCTTTGCATTACTGTGTGACCTGGAGCTGATCACAGCCCTCTGAGTCTTAAAGGGGTTGGACAAGGCCAACTAAACATTAGAAACACCTGAAAGTGCTGGCTAAAAGGAAGAATGCGTGAACTTCACTCGAGATTTACTATATCAGAATTTCCAGGGTCAGGTCTAAGAATCTGCATGTTTAATATGCTTTCCACATGATTTTTTCCCCCCTCTGGACTTAAGAAAACAATAGGCAAGTCAGCTCATGAAGAACTTTTCAGATATTCAGACTATTATTCTGGGAGAGAAAGTATTGGCAGAGAACAGATGGGATTTTTCTCAAGGAAAAGAAAGGAGAATCCTACATCTTGCAAGAAATAGAAAAAAAATAAATAAACTGTTTGAAGAAGAAGCACATCAGGCTGGCAGGAGAGAGCCTGCGGCTGGGTGTCTGACCCGGAATGTTAAAGCCAGCCTGGCTGGGCTCCAGGATAAAGGACACTCTGCCAGCCTCCCCACATTGATTCATCTCCCCAGCCCCAAGATCAGGGGAGCATTCTGTTCCTTGAAGCATTTTGTGACTATAAGTCAGAAGTGCTGCAGTTTTAATAAAGAGCTGTATTGTCCTGATCTCGTGCAATATACTGAACTATCATTTTCCCACTGTTGGCTTGCAAACTGGTTTGTGTGGGTAAGCCAGTCCATCCACATCACTAAAAGATAGTAGTAGGAACAACAATGACATTTATTGAGCATTTATCATATGCCAGATGCTAGTCCAGCCTTTTATAGGAATTAACCCTCTTAATCCTTGCAGCAATTCTTTGAGATAGATGCAATTGTTTTCCCCATTACAAGGATAAGAAAGCTGAGGCAGAGAGGTTGAGCAACTTGACCAAGGTGACACAGCATAGGGCCCCTGCTAGCCTGTAAGAGCCTGTGTGCAAATTGAAACTGGTATCCCCTTTCGAATTAGAACAAGATGCCCTTTCTGGCAGATACAGCTATACCAGCATACAGCTTGGCAAGTGGTTTTCATAGTTATACAAGGAAGAAGCAGCCCCTTCCTCCAGATTGGCTTGCATAGCCTAGCAAATACAAGGCAATCCGTATTTCAGCTCCAACTCGTCTCCTTAAATGGTGGGAGGGAAATGTATGCAGTGCACAACCTGCAAAACCATACCAAGTAGCCCTACTACCACTACTAGGTGATGCGGCTGGGATTTTATCCTAAGCGGTCTGACTCCAGAACCTACTTTCTGCCCATAACAAATTTCATTCCTGGGCAATATGTAAAAATAATATATATTTTTCTTTCTTTTTATAAAAGAAAGATGTATGAGAGCCCACTGAGTGATCAGATGGGAGTACTCATGGCTCAGTCCCGGGTGATGGATCACTCAGCAGTACACTGCTGGCTGCTAGAGAGTTTTTGATTATTGTCATTTAAAATTATTTTTTTCTCAATCACGTATTTTCAAAGGCATACCCACAATGGACTGTTGGTTTAAAATTGGATAGAAAAGGAATCCTGAAGTTGAACTACACGTCACAGAGAAGCATGATAATTGTTCAAACGAGGCTCAAGATAGTCTTTCCTCATTTCCACAGACAGTGTCCTTCTGATCAGAATTCTTATTTTGCGCATCTGGCATTCCAAAATGAAAGTTAAAAAGAGAAACTTTTGTTAAGATCTCTTGAAACTCAACAGTAAAGGAACAAAAACTCCAATTAAAAAATAGGCAAAAGACATGCAGAGATATTTCACCTAAGAGGATGTACAGATGGCATATAAGCACATGACAACATGCTTAACATCATAAGATAGTAGGAAAATGCAAATTAAAACCATAATGATATTTCACTACACACTTGTCAGAATGGCTAAAATAAAAAATAGTGATAACATCAAATGCTGGTAAGGATGCAGAGAAACTGGATCGCTCGTATGTTGCTGATGGGAATGCAAAATGGATTGGAAAATAGCTTGGCACTTTCTTATAAATGAAACATATGCTCACCATAGAACCCTGCCAGTGTGACGTAAGCAATTGTTTCATAGAAATAAGAACTTAGGTGTATAGAAAAGCCTGTCCACCAGTGTTCCTAGAAGCTTTATTTATGATAGTCCCAAACCGGAAACAAGTGTTCGTCAATGAATGAATGACTGAGTGACTAACAGACTGTGGTACATCCATAGCATGGAATATTACTCCACAATAAAAACGAAGGAACTATGGAAATACTCAGCAAATTAAATGGATCACTAGAGGATAATGTTGAGTGAAAAAAAGCCAGTTTCAAAAGGTTCCATATTCTATGGCTCCATTTATATAATGTTCTTGAAATAAAATTATAGAGGTGGAAAACAGATTGGAGATTGGCAGGAGGCGGGGATCACGGGCAGCTATAGAGGGAGAACACTAGGGAGCCTTGTGGTGAAGAAACAATGCTGGGTTTCGATTGTAGTCGTCATTAAGCAAATCTACACATGTGATGAAATTACACAGAAACACAGGAACACATGCAAATGAGTGCATATAAAATAGGCGAAACCCGTATAGGCTCTGTGGATTGCATCAATGTCAGTTTCTTGGCTAAGAATTGTGCTAAGGTTATGCAAGATGCTTGTGGGAGAAACTAGGTGAATGATGCCTGGATATCTGTCTGTCTGTCTGTCTGTCTGTCTGTCTATCTATCTATCTATCTTTCTATCTATCTATCTGACTGTTTTTCTTTTTTCATTTTTTTTTTTGAGATGGAGTCTTGCTCTATCGCCCAGGCTGGAGTGCAGTGGTGCAACCTTGGCTCACTGCAACCTCTGCCTCCTGGGTTCAAGCAATTCTTTTGCCTCAGCCTCCTGAGTAGCTGGGATTACAGGTGCCCGCCACCACACCTCGCTAATTTTTGTATTTTTAGTAGAGACGCAGTTTCACCATCTTGGACAGGCTGGTCTTGAACTCCTGACCTTGTGATCCATTAGCCTCAGCCTCCCAAAGTGCTGGGATTACAGGCGTGAGCCACTGTGCCCAGCTATCTATCTATCTATCTATCTATCTATCTATCTATCTATCTACTATCTATCTATCATCTATCTATATCATCTATCTGTCTAACTGTTTATCTATCTGTTAACATCTATCTATATTTGGTTATTTCCCATTAACCTTGTAACTATGTCAAAATACAAAAATTTAAAAATACAATTATTTTAAAATAAATGTTTATATATTATTAGGCTACAAGGAATTTGTAATGCAATTTACAAATTGTGCAAATACTGTAATAATAATAACATAATGTTGGGAAGTGAGAAAAAGGGAAATTGTAATCACAATTTGATCTGATTCAGTTTTCCATATGCTAAGAACAAATATGGTCCACACCCAAATATGGGAAGAGGGGTCCAAGTCCTTGACTCGTGTCTCATTGTTTAGAAATGACACTTGTGCTGGAGAAATCCTCACACATATGCATAAGAAAACATGTATGAAGATGCTAGTAGCTACATAGTTTACAATAGTGAAAAATTGGGAGCAAACTAAATGTCCATCAACCTTTTATGGGGTTCCACTTTGTGGACTACTAGGTAGCAGTTAGAAAGGATACAGAAGATATTTATATATGTGCATAAGCTTATATATGAGCTTATGTGTAAGCATGTGGAAGACCTCTTTGAGTGAAATAGAAGCATTATATTTTTGAGTAAACAAAAGTAATTTACAAAATAATATGTTCTTCTTTGCCACTGTATGATGAAAGAAAAAAAACCCCGAAATAATACATTCTATATGTAAAGATATGCATATATAATTGTATATTTGTATATAATATAGCATTATATATGCATAGTTTTTATATAAGGAAAAGAGGAAAAACACACAAATATGCATATGTTTTCGTAGATGAAGAGGAAAATGATGTAGAAGGATGTACTCCAAACTGACAGTAGATGTGTAATGATTTGGCTGACTGTTTGCCAAGTACTGAGCTACCCACCTTATCAACTGTGTTATGCAGTCCTTAGAACAACCCAGGAAGTAAGCACTGCTACTGTAAAATTCCATTTTCCAATATGGCCTCATAAGCTGGGAAGTAGCTTGCCCAAGGCCACAGGTCTGAGCTGGGGGTTTACTCCATCTGTCTGATTTCCAAGCCAGTGCAAGGATCTCTCCATGCTGACCTTGGATTCATCCGTTGAATCCACCAGGAATGATCAGTCCAGGCATCTGAGAGAAAATGACTCATTGCTGGAGACCGTGGCTAACAGTAAAGCAGAGCTGAAAGAATGGCCCCAATGGAGGAGCTAAGTGGGAGTGCAGGCCTGCGAGCCTCGAAGGCCTTCCTTTCACTATGAACTTAGCTCAAGGCTATTGTACATCAGGCCACTGTCTGCTCGGTGAAAGCAAATGACAGCATAGAGCTATCACTGTCTAGCTTCCCTGCTGTGGCTGTGACATTGATGATAATCCCTTAGCAGGGAGAGGGAACCCCATTCATCTCCTCTCTGAAGCATGGCTCTCCCGATGGAAGGGAAGTGTCTGGGGACGGGAAGAAGACAGTTTGGAGGGAGGCAAAAAAGGAGAGGTCTCTGCGGAATGCTGCAGTGGAAGTGGCATCCACTTCTGACCTGGGAATTAGGTGAGAACATATGTGTGGGAGAGGAAAGGAAACTAACACTGGCTCGGTGCCCCTCCCACGTTGTGAGCACAAACTCAGCCATTATTTTCCTCTACAGTTGAGGAGCCAGAACATCAAAGAGCTTAGGTGATTTTGATTTTTAAATTAAAAAAACAAAACCTTGCACTTTTCTTTTTTATCTCAGTGTCACTATCTCCTCACATGGAAGCCTTCCCAGATCTCTCTGCCCCAGGACATCTTTCTCTGTGATATGCTTTCTTGGCATTGTGGACTTTCCCTTTGTTGCACTTTCCCCACCTGGAATGATAATTGAATAATTAGCAATGCAGTTTGTGATTTGATCTCTTTTTCCCTCTCTGGAATGTGAGCTTCACGAAAGCAGAGGCCAAGTGTGTGCTAATTAGCAAGTCTGTATTATCCAACACACTGCACATAGCAGGTGCCCAAAAAACATGGATACATGCATTGCATATTAAAAATAAATCAAAGTTTTCATGGTGTTACAACTATAATGAATATAATAGAATATTTAGTGATTCAGGATCTTGCTGCATTTATTCACTTAACTCCTTTTTATCTTATTTATCTTCTAAGATATACAGGGCTCTTGGGAATACAGCATGACAAAGCAGACATCATTCTTCAAAGATAAAGTGTTCAAAGATAAAGCTGTTTGTCCAGGGTGGAAAGGCCTCACAATGGAGCTTTGTGAGCCAAAACCTGATACAAATGTTGTACAAGGGGCTGGGTGCAGTGACTCGTGCCTGTGATCCCAGCACTTTGGGAGGCTGAGGCCGGTGGATCACCTGAGCTCAGGAGTTCGAGACCAGCCTGGCCAACGGGGCGAAACCCTATCTCTACTAAAAATACAAAAGATTAGCTGGGCATGCTGGTGCATGCCTGTAGTCTCAGTTACTGAGGCAGGAGAATCACTTGAACCCGGGAGGTAGAGGTTGCAGTGAGCTGGGAGATTGCACCATTGCACTCCAGCCTTGGGCAACAGAGCGAGACTCCATCAAAAAAAAAAAAAAAAATGTTGTACAAGGTAGGTCTGTTGGTCGCTGAGGCTGGCGCCGGGATCAGCATCCATTTGTAGCCATTCTAAAGGCTTTCAGGGAAGCCAGGTGTATATTCTACCACTCTCTCGATACCTAACTATCAGGATATTTCACTAGCACCTCAAAGTCCCCTTCAAGGGATCCTGTCTGGCACCATGAAAAATCCTCAAGTTGAACTCAGAAAAGAATTGGGTTTCTGTGCAGCCTCCCCATCTTAGAACTACGTGACCTTGGGGAAGTCACTCAGAACCTCTAGGCCTTACTTTCTTCTTCAGCAAGAAGTTGATTCCCACTTCACAGAGTTTTTGTGATGATTAGCTAAGATGGTACCCATTATGCACTGCGTGGTGAGCCCATGAGACCTGCTCTGTAGAACTGGGATTGACTTCTCCTCTCTTTTCTCATTGTGTTCTCCCATTAAGGGCCCTTGTGCATTTTCGGGCCTCAGGGAGAACCTTGGGCATTCTGTTGCCTCCAAGGCAGATAAGTAAACTCAACTCTAACGAAGCTTCTGGGATTTCTAATAGAGTTCACCCCTTGATCAGCACTCACTTTGGCTTGGAGAAACCGACAAACCCAATACATTAATCTGGCTGTTATCTACTTTCTCCACCCCAAGGAGACCACTTTTTCCTTAAAGATAAAGAATCGCTTTGCAGCTTGAATACTTGAATGCCTAAAAATGGTGTTTGCCTCCCTCCCTCCCTTCCTCGCCACTTTCCTTCATTCCTCCCTCCCTCCCCTCCCTCCCTTCCTCCCCAACTTCCTTCGTTCCTCCCTCCCTCCCTCCCTCCCTTCCTTTTCCTTCCTTCCCTCCTTCCTTCCTTCCTTCCCTCCCTCCCTCCCTCCTTTTTATTGTCTCTCTCTGAGCTCGTTCCTTATATTCTGTCTTTCCATTATCTTCATCATCATCATCATTAGCGTTGTCATCATCATCATTTGCCTTTCCATTAGATACATTTCTCAGGGATACATGACCTGACTTAATACTCTTTTCAAAAGGCTCATCCAGATGAATCTGCTGGTGCATTTTGAATTTCCTCCCTTTGTATTCCTAAGTGTTTATAAGCAGAAAACAAATTACCACTAAGAACAAAAAGAAAAGAAGAATATGCCTTTTCCAGACTCAAGGACAGCAAAGCCTACTTGGCCTCTCCCTGGGATGTCTGACAGGCATCTCAAGACCAGAGGGCCCCAAACTAGACCACTGTATACCTGCTCTCCTGTATCCTTTCCATCTTTGATGGTAAGCTGTCATTCCAGTTGTCTGGACTCATTCTCGATTTCACTGTTTCTTTCTACCCATGTCCAGTCTATCAGCTGTTGGCTCTACTTTGAAACATATCCAGAATCCAACCAATTTTCACTATTTCCACCACTCCCACTGTGTTTTCACCCACCATTATCTGCCATCCATTCCTACAAATTCTCCCAAATGGTTTCCCTCCTTCTTTCTCAGCCTTCCCCTTTGTGGTCTATTTTCAACACAGCAACCTGAGCATAAGTCAATTCACATCTTCCTTAATATCTTTCCTTTGCATAAAACCTTTTAATGGTGCCCCGATTCCGTCAGTGTAAAAATCTAATTTCTTACAACATCTGGTGCCTCATTCTCACCTTGACCCCATTTCCCAGTCTCTCCCACTCATTTTCTCTGCTCCAGCCACACTGGCTTCCATGTTATTCCTCGAACATACCGGATATTATTTCACTATAAGACCTTGGGCAGACTGTCTGGAATGCTCTTCCTCCAGGTATCACTTGGCTCACTCCTTCCTCCCTCAGATTGTTGTGCAAATGTCATCTTCTCAATGAAATCCACCTTACTACCCTGTTTCATATTGCAAACTGCCTCTGCGGCTGGCACTGCTTATCACCCGCATCCTGCTGCACCTCTTCTTGCTTCTACAGCACTTATCCCACTACTAAGTGACTGACTTATTTACCTATGATGTGATTGTCAACCGTCTGTCTCCACCTGCTAGAATGTAAGCTTTCCAAGGGCAGGGATCTTTGTTTTGCTTTGCATGTACACAAAGCACCTTAGGACAATGTCTGGCACATAGTAGGCACTCAATACACATTTTTTTAAAAATGAATGAATGAAAAAATCATGTCTCATCAGATGCAGGAGTTGGGAGACTAGAAATGTGTCATTCGTTCATTCATTCATTCAACACATATCTATGAATCTCTACTGTGTGTCAGGCACTGTGACAGTTGCTGGGATTTTAATGGTTGGCAACACCAGATGTGTTTCATGTTCTCGTGGAAACAGAAGTAATAACATACTCCCTGGGGAATTTTAATTGTGATCAGTGCTGTTAAGGAGAGGCTCATGTGTTGGAGAGCATCGTAGGGGATTTGGGCTTGTTATAAAAAGTCAGAAGTTTTCACTAAGGAAAGGATACTTGAGCTGAGCTACGAAGGGTGAGGAGAGCTTAACTAGAGGATGGGTGAGGATTGGGGGCAAGAAGACATTCCGTGCAGAGGGAATGGCAATGACCATGCAGTGCGAAGGAACATGCAGGTTGGAAGAAGTAAGAGAAGATCAGAGTGACTGGAGTGGGATGAGGTGTCTAAAGTGAGACTGGACATGTGGTTAGGGTCCAAATTGTGCACAGTCTTCCAAGCCATAATCACAAATATGGCCTTTATTATGGAAACAATGGAAATAATTGAAGGATTTTAAGAAAGTTGGTTGGAATGATGAAAATTTTGTGTTGCAAAGATCCCTGTGGTTGTGGCGGAGAAGTGATTGGGCATGGATACAAGTGGGTGCAGAGTCCAGTTAGGAGACTTTTGGAACCACCTAAACGAGAGATGTTGGAGGCCTAGGCTGTTTCTGATGGTGATGTGGTGATGGGATGAAGAGATGTAGATGATTTTTTTTTTTTTTTGAGACGGAGTCTTGCTCTGTCGCCCAGGCTGGAGTGCAGTGGCGCAATCTCGGCTCCCTGCAAGCTGCACCTCCCGGGTTCACGCCATTCTCCTGCCTCAGCCTCCCGAGTACCTGGGACTACAGGTGCCCGCCACCATGCCCAGCTAATTTTTGTATTTTTAGTAGAGACGGGGTTTCACCGTGTTAGCCAGGATGGTCTCGATTTCCTGATGTCGTGATCCGCCTGCCTTGGCCTCCCAAAGTGCTGGGATTACAGGTATGAGCCACCACGGCCGGCAGAGATGTAGATGGTTTTACTTGAAAAATGGCTTAGAGAAGTCAGATAGCTCATTCTGTGCCACGCAGCTAAGCCTTCTTCAAAAAACAGGCAAAAGCCAAAAGGTAACCTCAGGACTCTTGGGGAGACTCTGATGTTGCTGCATCGGGAGGGTGCAGAGAGGTATTGGCGGAGAGCAGGGGAGGTGTGTTGCATCTGTGTTGGCTGCAGAGACCTTCATCTTTACTACCTCCCTGCTCCCTGACCAGCAGTGTAATCTCTGCTCCCACTATGCTAAAATTCCTGCTCTCCCCAGGGCACATCCTCAGGCTTTTGTGTAGGCTGTAACCCCCACCTGGCACGCCTTTCCCCCTTTCTCCACTTGACAAACAAACTCTTACTTATCAAAGCCCTTTAAAATCAACACTGTTATCAAGCATCTCTAATATTCCTGGGAAGAATTTCTCTTTGTTCTTTATGTTCCTGTAAGTTTTGGTAAATTTAAAGTTATCATTACCCTGAGTACATTAATTCATTTATATGTTTGTCTGCCAGACTGTTTGATGTCTGACTCAGTCTCTTGCACAAAGTAGTCATAATAACAATATCTAAAGTTTATTATATGCTCATATGCTGATATGATATCATATCGTATCAGGTGCTAAGGTGTTTTGTTTGTTTGTTTGTTTTTGTTTTTTGATGGAGTCTCACTCTGCCACCCAGGCTGGAGTGCAGTGGCACAATCATAGCTCACTGCAGCCTCAACCTCCCAGGCTCAGGTGATCCTCCCACCTCAGCCTCCCAAGTAGCTGGGACTACAGGTGCATCACCACCATGCCCAGGTAGTTTTGTGTATCTTTTTGTAGAGACAGGGTTTCACCATATTACCCAGGCTGGTCTCAAACTCCTTGGCTCAAATGATCCACTTGCGTTGGCCTCCCAAAGTGCTGGGATTCCAGGTGTGAGTCACCATGCCCAGCCTAAGGTTTTGTATGTTATCACTCATGAGGTGGGTACTATCATCATCCCAATTTTACAGATGAGGAAAGTGAGTCACAGAGTGATTAAGTGGCTTGCTTACAATCTCCTTCTCTGAATGATGGGCCAGGATTTACATCCACGCACTCTTTTGTCAACCACTACTTGTACCATTCGTTAATGAACCTTGCCCGCAGCAATTATTGCTGTGGTATAAAAAGAATAGATTTTGAACTTTAGCTTTTTTATTCACTCATTGTATGACCTTGGGAATGTCACTTTACCTTTCTGCATCCTAGTTCTTCATGCATAAAATAGGATTCATTATAGGACTGATATTGTCATGAGGGTTAAATGAAATTAGCATGGAAAAATACTTGCCTAATCACATATTAGGTACTCCACTAATATTAGATCTCTCTCAACCTCATCTTCTCCTCCAAAGAAGGGGTATGTTCATCCAAAAGACAAAGTACTGAAAACAACATTCTTTGGATAGCAGCTGCCAGAATGCAGAGATTTCAAGAATTTTAGCAATGCTGAGCACTCCAAAGTTGCCAATAGCTGCAGGATTCTTCTTACATCTTCGACAGAAGGACATTTGGAGCTTTCTGTACATACATTGTAATACATATTTTCTATAGGGCATATCAGTTATGCATTCACTTGCCTCCATTAATATTTTAGGCTTCATAAGCATAAATAAAACGTACCTTAATTAGAAGTTTACAATCAGATTTCTATCTTGATCTTCTCTCCCCACCAGCCTTGTTTCTAAAGACAAGCATTAGGGTATATGTCCCACAGTCATAAATCATTCAGGACCATCCTTCTGGGACAGAGGTGTGCTCCCATGCCGGGTTGGAACGATTGGTTCAAACAGCCTTGGCATGCAGTCACTGATGCAACAAGCAATGAAGTTCTATTGTTTTTTCCTTTTTAGAAGAAATTGAAATTATTCATGAGGTGCCGCTCAGCTGAACACTTGGATCCTTTCCCCCACTTCAGGGACAGATTTCCTGGCCAGAACTTGCTGCCGAAGAATCTAACATTGGTTAAAAGTGAACATGTTCTCCAAAGGGGGACATTAATACACTTAATGTTCAAGGAGTCTTGGCATCCCCTGTTGAGAGACTGCCAAACAAGTTGCGTTAGGTAGGTACTTTTGCTCTCGATGAGATGAACAGGTGGCCCAAGTACATCATGCATCATTATTTGCTTGGATCAAGTGCATACAGGTGTGCCCCATGCATATCTCCAAAACATGGATTGACCACCACCTTCAATAGGTCCTTTGACAGTACACTTGCAAGTCACCCAGGTGCAGTAGAATTGGGACATTGTAGGCTGGGCGTGGTGACTCGCACCTGTAATCCTAGCACTTTGGGAGGCTGAGGTGGGTGGATCATCTGAGGTCAGGAATTCGTGACCAGCCTGGCCAATGTGGCGAAACCCCATCTCTACTGAAAATACAAAAATTAGCCAGGCTTGGTGATGAGCGCCTGTCATCCCAGCTACTCAGGAGGCTGAGGCAGGAGAATCGCTTGAACCTGGGAGTCGGAGGCTGCAGTGAGCCCAGATTGCGCCACTGCGTTCCAGCCTGGGCAACAGAGTGAGACTTGGTCTGAAAAGAAAACAAAACAAAAAGCAAAACAAACAAAAAAAGCAATTGGGACATTGTTCTTGTTTATACCAACAAGCTGGGGGCCTGGGGGCTTGTAATAGTTTTCTCCCAATTGGTGGACTTGGCAGAGGACAGAAAGGAGCCTGATTCTCACATTGCTCCCGGAGTACCCTGATGCAAGAGTCACTAACTCAGTCTTAACAGGCACACAATGTGAACAGGCAAAGCAGCCTGATGGGAAATCTGAGAATGAGAAATCTGACTAAGGCAGAGTGGCCAGGATGCACAGATAGTACATGGTAAAGCTAGAATTTGAACACAGGTCTCTGTGTTTCAAAGTTTTTAAAAGCCCTTTTGTGAATGACCCAGATCATGAGAAAAAGCCGGAAGAACTTCACAAATCAGTACATGGCCGAAGGTTTCTGCTGTGAATGATTTCATGTTTTCAACTTGCAATGGGTAGATCAAGGGTTGTCCTCTCTATTCTAGCAGGAAAAGTTAGGATTTCTGTGACTGCAGTATTCATCCCATATTCTTTTGTTTATATTTTTCTTGTTTCTGTAAAGCGTTTTGTTCTGGAAATTCACACAAAGGCAACTTCACCACCTGCCATGTACTCTCCCTAAAGGCACTGTCTTTCAAATATTTGGATTCCTTGGCTTCAGTAATCCCTACACTAAGGGGATGTTGGATCAGCCTGCCAGGTCCCTTGCAACTTTAAGAGTTATGATCTATTTGTCAGGCATGGTGGTGCGTGCCTGTAGTCCCAGCTATTTGGGAGGCTGAGGCTGGAGGATTGCTTGAGCTCAGGAGTTTGAGGATGCAGTGAGGATTGCACCACTGCACTTCAGCATGGGCAAGAGAGTGAGACCTTGTCTCTTTTAAAAAAAGTTATCCAAGTTCAGATGCACAATAATGTGCATGCTCCTTTTGCTCCAAATATGCTCCTTTTGCATACCTTTGAAGGCAGAGTCTTTAGACAATTGTCCTGTGGTTGGCAGGACAACTCTGGTTGAAGGTGATCTATATGTGAACTCTTTATCCATCCAGGAACCACTTAAGTTCATTTGCCATGCCATCCATGTTTCTGGTTCTTGTTGCTTAGCATCCCTCATCAATTGGCAAAGATCTGGTTAAAATCTTTTACAAAATAGGTGCTTTTATAAATTGTCAGTGGCTGGGAAAATTGGTACAACCCTCTAGGAAAAAAAGTGGGAGTCTAAATGAAGAACACTGAAGACTGTTTCATGCAGTTTTACTCAGTCATTTGACTTTTGGGAATCTATCCTAAGGCTGTTCTTCTTATACTACTTATCCAGCACCTTCTCTGTGCCAGACCATGTGCTAAATAGTTTACATAAGTATTTCATGTATCCCCACAACATTGCCCTGAAGCAGATAGAAATATACCCATTTAAAGACAAGGAAACTGTAGTTCAGAAAGGTTGAGTCACTTGCCCGAGTCCTTCAGCCACTGGGCAAGAAAGGATTCAGGTTTCAGACCAATGTGTTTTTTCTTTAGACAAATTACCCATGCAATTGGCCACACTCCATAGCAATGCTATTTTGGAAGCTCCATTTAATAAGTTAAAATGAATTTTATGGGCAGCTGAGTAATTATCTGACTTGAACCCAATTAAAAATTGAGTCAATTCTGCCTGAGTTTGAAGGCTTCTTTTGATGAATGCTGGACAAATGGATTTCTCCTTTTAACCACAACCCTGAGTTCCAGATGGCCAGGCTGGCCTCTGTACAAAGTATCCCCAAAAAAGCATGTGTGATGCACCCATATGTGCCCACTTGTCCAGATCTCTACGTGACATGTATGTGCACCAACCAGGGGAAAGATTGTTGACTCGAACCAGACATTCAATTAGCATCTTCTGCAGCCACATGGTTTAATGACAGCCTATTTCTTTTTAGAAGCTCAGTGAAGAGGGGCGTGGCCTTTAGAATCTCTAGACCTAGGATTGTAAACTGGCTCTGCCACTTAGTAGCTGTGACCTTGGGGAAGTAACAGAATGAATGGTTGGTGACATTGGTTGTGGGCAACAAGCTAAGCCTGAGTGTTTGTAAGGAAGGTCTCCATCAGAGGGTCAGGGAGTAGACTCAGAGCTATGCAAGCAGCATCAGCTCCCAAAATCTCCCAGCAGAACTGGCTGCCATCTCTCCCAGCCTCACTTGTACTGTTAGCCCAGCAGCCCTTTGTGTCCAGGGAAATCAGAAAAGTCACCACCACCACCAGCATCTGTTTTAAAAATGGATTTCACTTGTCCCTCATTTTTTAGTGCTCATAGCTCCAATTTCACTCTGGAGCAGGCACAGCTGATTGGTAGAGCCTGGTGGTTGCTAAGGCCCAAGAAGTGGGTATTTGGCCTCTTTACCTTCAAGAGTGGAAAGTGAGCTCTGCCTGGAATGCCCCAGGCAAAGGAAGGAGCATTTTTCAGGTGCTGGGTAACCAAAAAGAAAAGTGCTGAGATTACAGATTTGAGCCACCGTGCCCAGCTAAAGGCAGTCTTTTGACAGTTGCCCTGTGCTTGGCACTCTGGTTGAAAGTGATCTATATGTGAACCCTTTATCCATTCATGAAGCACTCAAGTTCATTTGCAAAACCATCCACGTTTCTGGTTCCTGACATGCTGTTGCAAACATACTATACACTACAAATGACAAATACTGCAAATGGGAATTATAATACTCATCTGCTTGGTTTTATTCATTCATCATTCATTCATTCCATCTACAGGTATTTATTGAACATCTATTATGTACCAGGCACTGTGCTAAGTCTGGGGATACAACTGTGAAACAAGGGTTTATTGAAAAGGTTTACATTATTGCTTGTAACAACAATAGCATTGACAGAGTCTCTCATGTTTTGAGTTGAGTTGTGTGCCAGAAACTGCGCTAGGTACTTAATGCCCATCCTTCTCACTCCGCCAGTGAACGAAACTTTCTCTCCAAAAAACCATTGCAGAGTGCTATTGTGCAATAATCCGCAATAGCAGGTGGCCAATAAAACTAAACACTCTCTCTGCTTAACAGGTTCAAACTTTGATCCTGAGAGATTCGATTTTCTTGCTTTTCTTTTAGACATCAATAAGCTTAAAAATCAAAACATAGGAACCTGGTGATTTTGCCTAAATGCATGATGTCAGCTCATTCAGCTCAATTAAGGGGTTGACGGCTGCCAAGCAGGTGACAAATGGAATTAAGTGCACCCACGGCATTGATGCACAGCTTGAAAAGGATTGCTTGTTTGGAGACTCCGATCATCTGTCTCCAGACCCCCTCCCTGTGCTGAGCTAACTGATATAATTAAAGACATGTTTCTGTTTGCGAAGTGATACACTGAGCTGGCTTTCGGGGCTGCAACATCTGTCATCCCAGCCTGTTGCTGTCTTGTGGCTCCTTCTGAGTTCAGGGTTCCTTGAGGTTGCTGTCACCAGCCTTGAGAGCAGAGCGGGTGCCCATGGTTCATGACTGGATTCCAACTCTCTTATAAGGTGAGACATGGGAAAGGTGTATTTATCCAAGTGGACAGGAAAATAAAAGCCACGTGTGTCCCAGTGAAATACCTGGGTAGAAGAGAGACACAGGCAGGCACATAGGCAGGATGGCCTAGTGACAAAGGATGTGGGTTTGGGATCTGGGTTCTGAGCACGGTCCTCCCCAACTCCTTAATCTTCCAGAGAGCCAACTTGTTTACACAATCATCACAAAAATGATACCCAATCCTAGGGCTGATAAAAAATTTAAATGAGAGAATGGTAACAAAGAGCCTGGCTGATAATGTTGTTGGTAATAAGTAGTATCTGCTGATGATTAGTGTTATTAAGAAAATTTCCCCAGCGTGGCCAGTTGCTGTAGAATCTTGAGAGAGTTGCTTAGCCCTTCTGTGCCTCGGTTTCCTCATCATTAAGCGTCTCTCCCAGTCCATTTCATGGGAACACAATGAAGAGAAGTAGGGAAGGTAAATATGTCAACATTTTAAAAATGACTTGACACCAGACGTGGTGGCTCATGCCTGGAATCCCAGCCCTTTGGGAGGCTGAGGTGGGTGAATCACTTGAGGTTAGGAGTTTGAGACCAGTCTGGCCAACATGGTGAAACCCCGTCTCTACTAAAAATACAAAAAATTAGCTGGGTGTGTGGCATGCACCTATAATTCCAGTTACTGGGGAGGCTGAGACCTGAGAGTCACTTGAACTCGGGAGGCAGAGTTTGCAGTGACCCGAGGTTGCAACACTGCACTCCAGCGACAGAGAAAGACTCTGAGTCAACAACAACAACAACAAAAAGTAAATCAATCTATCTCTCTATTGTCTATCTAAATATTGCTTCATTGCAGTGAGAGATATGTGTAGATAGATGTCTGCAGATGGAGAGGCAGACACACAGGCAGACATATCCAGAGTTCAGAGCTCACCGCTTCCTGTTGCTACTAGCCCCAGCCTGCGTGCTCTGGCCCCTGGTTACTCCCCTGGTTCCCTGCACCTTGCACCACCTATCTCCTCCGCTGTAATGTTCCAGCCACACTTGCCTCTTCCCTGCCTCAGGACCTTTGCACTTGATGACTCTGTTTCTGGACCACACGGGCTATTCCTGTGACTGGTTCCTGCTTGGTCAGGTTTCAGCTTGTGTTGCATCTTCAGAGAGGCTCTTCTGACCTGTCTGCCTTTACATGTCCTCTCCCTGTGTCCTTTTCGATTTTTCCAAGCATCAGCAAACTTGCAGTAAAGGGCCTGAGTAAATACTTTAGGCTTTATGAGGCACCAGAAGTCCCTATTACATATTGTTCTGTTTGTTTACAACCCTTTAAAAATGTAAAAAAAATCATTATTAGTTTGTGATTTACTGACTCTTGATTTAGACTATCTCAGTGTCTGATTTATATTCTACTCAGCCCTGCCCATCTAAGATTAGTTTTGCAAAGCCTCACTATAGGTTTACTGCCTGCCTTCCCCTCTAGACTGTGGACTCCATGAGGACAGGTGTTTTTTTCTAGATCACATCCAAGCCTTCATTTAGTGTCTGCCCTGCAGTAGATGCCTAACACTTACTAATTAATAAAGGAATAAATGAGGGAAATTCATCAGCCTTTTTCCTCGACACCGCCAGAAAGTTTCAGCCTGGCATGGCTTGGAGTGGCGAGAAATCTCTGTGCCCTCTCTTTTGCCCATTTGCCTCTGTGCTAAGGGGGTTAGAATACTTCTGTTCAACAAAAAGACTCCCAGCATTTGGACCCCCATCAAGCTGCTCACTTCCCCAAAACAGGTAGAAGTGGGAAAGTTGAGAGTCAACACTGCCCCACGTGGCACATCAGTTTAGGACTTTCAGATGCCATTGACAAATGCTCAAATAACTTGCAACCTCCATTCATTAGGAAACCAACAGTCAACTCATTGGCTTCCCAGTTGGCCTTCTTTTTTCTTTTTGGACTCCATGAGGACAGGTGTTTTTTTCTGGATCGCATCCAAGACAGAGTCTTGCTCTTTTGCCAGGCTGGAGTGCAGTGGCACGATCTTGGCTCACTGCAACCTCTGCCTCCACGGTTCAAGCCATTCTCTTGTCTCAGCCTCCTGAGTAGCTGGGACTACAGGCACACGCCATCACGCCCAGCTAATTTTTGTATTTTTAGTAGAGACGGGGTTTCACTATGTTGGCCAGGATGGTCTTGATCTCTTGACCTCGTGATCTACCTGCCTCGGCCTCCCAAAGTGCTGGGATTACAGGCATGAGCCATCATGCCCCACCCCCAGTTGGCCTTCTTAGAGTGGGCACCCCTAGGTACCAGACCCCAGCTCTGCCACAAATATGGGAAAATTCAAGCATGGTAACTGGCCACGGTCCAATGTTGTTTGTGATGATGATGATGACGACGATGATGATGATGGTAATGATGATGATGACTTTTTTTGTTTGGAAATGAACATAGCTTTATTGTTTCTTTTCTATTACACAGATAATTTGCAGAAATTTTAGAAACTTCAAATAATACAAGGAAGATTAAAACAACAAAAAACCTCTCAACTCATCCAAATTCCCATCAGCCCTAAATAGCCATTTAACCATGTTCTATTTTAAAGAGCATCTTTCCAGATATCTTTCCAGTGCTTAGAGAAATACACATCTATATAATTTACATAAGTGGGATTACAAGATACTGAATGTTCCACACTTTGCCTTTTTGCTCAGATGATGGTGATTTTAATGAACAAGTAAAGCAGAATCGGCATAGGAGAAGTATGTCCTCTATCACAGTGACACATGGAAGTTCAGGGCTCGCTGCCTAAATGTAAAAGCTAACCCCAGGGGACCCAAGAGAGAAGTAAATGATCTGTGCTAATTCTCAGGACCTTACTCATAGGACTATTGGACCAGAATTCTTCCAACCAAATACCTGTGCCTCAAACAAACGTGCTCCCTGCTGCCTTCTTTCTGTGACCATTCAAGCCCAAATACTACTTATGTACAGCGTACGTGCTGATCATTTTCATATCTGGAAAAATAGCTTCCAGAATTACTGCAGGCCATCAAAGTCTGGGATCAGAGATTAAAATGTGGAGGTAATTGGTGTCTGGGTATCTCAGGTGGAGCGTCTGTGTATTGCATCATTTCAAAGTTTAAACAGCAAAGGTCAAAAATGATATGAGGGAGGAATATTTATTTAGGTCAATTCTTGGATTTTTCTATCTAGTGGAATTCCTGTCTGCACTCTGATTACCTCACATCTGAAAAAAATAAATTTGAAAGTCCTGATTGTATTTCAGGAAAGAGGCACTTTTACTGTCTCAGGGAGGTCAGCTGGTGTAAAAATTTGAATAGCTAATATTTATTGCCACTTCTCAGGCATCAGGCACTTGGAATGCATTTTGTATCTCCTACCTAGGACATCCTTGCTGGTAGGTGATCTCAGTATCCACATTGCGTAGGTGAGGGGGCTGAGCTTAGAGCAGGCAGGTAGTTTTCCCAGGTCATCCAGCTAGCAAGAGTCAAAGCCAGGAATTTGGATCTAGCGCTGTCTGAGTCAGAGCTGCCCTCCTAACTGCCATGTTGACACCCTGTAGGTGCCCTATGAACACATTTTCCTTTCTCTTACCCTTACAATAGGGGGCCTTTGATAAGGGGAAGCCTCATATCCTCATGTCTGATTTTTTCTATCCTGAGCATTCATTTATTCATGCATTCATTTAATAAATATTTCTCGCCCTCCTTCTCTGCACCAGACGTCCTAGGTACTGTGCATAGAGCAGCAGACCGAACAAAGCCACTTCCCTCTCTTGCTTCATGGAGCTTACTTTGCAGTGTAGAAGGTAGGTTATTTGAAAAAACAAACAAACAAAAAACAGAGATAAATATATGCTATGTCAGGGTTACAGGTGAAAAGTAAAGCAGAGTATGGAAGGTGGAGAGGTACATGGGTATATCCTAAAGGGTGGTCAGGGAAGAATTTTGGATGAGATGGTAGTTGAGTGGAAGCCTGAAAGAGATGTGAAGGTGAAGCCTGCAGGTATTTGGAGAAAGAGCATTCCAGGGAAGGGCATGTGCAAAGGCCCTGGGGCAGGAGCATGCCTGAGGGCCAGAGAGAGTGCAGAGGGAAAAGAGAGGATTAGAGAGAGAAGATGAGCTGGAAGAGAAAATAGGAGGTGTTGATCAGATCACATGGGGCTTTGTGGGCCATCGTGAAGGATATGGGATTTACCTTGAGTGAGCTGAGATTTGAGCAGATGAGTGCTCTGACCCAATTACATCTTAACAGAACCATTCTGACACTCATCTGAGGGGGCAGACAGGTGGGGAGTGAAGATGGATGCAGACAGGCTGATCAGGAGGCCATTGTGATAATCTAGGTGAGAGACCACGGGGTCTTGGGGCAAAGTATGAGCACTGAAGGTGGCTAGAAGTGATTGGATCCTCTGCACTTTGAAAAAAGAGTCAATGGTTTTTTGTTTTGTTTTGTTTTGTTTTGTTTTTTATAAATTGGATGTGCAGAGAGAAAGAAACAAGAACAATACATTCCATAACAATTATGCCACTCTTCAGTATCAATGTGAAAATAATAAAAGAGCAGCTTGATGTCTTCAATCATGTTACCTATGCACTATGCCCTGTCCCCTCCTAGGCAGAAGAAATAGTGCCGACTCAAATCCACCAAGCATCTGTGTTCCCTGGACAAGTAACTTTACCTCTCAGAGTCATTTATTCATCTACTGAATAGGAGTATTAATATCAACAGTGCCTCCGTCAGAGCGTCTTAGCGTGGGATGACCCATGTGCGTGGCTTGGAGACATGCATATGGAGGGTGGGGACTAGATGTTAGTCCTTATTTCTCTTGGGAGTCACATAGGCCTTTGTTTTAGTGATGAGATTAGGGCCCTTCTTTTGAGGTTGCTGCAACCCTGGGGAGAGTGATTATCTAGCACTGTGGCTAAGATCAGAAACTCAGGAATCAAGTTACAAGGAAACCATGGTCAAGATGGCTCCATCACTTGGTCAAGGCATTCAGTCCCTTCGTGGAGCATGGTGGCTCGTGTCTGTAGTCCCAGCTACTCAGGAGGCTGAGGTGGGAGGATTGCTTAAGCCCAGGAGCTCCAGGCTTCAGTGAGCTAGGATGGTGCCACTGTACTCCAGCCTGGGCAATAGAGCAAGACCCTGTCTATAAATCAAAAAGGCATTCAGGCCCTCTATGCCTCAGTTTGCTCACCTAGGAAATGGGAAGAGTAAACTGTCCCTTCCAGGGTGGCTGGGAGGATTAAATGAGAGGACAAAAGAACAATGAGTAAAGAACAGCTCTTCAATCACTCCTGCTTCCGTTCTCTTTCTTCCAAGTCTCTATTCTCGGTCGCCAAATACCTGCCTTGGGATTTGCCTTCACATTTCATGTCCGCTCTGGGTTATGGAAAATTATGCTTCTGTCCTCTAGCATAGAGACCTGCAGCTAGGTCTGGGGCTGGGGATTTAACATCTTTGCAAATTGTCTGATTCTGACATTTACTGTTCTCTGCTTGTCCTGGGCTGGAATCTGCAAGATGAGGCAGCTCTAGGCTTTGTTCTGAGCAGAGGCAGTACACGCCACAGTCTGTTTGTGGGGCATAAATGAGAGGTGGGATTAGACTTCATTGTTATTATTAAGTCATATAAGTATCAGTAGTGATTTCTATCACTACCTCTCATCTGGGATGCTGCCTCTGCTGTCCCAGGTCCATGCTCACTCCTTTCAACCTTTTCTCCATGTGGCTTCCAGAGGCCAGAGGGATCATTTAAAATGCCCGATCACATCATAGTTGTCTTAAAACATTCTCCTTCTGCCTCCCACTAGTCTAGCCACACAGGCCTGCCATTTGCATCTTGACTTTGCATCCTTTCTTCTACCAAAGGGCCTTTCCACATGCTATTCTGTTTCCTGGTGGGGGGTGCATTGGTGCATATAGGGTTACATAACAAGGTAAAATCAATAAGGTACAGCTGGAGTATTTAGAGGCCCAGTGCTCTGAAAATATCAATCACACTGCTGCCATATGCAATTTAGAACAAAGCCACAGTAAGCAGTAACATATAATTTTGTTTTTCAAAATACACACATTTATATAGTTGTGCTGAAATACATTTATTCTCTTGTTTGCTTGCTCTTGCTTTCTCCTTTCAGATGTTCTTATTCATTCTCTTTTAAGCTCAGTCTCTCTGGGGCTCTGCTTTACTGATACCCTAAACTGTACTTAATTTCTCAGTTGGGAATTCCAGAAACTGGAGTCAAGAATGGGAATTTTTTGTTTGTTTGTTTGAGACGGAGTTTCCCTCTCGTTGCCGAGGCTGGAGTGCAGTGGTGCAATCTCGGCTCACTGCAACCTCTGCCTTCTGGGTTCAAGAGATTCTCCCACCTCAGCCTCCCAAGTAGCTGGGATTACAGGTGCCCACCACGATTCCTGGCTAATTTTTTTTTTTTTTCTATTTTTAGTAGAGATGGGGTTTTACCATGTTGGCCAGGTTGGTCTCGA
>NW_026652298.1:32715892-32763071 GCF_009828535.3 Hylobates moloch | reverse complement strand
TGAGTTCTCATTGTTCAATTCCCACCTATGAGTGAGAACATGCGGTGTTTGGTTTTTTGTCCTTGCGATAGTTTACTGAGAATGATGTTTTCCAGTTTCATCCATGTCCCTACAAAGGACATGAACTCATCATTTTTTATGGCTGCATAGTATTCCATGGTGTATATGTGCCACATTTTCTTAATCCAGTCTATCGTTGTTGGACATTTGGGTTGGTTCCAACTCTTTGCTATTGTGAATAGTGCCGCAATAAACATATGTGTGCATGTGTCTTTATAGCAGCATGATTTATAATCCTTTGGGTATATACCCAGTAATGGGATGGCTGGGTCAAATGGTATTTCTAGTTCTAGATCCCTGAGGAATCGCCACACTGACTTCCACAATGGTTGAACTAGTTTACAGTCCCACCAACAGTGTAAAAGTGTTCCTACTTCTCCACATCCTCTCCAGCATCTGTTGTTTCCTGACTTTTTAATGATGGCCATTCTAACTGGTGTGAGATGGTATCTCATTGTGGTTTTGATTTGCATTTCTCTGATGGTCAGTGATGATGAGCATTTCTTCATGTGTTTTTTGGCTGCATAAATGTCTTCTTTTGAGAAGTGTCTGTTCATATCCTTCACCCACTTTTTGATGGGGTTGTTTGTTTTTTTCTTGTAAATTTGTTTGAGTTCATTGTAGATTCTGGATGTTAGCCCTTTGTCAGATTTCTTCTTCTTATAAGGATACCAGTCATTGTCAAATTTCTTCTTCTTATAAGGATACCAGTCATTGGGTTAGGATGAATAGGCCCTCTTCTTGATTACATCTGCAAAGACCCTATTTCTAAATAAGGTCATATTTTCAAATATTGGGGATCAAGACTGCAATATTATCTTCTTGGGAAACACAATTCAACAGAAAACAAGGTTCATAGGGGTGGCTTTAGCATCCACCCTAAGCCATGTGGAGTGACCATGCAACCCATGTAAACAGCAGCCATGACTGCCATGCAAATGCAGCTTCAAAACAATGCCCCACCACTTTGCAGTAAGATGACCAGCTGAAGTCCTCCTGCATAGAACTTCCAGAGGCTCAGGATTTCACATAGTTTTGGTATCATAAAGGATGAGGTAAGCGAAGGTATAGAGAGGAACTGAAATTGCAGCCACAGAGGTCCCTTGCTTACATATGCCTTTAAGGAAACCTGCTCTAATTAGGGTGCTTGGCTGATCGTCTCCAGCTGCTGCATGGTTAAACCCACTACAGCGTTTATTATGAGGCCATATTCTCCTGGCTGCACTGAGCCAGTAACTAAGTAGGATGAGGGTACCAGTGCCAGCCCATCCTGCCTGATGAAGATTCTTCTAGTAGACAACACATGCTTGGAGGCTAATCAGGCAGCTTGAGCATCTCTCTACCACATCCTCTTTCCTTCCCTTTCTCCTTTCCCAGGTGTCAGACCCGCATCATGGTCTAAAGCTTCTCCCCACCTCCTCCTCTTCCCTTCTTCTTTATCCTTCATAGGCATTTCCCCCAATAAATCTCTTGCATGTCAAATTCCTTCGTGCCATCCACTTCTGAGAGAACCCAGAAGAAGAACTGAGAATAGAGACTTACAAATCCAGCCATCTTGGAAGCCCTGATACTCTGAAACTCAAGAACTCCAGCCTTCATGCTCACCATATTCACATGGATAGACAGATTTCACCCCTGTGGAAGGTGTGTCAAAGATGGCCTGGAGGCTAGCTAGCTGAGTGGACACTCTGTAGGTATTCCCACCCCATGCCCTGGCTTCTTTCTGCTATAGTGCCTGGAAAGCCAACTATTTATTTTCTAGCTTCTTTGCATTGAAGATTGCTTTCTCAATTGAAAAAAGGACAAGATGTAGCTGGCACCACCCTTCCCTCCCTTTGTCCTGCCTTGAATATGAACACCATGCTTAGATCCTGAGTAGCCAGTTGAAAATACGAGATAACAATCATGAAGGAAAGATTCAGAGAAACACAGAGGCACCACCCCTGACATCACCAAGCTTCTGAATGAGCACTGCAGCTGTTTACCTCTAGACATATTGTTATGTAAGAAAAATAGACCCTTATCTGTGTAAGGTACCATGTGCCACTTGCAGGTAAAAACATGCTTAGATGATACAGAAGGCTTCATTTTGAATACATGCTCTGTGGATTTTGAGCAAAGGGCTCAGGAACTGCTGGCAGCATCTTTGGGTGCAGGCAGAACATCATAGGCAGAGGGTCAGAAAGTAGTACCCGCATCCCTCTCCACCTGGCATCCCATGCAGAGGTGGACCTGGGCTAGGAGCTTCTGGATTAACTGTGGGGCTGAGAAACGCCCCTGCTCCCTGTTGCCCTCTGTTTTGTTTTGATGGGGTAGCCACGAGAGATATGGGCTTAGTCTTTTCCCTAGTTCATTTGATTAACAGAAATAGGTTATAACAGAGTTTGTGGAAGAGAACATCAAACTTTTTTTTAGTGAAATCTTCTTTTTTTAACTTTTAAGCTCATGGGCACATGTGCAGATTTCTTACACGGGTAAACTTGTGTCACTGGGGTTTGTTGTAAAGATTATTTCATCACCCAGGTTTTAAGCCTAGTACCCATTAGTTATTTTTCCTGATCCTCTCCTTCCTCCCACTCTCTGCCCTCTAATAGGCCCCAGTGTGTATTGTTCCCCTCGCTGTTTCCATGTATTCTCTTCATTTAGCTCCCACTTATAAGTGAGAAGATGTGGTATTTGATTTTTTGTTCCTGCATTAGTTACTAAGGATAATGGCCTTCAGCTCCATCCCAGTCCCTGCAAACGACATGATCTCATTCTTTTTTATGACTGCATAGTGTTCCATGGTGTATAAGTACCACATTTTCTTTATCCATTATATTACTGATGGACATTTCGGTTGATTCCATGTCTTCGCTATTGTGAACAGTGCTGCTGTGAACATATATATGCATGTGTCTTTATAATAGAGCGTCTTTATAAAGGATTTATACTTTTGCTTATCCAAGTGACAATGACTAGAACACAGAAGAAAGTGGTCTTGGGAAGACTTCCACAATGGAGGACTTAGGAAAAAATCGCAACCACTCACTCGTGTGTTTTTCAGGAGTTAATCTTTTTTATTCTATTAAAAAAATTCAAGTCCACTTTCACCATCCCCCAAAAGCCCACATCTCCAGCAGCTGAAAGTGAATCAAGCCCATACTCAGAGCACAATCGGGTGTCATGTTCTTTACTTAATATCAGCAGTAGTAACACTCGAGCACCAAAAAAGCCCAACTAATTATATGTCTGTTTTTTCCACTGTTATTATTTGCTTGTAACAAAAGGCACCTGCCGTGTTAATTATGCCCTTTTCATAAACATCTTCTCCAACCAACCAACCAAAAATGAGTTTTGGGGTAAAGGGTTGTGAGTTAGAAAGGGAGGTCTTTACATCAGATCTTTACATTTTTCCTTGAGTCCATCCAATGACATTCTCATTCATAAGAGTCCTCCATAACCTTCACCCTGGCCATCAGGGAAGATGATTCACTGAAATTTTAAGAAGAGATAAAAATGATAAAATAAAAATCTCGGAGAAGGAGAATCTAGAGGGAAGTCAGCCAAACCTCCCTGCTTTGAAAGTTATAGCCTCACTTTGAGGATGAGATTTCCTGGAGAAAAGTACACATCACAGCTGTATCACGTATGTACTGCAAAATATTCTCTGGCAGTTTTTTTCTATTTATATCCAGAGGCATAACATACAGGAAAGGGCACACATCTGAAGCATACACCTTGTTTACTTTTTTTCTTTTGAACATTTTTTATTGTGGTAATAGATATGCAACCTAAAGTTTGCCATTTGAACCTGTGTGTGTGTATGTGTGTGTGTGTGTGTGTGTGTGTGTGTGTGTGTGTCAGGGTCTCATTCTGTCAATCAGGCTGGGGTGCAGTGGTGCAATCTTGGCTCACTGCAACCTCTGCCTCCGAGGCTCAGGTGATCCTTCCACCTTAGCCTCCCAAGCATCTGGGACCACAGGCATGTGTCACCACACCTGGGTAATTTTTGTATCTTTTGTAGAGACGAGGTTTTGCCATGTTGCCCAGGCTGGTCTCAAACTCCCGAGCTCAAGCGATCCACCTGCTTCAGCCTCCCAAAGTACTGGGATTAGAGGCATGAGCCACTGCCCCCAGCCCATTTGAACCATTTTAAAGTATAACATTCAGTGGCATGAACTGCAGTCACAGTTTTGTACAACTATTACCACTACTACTTCCAAATTTTTCTATCATCCCACACAGAGACTCTGCAACCATTACAGCTTGATTGATTTTTACACATATTTACAACGTGTAGCCAAACCCCAGATCGAGATATAGAACATTTCTAGCTTGCTGTCTTATACTCCCTTCCAGTTAATAACCTCCCAGAGGCAACCACTGTTCTGACTTCTAGCACCATATATTAGTTTTGCCTAAACATCCACATAAATGGAAGCAAACAAGATGTACTCTTTGTGTCTGGCTTCTTTTACTCAACAGTGCCTGTAAGATTCACCCATATGGTTGCATGTATCCAATTTGTTCATTCTTTGTTGCTACATCATATACTATAATATGAACATATCACAGGTCTTTCAGGGAGCAGGAGCACTTCTTTCTCTTGGCCATTGTGCTAGTTTCTAGGGCTACCATAACAAAGAACCACAGATTGGGTGCCTTAAACAACAGAAATTTGTTTTCTTACAGTTGCGGAGGCTGGAAGTCCAAGATCAAGGTGTTGGTAGGTTTGGTTTCTTCTGAGGTCTCTGTCTTTAGCTTATAAATGGCCCTGTGCATTCACATAAATTTTTTTCCCCTCTGTAGATGTCTGTGTCCTGATTTCCTCTTCTTATAGGTACACCAGTCATATGGGATTAGGGCTCACTCCAGTAACCTCATTAATCTTTGATCACCTCTTTAAAGACCCTACTGAGAGGACTTCAAATAAAACATTAAAACAAAAAGGCCTCCTCTGAATCAAGCTAAATTTTGAGTGGGACACAATTCAGTACAAAACAGCCACGTAAGTAGGAGTGACATTCCTCAGTCATAGGATGGGCAGGTGTTTAGTGTTAATGATTATATTGCTGGTTTTCCAAAGTGATGTACCGATTGAAAGTCCTACCAGCACTGCAAGAGTTCCTGTTCCTCCACATCTTTGACAACACTTGATGTTGTCAGTTTTATTTTCATTTTAGTCATTCCGGTGAGTGACTGGCAATATTTATTGGTATTTTCCCGGGTACTTCTTGAAAAACAACTCAATGTCTGATTTGACATTTGGCCTCTAGCCCGTATGTTGTCACAACATATTTTGTGGTCATACCTGGGAAATTGTTTAGCTCACAATGTTTCCTGTGGTATGTTTGTCTCCACAAGTCTGGGAAGTGGTCTTTATCCCTGTGTGATAGAGAAATTGCGGGTAATCCACAGTTACATATTTATTTATATATGAAATTTCTCAAATACTCTTCTATTAGTGTGTACTACTTTTCTAAAACAAACAAACAAAAACTCATTTAACAAAGGAGGCTGGGCATGGTGGCTCACACCTGTAATCCCAGCACTTTGGGATGCCAAAGCAGATGGATTACCTGAGGTCAGGAATTCGAGACCAGTGTAGCCAACTTGGCAAAACCTCATCTGTACTAAAAATACAAAAATTAGCCAGGCATGGTGGTGCACGCCTGTATTCCCAGCTACTCCGGAGACTGAGGCAGGAGAATTGCTTGAAACCAGGAGGCTGAGGTTGCATTGAGCTGAGATCGCGCCACTGCACTCCAGGCTGGGCAACAGAGTGAGACTTTGTCTCAAAAAAAAAAAAAAGAATATTCATTGTGGGAGCGCTAGAGAGATGATTCTGGGGTGCAATTGTAAATGTGCTTTTTGATTGGTTTCCATTTTCAAAGAGCTCACTCATCAGCAAGCACTGGGATCACCCACTTGCTGTTGGGAAGGCTTCTAAAGAAGATGGAAGGCTGGTCCTGATTACAATACAAATGTGTACTAATATGTGCTTGCCTGTTTGTGTAAATACATACATGTCATTATTTTTTTAAAGACCTGCACCAGGTACTGTGCTAAGGGTGCTTAGCAATCTTTACAGCATCTTTATTAGATTTACAGTGACATAATAACAACACTAATAACAATAATAATAATAATTATTATTATTTTTTGATGTTCAGAGAGGTTCAATGACTCACCCAAGGCCACATAAATAGCTTGTAAATGGCAGACCTAGGACTCTGAGCTCTGTTCTACCTGACTCTTTTTTTTGAAGTGGAGTCTAACTCTGTTGCCCTGGCTGGAGTGCGGTGGCACGATCTCAGCTCCCTGCAACCTCTGCCTCCCAGGTTCAAGTAATTCTCCTGCCTCAGCCACCCGAGTAGCTGGGTTTACAGGCACACTCCACCACGCCCAGCTAATTTTTGTATTTTTAGTAGAAACAGGGTTTTGCCAGGTTGGCCAGGCTGGTCTCGAACTCCTGACCTCAAGTGATCCGACTGCGTCGGCCTCCCAAAGTGCTGGGAGTAGAGGCATAAGCCACCACACCCTGTCCACCTGACTCTTACCTGTTGACATTTTGCTGCTTTTGTTATGAGTTTGGGTCTTTCACAAACCTCACCTGCAGGATTTCCAAAGCTCATGATGCTGCAAGGTGGGCGATATTTAGACCCGCTTTATAGATGAAGAAACAAAGGCATTTGGCCAAAGTCACATGGTTTGTTGACAGAGCCAGTACTGAAACCCATTTGGTATGATTCCCAGCTCCATGATTACTATCATTATTCTTATTATTTCAAATCTGTATCAACCTCTGGTAAGATGGAAACTGGGTTTGTTCTACCCTTGAGTGACAGGTTCTTCCACCAGAAAGTTCTGCCTTGCATTGAGATGAAATTGGCATCCTTGCAACTTCAACCAATTGCTTGCAGTTTGCAGCCCAGCATTTAGCACTTAATTACATCTTGTCTTCTATTATGCACTAATTGTGTCTTGTGGTTCCTCCCTTCTCCCTGGCTTACTTGCCAACTCCTCGAGGGCAGAGACCAAGTCTTGTAGGCTGAACACCTTTCAGAGAGGCAGAGTAAGAGCTTATTAAATAAATACATGTTGATTGCAAGTTCCCACCAGGGTTTCCCCCTGGGGCCTCATCCCAGGTGTGTAGAACACAGTGTAGGAAGGTCACAAGGGATTTGCAATTTAAATATGCATACTGTTTGTATGTAATTTGCATACCCTCTTAACAAACTGTGCAGTCAACACTCAGCAACTTTAAATTTTAAATGATATTGCTCCTTGAAGGCTGTCATTTCTTCATCTCTTCTTTCTTTCCTTCTTCAATATTGTGCATGTCACATCAGGAACTAGGGCATTTGCACCTTAACTATAAAATGAATAGAGCCTAGCTTGTAGCAAAGGAGGGTCAGAGTGAGGCTGCCTGGTGAAAATTTTATCTGCCCTTTCAAGGGTAATTGTTGCCTGTGTTGGCCAGTGTTCTCAGACACATTTACTAAGTCCTGCATTACTTAGTTCATGCCACCAACTGTGTCCTTTACCACTGTATTTTAGCTAGAAATTACTCAACGTTCTTTTCAGTTGCAAGTGATAGAAACCTCACTCAAAGCAGTGTAAGCAAAGAGAGACAACTTGAATTCACTGGCTTCTGTAACCGAACAGTCTGAGATCTGGACTCGAAATACAGTGACATATTAATAACAATGACACTAATTGTTGTTGGCTGGATCTAGAGATTGAAATGATGTCATCAAGAGTTAATATGACTGACTCTTCTCTTTTTCCTGCTTTGCTTACAGTCCCAGTAGAAAGACCCTTCCTGGCCCAATAGTATGAAGTAAAAATCCCGAGACTGTGTCTCATTTGTCTGATATGGGTCACCTGGCTATCCCTAAAACAGTCACTGTGGTTGGAAGAAAAGTATGCTGATTAGCTAGTTCTTGGATGAGCCTCACCAAGTCATGTGGTCCCAGAGAGAGGAGAGGGAGTTTCCTAAAGAGAAGTCAGTTTGGGGGGCAGTGAAGGGAGAGAGTTTGGGGATCCTGTCATTAGAGAATGGGCAGACACAAACCACAGATGTCCATCACCAGCCCTGTGCCTGTATAGTAAGTCAGTCCATCTTCCTAGCCTGGGGTTCCATGAAGGCAAAGAGTTGGGTGAAGCCTCATGGAATGGAACATCTAAAGGAGTAAGAAAAAGAAACTGCCAAGGCACAAGGTATTTCCCAGCTGTTCCCTGAGTGTCAAGTGTTGAAATGACAGTGATGAGCAAATGCAGACACAGTCTCCGCCCACCGCAAGACTTACGTATTTTTGGTGGGCAGACTACCCACAATAGACTGTGACGGAGAATGATGCCCATTATACAGAAGTATGAACGAAGATTTCTGCTCTCAGCCTAGAACACTCGAGGAAATAGAAGGGTGATAACAGGTCGGGTGTGATGGCTCACACTTGTAATCCTAGCATTTTAGGAGGCCAAGGTGGGAGGATCACTTGAGTTCAGCAGTTCAAGACCAGCCTGGTTAACATAGTGAGATCTTATCTCTACTAAAAGTAAAAAAAAAAAAAAAAAAAAAAAAAGCCAAGTCTGGTGGTGTGAACCTGTAGTCTCAGCTATTCGGGAAGCTGAGGCAGGAGGATCACTTGAGCCCAGGAGGTTGAGGCTGCAGTGAGCTGTGATCACGCCGCTGCACTCCGGCCTGGGCAACAGAGTAAGACCCTGTCTCAAAAAGAAAAAAAAGGAATACTATACAGCCGTAAAAAATGATGAGTTCATGTCCTTTGTAGGGACATGGATGAAGCTGGAAACCATCATTCTCAGTAAACTATCACAAGGACAAAAAACCAAGCACCGCATGTTCTCACTCATAGGTGGGAATTGAACAATGAGAACTCATGGACACAGGAAGGGGAACATCACGCTCCAGGGACTGTTGTGGGGTTGGGGGAGGGGGGAGGGACAGCATTAGGAGATATACCTAATGCTAAATGACGAGTTAATGGGTGCAGCAAACCAACATGGCACATGGATACCTATGTAACAAACCTGCACATTGTGCACATGTACCCTAAAACCTAAAGTATAATAATAAAAAAAAAGAAAAAAAAGGAAGGATGATAATCACAGCTTACATCCTCTTATACACATTCACAGCAACTTCTAGGATAATAGATGTGATGTTGCCCCAATTTAATGGGTAAGGGAGTGGAGGCTTTGAAAGGGAAACACCCCACCTGCCAGTCACCCGTGCACTTTCATATAATAAACCTACTTTCACTAATCTTTCCAATAGCCCTGAGACGTGCAAAAGTTATTGCAAAGACTGCAATTACTTTTGCACCAACCTAATACTTATCTTCTTTTGTCGATGAGCATCTCAGCATCTCAGAGGTGAAGAAACTGGCCTAGCCACCAGGCTCGTGCAGCCTGAGTCAGCAGATTCCCAGGTAAATGACTGAATGTCATATAAAACCTGAGGCTGGGACAGGACTCCCTGCTTGAGCTCATGGCTCCAAGCCCAGTGCCTGTTCCTCAGCCCCACTGATGCCACCCTCTGCCCTCAAGCCATGCCCCCATCAAGGCGTCACTCTGATGGGTCATTAGGCGGTGACTCTTGCAACTGGGCCAATAGCTATGAGCAGCCCAGGCCCAGAAAGAAGAACAAGGTGCCCTTCTGTTCTTGCCAGAGCTTTGAAGCCCTGCCCCAGAAATGTCAACCTCCTCTTCTGAGAGGTATTTCTGTCCTCTCCATCACTCATCACTAACCCCGTTCCAGACACTGGGTGGTGATGGTGGCAGTGGTATGCAGCCAGCCCCACTGGGGCTTGGCTGGGTGTGGGTGGCAGCCGAGATCTGGCCTATTTTGCTCACATGGTGAGCAAAGACCTGCTTGCTATTCTGCAGGTAACTTCCAGGCCATTCTCATAAAAGTAAAGGATTCTCTTGTGGTTCCAACTGTGCAAAATGTCAGACCCAGAGAGTAAGCATGGTGCCTAGTGCCTGATGGATGTCCAACAACTGTTTCTTAAATTTATTAAATAACTCAAAGGCCAAATCTGATCAGCTCAGGTTTCTTCAATGCCACAGGAAGTTTTGGGGACACAGCCCTCCCTGTTGCCCTCATGATAAAGGGTAATGAATAATTGAATCTCAGTATCCAAACCCATGGTGAATTTCTTCTCTGTCATTGACAGCAAAACCATAATAGTACTTACTTTTTTTAGTGCTTTTGTTGCCCGTATTACTCTGGCCTTACTCTGACACTTACATACATTGTTGATAAACTTTACGACAGTCCTCTAAGGTAAATGCCCTCATCTCCGTTTCATAGTTAAAAAAAACTGAGGCTCAGAAAAGAAGATACACATGACCAAGGTCACACAGCTAGTATGTGCCACAGTCAGAATTCAAACTCTATCTGACTTTCATTCACTTATTCAAAAATATTTAATTGAGTGCTTACTGCATGCATTCACTGTATTGGGCTCTGGGGATACAGCAGTGAACAAAATAGAAAAATTCCTATTCTCCTGAAGCTTCACATTCTAGAAGGGGTGAACCACAATATACAAATAAATATATACATACATAATATGTCAGATGGTGGTAGGTGCTTTAAAAAATTAAGCAGACTTGAGGAGCCTAGCGGGGGCCGATTTGATTTATGGTGATTGGAGAAGACCTCTCTTATGAGGTGACATGTGAGCAGAGACCTGGGGGGAACAAGGGAGTGGCGAGTCATGAAAATACCTGGAGGAACCACATTCCAGGCAGAGGGAACAGCCTAATGTGTAGGCTTTGCAGTGGGATGTCTTCACCAAGGAGGGAAAGTAGCATCAGAGGGGTGAAGAGGGGCCATATCACGTGATGTTTTATAGCTACTACACAGATTTTGGATTATGTATTCAGAGGGAGTTGGGGAGTTGCAGGAGTGTTTTGAGGAGAGCTACGCCTTATCTGACTCATATTTTGTATTACCTAGGTTTTTTGCAGAGAACAAACTGTAAGGGGACAAAGGTAGGACCCAGAGCCCGCTTAGGAACCCACTGCAGTGAACCAGGGAAAGAAGGTGGAGTCTTGGTCTAGAGTAGAAGACGTAGATTGATTTTGAATGCATTTTGAGGGAAGTGATGTGGGACTTGCTGATGGCTTAGATGTGTGTGGTGAGTGGGGGACAGAACAAAAATGACTTCAACATTTTTTTTTTTGTCTGCACAACCAGAAGTTGCCATTTACTAAGATGGGGAGATATTGGTCAAAGCTGATTTGAGCAGAGTGGGGTCAAGGGTTTGGTTTTGTACCTGTTATGTTCAAGATACTTATTGGATACGCAAGGGGAGATATTAAGAGGCAATTGTATATGGAAAGGATGGATCTGGAGATGAAAATAAGGCATTTGTCACCACAGAGGCAGTATTAAATGTTACGGGACGGTTAAAACCGCTAGGGAGTGCGGCCCTGGAGCACTCCAATCTCGGAGGCCAGGAAGATAAGACCCAGCAAAGAACACTGAGAAGGCATAGTTAGTAGGACAGATGATACAAAGATTAGACTGTGGAGGCCAAGGGAAAAAGGTATCTCAAGAAGACAGGAGGAATTAATTGCATCAAATGCTGCTGCTCGGTTGAGTTAGATGAGGACTGAGGATTCATTATTTGTTGTAGGACATTAGATATCATTGTTGACTTTGACAAAAATCTCTTTCTGCGGTAGAAAGCAAGAGAGAGTGGGAAGAACACAAGTGGAGACAATTATTTTTATGTGTGTGCACAATAAAGGAAAGCAAAGAAATGGAACAGTAGCCAAACAGATCAGAGATTATTTTTCTTAAGATGAGAAATATTGCAGCAGGTCTGTATTCTGATAGGAATGATACAGCAGAGAGGGAAAATTTTATGATACAAGAAAACAATGGGTGGTTGCAAGAATAGTACCGCTGAACTGGCTAGAGGGGAGGGGCTTCAGTGGACAACTGGAGTGTTTGGCCTTAGACCCCACACCTATGCTCTCTCTGCTGTGCCAGGAAGCCTCTCCAGCATGATGCATTCATTCTTCACTTCTTTCCTCAGAACATTCCTGTTTGCAAGAACAAAGCCTAGGACAGACGCTTGCTATTTCTGCTACTTATAACCATGAATTAGCGAGAAAAGAGAAATAGGAGGTGACAGAAGACTTTGAGCTGCTGAATTTAGGTGTGGGAACTGTGAGCTTGCAAAATCACCTTGCTGGGGATGTTTTCAAGGTTGGGAGGGAGTTTCAAGAGGAAGTTGACAAAAAATTAACACGCACCACTAAAATACAAGTGGGGAAGTGATCTAAGATGTTTACCAAGGAGGTGGCAGTTGCCATTGTCTCTCCAATTTCCACAATTGGTATTCATAGGTTCCTTCTAAGGTCATTCATACAACAAATGGAGATCCTGGGAGAGGCTTTGGAGATAGAACAAAGATAGGGCTTTTGTCCTCAGGGATCTGGAGGTCCAGGAAGGTTTTTTGTGAACACCGGATGTTCACAGTACAGCATCCCATGTTATGTGTTTGGAGAGAGTTACATGTGTGGGCAGACACACACAGCAGGGTTGGGTAAACCAGGTAAGTTTCAAGGAGGCAAGGCTTGGGCTTGTCTTCAAGAAGGAGTGGACTCTGTGCAAGGAGATGTAAGGAGACGTGTTTCTGAGACAGGGAAGAAAACCTCAGGGGTATGAAACACATTCAGGAAACATGAAATACCGAGTTGGCTGGAGCTGGGACTTTATCCAGAGCACTATGAAGATCCAGTGAAAGATTTCAGTAGAGGGACAATTGGGATGGGCATGTTTAGAATTCAGAGCATGAAAGAAATATAAAAGAAGTGGCCAGATTGAAAGGCATTTCATCAACACATAAACAGGCTCATCTATTTATCTTTTAGTATAGTTGAATTATATGCACTCTCCAGGGTTTGGGGGGTCTGGAGGCAGGCATGGAAAGAAGATTAAGAGTTTCCTGTTTCGTGACTATTTACCAAGCCAGGGTCTTGTGCATAATTATTGAATGACTGTTCCCTAAGATGTAGAGTTGAGAACTAAAGTTTTCTAAGCATACAGCTCTGATTCCAGTGACACCCATTTAAGCACCTATAATAGCAAAGCTATTATGATAAATAGGTGAGCCTATTTATATATTGATGGAATGCCTCTCAACCAGGCCACTGCTATTTCGTTTGTGCTCTGAATTCTAAACATGCCCACCCTAAACGTGCCCAAAGTTGCCCAGATGTGAGTAACTAGCTAAATAATGGTTTTATTTGTTTATCTTTTTATGGAGACACAATTCGTGACAGTATTTTATTTTGTTTATATTTATTTTGCAGTTACTTTCCATTATACTGTAAGTAATATTGGTTTTCCCTTGGTAGTCCTAATGTTTTTAGCACAGCTTTTTAAAAAGTGAATGACTTTAGATAGTTATACTGTTCTAAGAAAGGAATAACGTATGTGGCACTTGAATGTGACAAAAATTGTGAGGGCAGCCAATTTAAAGGAATGAAGTAGTGATGCATGATGGATAAACCTTAAAAACAGCATGCTGCAGGAAGGCCACCACTTACAAAATGCCATTTGTGAGTCCATTTATATGACATGACCAGAAAAGACAAATCTAAAGAAATAGATTAGTAATTCCCTGGGGCTGGGGGTGGGAAAGGGGAGAGAACAAATAGGGCATGAGGGTTTTTTAGGGGTGATGAAAATGTTCTAAAATTAGTTTGGGTTGATGGTTTCACAACTCTGCAGTTCTACTAAAAATCACTACATTGTACACTTAAAATGATCTTATGGCATCTACATTATAGCTCAATAAAGCTGTTTAAAAACTGTGAGGGTGGTCGGTGCTCACACTTATAATCCCTGCATTTTGGGAGGCCAAGGTGGGAGGATCGCTTAAGCTCAGGAGTTCGAGAGCAGCCTGGGCAACATGGCGAAACCTTGTCTCTACAGAAAACACAAAAATTAGCCAGGCATGGTGGTGCACGCCTGTGGTCCCAGTTACTTGGGAGGCTGAAGTGAGAGGATCGCTTGAGCCTGGGAGGTGGAGGCTGCAGTGAGCTGAGATTGCACCACTGCACTCCAGCCTGGGTGACAGCATGAGACCCTACCTCAAAAAAGAAAATAAAAACTGTGAGAGTAATGTGTGAATGCCTCAAATTTTGAAACCGTCAGGCAGTAACAATAGGATGGGTTTCAACTGTGTTTGTCAGAGCTGGCTCAGGGGCTACTTTGAAGGAAAAGATAGAAGCACACCCAATCAGGGCTAGTTCAAGACCATTCTAATATGTCCTTAATTGTATATAAAGAGTTCAACTTAGAAACGCTGCTAGAGGCAAATGAAGCTACCGCCAGAGCAAAAGTAGGTCCACTCTGCCCAGCACCAGCTGATGGCATAAGCATTGTGTAGGGCCACTTAACATCTAGGTGTCATGGTTTATTTATAAAGGTGACTCATGCCTTATTTATGATATAAAGAAGGTCACCATGTAAACATCTTTGAATAAAACTTCTATGAGCACGAAACAGAACAAGAGGTGTCAGCATACAGAGCCTGGCTTTATTTAGATGGGTGTGCATCTGTCACTTATCCAGAGTCTTGGGACCTGGGTACAGAGAGCTTGATGAAACCTACCCCATTTGCAGGTTGAGGCTTTTCTGCCTGTGGCTTCCACAGACAATTTCAGTGGAGGACAAGATTCCTCCTATCCAAGTACTAACCAGGCCCCAGGACAAGATTCCTCCCATCCAAGTACTAATCAGGCCCAACCCTGCTTAGCTTCTGAGATCAGATGAGATTGGGAGTGTTCAAGGTGGTACGGCCATAGACTGGAGGACAAGATTCCTAAGCTAAACATGCCTGTTAGTGCTGTCTAGGGAGGACAATACCATCAGAGAGTTTGGTCTGGTTTTGTATGCTTTGTACAAATTGAAGTAGTTACCACTTGTGATTTCCTTTATGGGTAGGCAAATGAAGACTGAGATGAAGACAGCTGAGCGCATGATGGGGTGGGTCAGCCTCCCTCATGGAAATTCCGTGTGCCTGAGGCCCACCCTTCCCGTGCAGATGGAGGGATGGGATGGAAATGAATCTAGGGGAATGCATCCCAGCTGTGATCCAGCCACCTCTGTGTTTGAGGGCTGGGGTTTATTCCCTCCCCATGGTTGCCACTTAAGTGTAGCCTTTTAAACTGGTCTCTCTACCTCCAGCCCGATGCTTGTAGGAGAAAATCTCCCATCAAAGCCACCTCAATCCTTTTTAGAACAAATTCAGTAAAGTCACATTCCCACTCAAACTCTCCAGTGGCTTCCCACCTTATAAAGAACAAAGCCCAGGCAGGGTGCACTGGTTCACGCCTGTAATCCCAGCACTTTGAGGGCCGAGGTGGGTGGGTCATCTGAGGTCAGGAGTTTGAGACCAGCCTGGCCAACATGGTGAAACCCTGTCTCTACTAAAAATACAAAATTAACCAGGCGTGGTGGCGGGAACCTGTAATCCCACCTACTTGGGAGGCTGAAGCATGAGAATCACTTGAACCCAGGAGGTGGAGGGTTGCAGTGAGTAGAGATCACGCCATTGCACTCCAGCCTGGGTGACAGAGCGAGACTCCATCTCAGAAACAAAACAAAACAAAAAGCCCAAAGAATAAAAACCTGACAGCCAAGTTCAGCTGATCTCAGTCTGCGCTGTCCATATGCAGTTACTGAGTCCTTAAAATATGGCTACCTGGAACTCAGATACACTGTGGGTGCGAAACCCACACTTGTGGACATTCTTGTGTTTGCAATATTTTAAGGGAATATGAAAAAGTAATGAGATCTAGTTCATTAACACTTTTTAATATTATCACTGTTAAAATAGTAATATTTTGATTCTATTGGCTTACTAAAATAAATTTCACCTGATTTTTAAAAATGTGGCTTAAAAGAGAAAAAATTTAAGTTACATTGGGGACCACGCTCTGTTGCTATTAGGCAGCACTCAACTCATCCCTGCTTATTTCCTACACTGGCTTTCTTATTTCTCCTTGAACAAGGCAATCATGCCCTGGGTTTATGCACTTAGCATAGCACGTGGCTTCTTCCTTTGTCTCTCCCAGACTTCTGTTCAAATGTAACTTTATCAGAGAGGCTTTCCCTGAGCAGATTCTAGTCTAAAGATGCACCCTAATCCCCCCAATCACCTTCTCTTGCTTTATTTCTGTTCCTAGGACTCACCACCACTGATGTTATACTACACATTGGTTTTGTCTGTTTATTGTTGTCTCTTCTACCAGAATGTAAACTTCAAAGGGTGGGGGCTTTGTTTTATTCATCATCTGCTCTCCCAGTGCCTAGAACGGTGCCTGGCATCAAGTAGGAAAAGTCCCTGCTTGCATAAAGCTCTGTCTCATGAGGGAGACTGAGGAGGAAGCAGATTTCTTCACTGCATTATAATAGGTGCTCTTATAGGGAGTATGGCCTGCTAGGGACGCAGAGAAAGAAGGTGATGCTGTTCTCGGTGATCTTCCTTCCATCCATTCACCCTCTTCTTTACTGACATAATCCCAATGTTATTCAGGTATCCATACCTTCCCTTAGCCAAGTTCCTCACAAGAAGACGACCCCATCCCAACATGGGCCTCATTCTCTTAGCCAGTGATTGGTTTAGAAAGTGGTCATGAGACCCAACTCTGGCCAATGAGATTATGAGGGCTTACCGGGGGAGATTCTGGGAAAATTATATGCTTTCCTGTAAGAAGAGACAGTCTCTCTTTTTCTTCTAGGCATTCCTATGTTTGTATGTCATGCCTGGAACTGCCACAGCCACTTTGTGACAGCCTAAGAACGAATCCAGGGCAGAAATCAGTCTAGCAAAAGGAGGAGAAACACCTGGGTCTCTATAATGTCACTGAGCAAGTGAATTGACCAGCTGTGAGGTCTGTACTACTTTTTAGGAATCTTCATGGGAGACAATACGTATCTTTATTTTTAAGTAATATAGAGTTAGGGCTTTGGTGATTTTCACCTGAAAGTTTCCTGGACCTCGTATCTGACCTAACCTTATGAAGTGTCAAGGGTAGCATCTGTCTTAAATCAGGTTCTCCAGGACATAGGCTCTGAGATAGAGATTTTCATGCAAGACGTTCCTCAGGGAGTAGCCTTGAGATCAACACTTGTTGGGGAGTGAAGGAAATGGGATCCAGCAAGAGAGAAGCTGAATGTGATGCAGCTGCAACTAAGGCAGCAGCAAGCTCTGAAGCTGGGATGGCCCCAAGCCTTGTACTTCCTTGAGACTGCCACATGGGAGAGTCACGGGATGTGGCTTGTCCCCAGGTAGATAGAGTGACTTTGGGAGGGGCAGTTCTTTTTGACTGAAGGCATTTTCTGGAGAGAGACCCTTAGGTGGGAGCTGTTAACCACTCACTTCCCAGTAGTTGGAGGTGAATATGGGTGGCTCACCTCAGCAGTGACTACAGCCTTATGAAGCAGGTGATAGCTAAGCTATGATTTAAAAAGATAAGGAGAGGATTGGGAAAACGGAGACCGTTTCAAGGATAGGAAATAGTACTTGAAAAGCCTAAAATTAACAAAGAGCATGAACTCAGAACTGAGAGGTGACAGAAAAATGGCGATCTTTTTCTCCCCACCCTAAGTCAGTTTCAGTTGGGTTTTCTGTCACTTGCACCCAACAGGTCCTGATTGGTACCTACAGGTTCTAGATGGCAGAGCCAAGATTTGAAGTCTGTTCTCTGTAACTCAAGAGTCCATGACCTTAATCGACATGCCATATTGTCTCTTGAGCTAAACAATATAACCCTGTATCTGAGTCACTTAAAGTGTTCTAGGCAAGATCTTCAGATGACTACACATTTGAAAATGAGTTATGTGAGTCAAAAGAGTTGAATCCCATATATTTTTGTCCCCATATGTTTGCAAAGAAACTTTCATTTTACCTCCTCTTAATTCAATTTCTGTTTATGAACCTTCCTTTGTCTCTCCCCTATGTGATGGGAGCCACAGGAAGGAGGAAAGGCAGGGCCATGGAAACAGAAATAACAGGCACTCAGTCATAGCAGGAGTCCCGTACACTAAGTCCTAAAGATGGAAAGAGATTATTTCATTCACTGTAAATCAGTCACTTGCAGGCAGGGCTTTTGTCACCGCGGAAGGCCAAATGTGCTTCTGAAGTGAGTTCATCACATAAAAGTAGCATCTGGAGAGCCATTGACATAATGTTGAGGGAGGCAAACAGCCTGGCTCCTGGGGCCCTGCCCCTGCAGCGAGTGTGTCACCAAGAGCTGCAGCATTTCCTGTAGGCTCATGAGTTGAGCACCTCTCAAAGCAGCCATGCTCCCAGGTCAAAACAAATCAAGTTTTAACTGGGGAAAGAAAAAGCTGCTATCTTCAAGGTATACCATGCTCTGATATTTCCCCAAGCCTGGGCTTTTGCACATGCTATGTTATCCACTTAGGCTGCTTTTCCTTCTCTTATGCCTGGAAAACTCCTGGTCATCCATTAAGACCCAGCTCAAATATCACGTGCTGGTGAAGCATTCCCCATGTCTTCCAAGGATAATGCAGCTGTCCCCTCCTCAGGGCTTTCTCAGCAATTTGCACGGACCCTTCCTACATCATGTTTCTGTCGTAGGTAAGACAATGTATTGTAGTTCTTAGTCTTAGTATCAGATTCCCCTTTAGACTGAAGTTCTCCTGTAGGGGAGGAACGTGGGCCATTTCTATCTACAGTCTCTTGGTGTCACACATGTGATAAGTACTCAGTAAGGGTTTGAAGGGTGAATACATGATTGCATGAGTGTGTGACAGAGAATGAGCGTGAGTGTGGATGAGTGAGCGTGTGTTCCCTGAGTGGTGAGTGAATGAGACAGTGAGTGAATGATGTGTGTGTAAATGAGAGTGAATGTGGGTCGTTGGAGAGACAAATGATGACTGAGTAGATGAAAAGCAAGTCTAGAAGTGATGTCAGACTTTGGAAGTCTGTCTTTTGAACTTTGAAGGGTTTAATTCCTTTGCAACCAAACTTGGGCATCTCCTGTACCCACCATTCACTGCATTGCTTAGCATAAGAAAGGCAAAACTGATACTTTCTCTAAGGGCTGGACAAGTGTGTTTCCAGGGGTAAAGCAGTAGGCAGGAGGTGCTGTACCTGGAGAAAACCAAGAGGCTTGCGGATTTTGAGATGATAAAAATCCTGAAAATGCTCCTGAAGTCCTCTCAGCTGAGCCTAAGACCTTTACTCCTGGACTCATTAATTCTTAAGCTTTTTTTTTTTTTTTTTTCTTTCTGTTTTTGGTGGTGGTGATGGGGGCGGAAGGGGTGGAATCTTTTACAATAGGATAAACACTATGGGCCTTCTCTGCAGGAAATATGTACAATCACACACAAACATGCACAGATACATGCACTGTTGTGTGTGTAATTTTAGGGATTAATGGAATCTCCTGAATCCAGCTGCAAGATATGCAGACCCCAGGTTTTGAACCCTTTGAGATTTCACGTGTCTGTTTTAGCTTACCACCATATTCACAGGATGCATCAGAGAGCTTAACATATAATATTAGGGCTTCACACATCTCTACTGAATTGAGTTGAATTTTTGTTGAACTAGTTTCACTTGAAATTGCGCAACTTGAGAAACAGGGGCATGGACCCTCTGACTTTCTCAAAATCTCATCTATCTTGGGAATGTTCAACTATACACAAGGTGGCTCCAGAAATTGATTCTATACAGATAAAATGATTTTTCCAGCACTTTCCGTCTTCAGCCCTCACCAGGACGTGTGGGTCTTTCCTTCCAAAAAGGATCATGGTGGAAAATATGAGAGTGTGAAGTATGATTCACATCTGGATGAGCAAACAGAGCTCTGTGTTGAAACAACTTAATTAATGGTGATGCCAGGCCCTTGGCCTTGTTTTCTCAGTGCCATGTGCTGTGCAAATAACACCCAAGTCTCCACTCTGAGTGGGACACGCGAAACTCCAGTCTAGAAAGGGCAGCCTAGATTGGTGAAAAAAGTTAACAGGTGAAGTGGAACACAATTAAAATTTATCTTGAACCTGACATTTAATGAAGGGTGTTTAATTTCATTAATAGAGCTTAGAGAATCTCTCCTGTTGAGGAGGACTTATATAAGGGCAAAATGAATAACTGTCCAACCATTAGGGAGGCAGAATGGTAAAAATGGAAAATGTCAGTAATGGGAGATTTGGCCAGGGTGTGAGAAAATCGGTATTTTTATATACTGCTGGAAGGAGGGTGAAATGTGTAAATATTTTGGAGAGCTATTTGGTAATAATGATCAAAACAAACAGAAAAAGCATATAGTCTTTGACCCAAGTGTTCCAGTATTGAGATGTTTTCCTACAAATGTTCTCATTCCTATGCACAATGAAGATGTTCATTGTTTATAATAGCATGGACTGGAGACAACCTAAGTGTCCAAGAATCCAAGAATAGGGAATTGGCTAATTAATTAATCTATTCATGCAATGGCACCCATTTTGGCATTTGGGAAGGAGAAAATAGCTTAATATGCCCTGATAAGGAGTCATAGCCATGATATATTTTTTCAGTGGAAAAAAAGCATGGAGCTTAAATAATATTTCTAATGATAAGAACAGGGATGTGGAAATGCTTGGAGTATCTGTGGAAGGCTGGGCATATGCACACCCACACTTTATAATAATAGATACTTCTAAAGAGAAGTTGGGGATGGTATCAGGGATGGGATTAATACTCATTTTTCATTGTATATACTTTGTACTGTTTGGATTTTTACTATATGCATATATTAATTTTTTAAATTAAAAATTTTTTTAAATAGAAGAAATCCATTTTAAAAACAAGTAATCATTTCTTAGGTTTATTTGTTCATTTATTCACTTAAATACTTACTGAGCACATGCAAAGAGCTGACATTTGATGACCCAGTCTTCAAAAATGTGACCTGCTATTTGTGCTTTGAGGGTATTGAACAAAGCGATGTGCCTCTTCCAGTGCTTCCCAACTATAACCACGTGGCAAGTTTGTTTTGGGAAGGAGGGAGAAAGAGAAAGGGTGAAATTCTTTGAGCCTCTGATGTTTTCCAGCCACTGTGCTGGGCACTGTCTGTGTACTCATCTAATCTGGTCTTCTCATTACTGAATTCCTAGCACCTAGGTCAAGGCTTGCATCTGATGAGCAAATGGATGATTGAATTAATAAATAAATAAAGGAATGAATTGTGGTGCCTGGGCCCTCTGTCAAGAGGGAGCAAGTGGCCTGAGGAAGGGCAGACTCTCAGCTGAGCCTAAGACTCAGGCTCCCTGTTGGGTGCTGCTGAGAGGAGGACTTACACACTGGGCTTTTCTGGTCCTCCCTCTGGGGAAGAGTGCATGCATGATAACCACTCAGGGTTTTGCCCAGGAAGCAGCAGACGGTGTGTCCCCAGGAGGCTTGTTTAATATTTTAATAGTATGTATTTTTAAAATATATCATCAGGGTACACTAGTCAGTTTCTCTTCACTTCTATTATATTTTTTGATACCTGAGGGTTTTGTCTACTTTCTGGAATAGTTGCCTGTGTAAGAAAAATTCTTACTTGTTCCAACAAATATTTACTAAAAACTTTAATTAAGAATATATTTGAGGTCGGGCGCGGTGGCTCACGCCTGTAATCCCAACACTTTGGGAGGCCGAGGCAGGCGGATCACGAGGTCAGGAGATCGAGACCATCCTGGTTAACACAGTGAAACCCCGTCTCTACTAAAAATACAAAAAAATTAGCAGGGCGCAGTGGCAGGCGCCTGTAGTCCCAGCTACTCGGGGGGCTGAGGCAGGAGAATGGCGTGAACCCAGGAGGCGGAGCTTGCAGTGAGCCGAGATTGCGCCACTGCACTCTGGGCTGGGCGAAAGAACGAGACCCTGTCTCAAAAAAAAAAAAAAAAGAATATATTTGAGAGATCACTACTGACCCTTTCCTTCTTTAAGGAACAACTTCCCCCCACCAAGGATCTCACTGTTCATGCCGTGTAACATGTTTGTTTCTTATAGACACAGTGGATCGTGTAAGACGTTGGGTTCTCTTTTTGCACCTGCCACTAGGAAACTCAGAACCCAACTGTGCCATCTATTTCTAGCATAGTTTCCATTTTGTCTGTGAAAGTGGTGCTTACCTGTTTTATACTATTCTACATGGCCTTTTTCTTAAATGTATTTTATCTTGTATTATATGACCCCTATAAAGACTTTGCAACAAGGTAAGTGTATTAGTTTCCAAGGAGTTCTGTAACAAGTTACCACTAACTAGGTAGCTTAAAATAACAGAAATTTATTCCTTCACAATTCTGGAGGGCAGAAGTCTAAAATCAAGGTGTCGGAAGGGTTGGTTATTTCTGGAGGTTCTGAGAGAGAATTCATGTGTCTTTCCTGGCTTCTGGTGGCTGTCAGCAATCCTTGGCATTCCTCAGCTTGTAGCTGCATCACTCCAGTCTCTGCATCACTCTAGTCTCTGCCTCTGTCTTCATATGGCCTTCTACTCTGTGTGTCCTCATCATTTTTATCTCTTATAAGGACACCCATCATTGGATTTGGGGTCCACCCTAATCCAGGGAAATCTCATATCAAGAGCCTTAACTTAATTATACCTGCAAAGGTCCTCATTCCAATAAACCTCATATTCTGAAGTTCAGACAGGGTGTGTCTTTTTTTTTGGGGGGGTGTCGTACTATTTAACCCACTATAGAAGTAAATACGTAAGTACAGAAGTCAATTTAAAAAATAATAAAAGAGGCTGGGCACAGTGGCTCATGCCGGTAATCCCAGCACTTTGGGAGGCCAAGGTGGGTGAATCACCTGAGGTCAGGAGTTCGAGACCAGCCTGGCCAACATGGCAAGACCCTTTCCCTACTAAAAATACAAGAATTAGCTGGGTGTGGTGGCGGGTGCCTGTAATCCCAGCTACTCTGGAGGCTGAGGCAGGAGATTCGCTTGAACCCTGGAGGCGGAGGTGGCAGTGAGCGCCACTGCACTCCAGCCTGGGTGACAGAGTAAGACTTTGTCTCAAAAAATAAAGTAAAAAATAAAAATAATGAAAGTGGTGTGTACCAGGCATGGGGAAACTAAGGTAGACCTCATGAGAGCACAGCCCCAAAGGAATTCACAGTTACATGCAGGAGTCCTGGCCAGCAGAATCCACTCTACGTTGTTAGCAAGAACATATCATCACGTGGAGCTTTACTATTCTGCAACCCTTCTATTTGAAAAGATGCTGTATTGGGAGTGCCAGGACTGAAAGGACTGATCATGACCATGCATTCAAAATTTCTCATGTTGCAGCTGTAGATTAGAGCTCAGAGAAGGCAAGCAAGTCTGCATAGCAAAGTTGCAGAATGTAGGTTTTCAGATCTGAGCCTGGGACTCTTCCTCCTGTTCTTTCTCATCAATAAAGAGGATAGAGACTCGGTTGACCAACCAAGTAAAATGAAAGTCATCATTCCAAAGGCAGGGGTAAGAGAAACTGCAAATTAAAAGAGCTTTACATGAGAAGGAGGCAGAGGGCATGGGCTTAATGACCACAAATAAAAAGAAACAGCTGAGAAATGGGGCTGTCAGTTTCTGCTTTAGCTATCAGGATGCAGCCAAAAATGAAGATATGGACAGACTAAGCCCTCATCCCAAAGGGGAGAGGAGCAATGTCCATGTGGGTATCCCAGGATGCTCCATGCACGATCTCATTTAATCCTTCCCCTTAACATTTCTGGCAGGTAATTCTGTGATTCCTCCATCTCACAGGTGAGAAAACTGTAGCTTGGAATGGCTAAGTCATTTGGGTGAAGTTACGTGGCCTATTAGATATGCGACCAAGGTTTGGCTCTGGTTCTTGGCTTATCTCTGGCCCTGCCTGGATTTTTAGCCCTGAATAAGGCATTCTCCTAGTCTGGGCCTCAAATTTCCCATCTGCAAATGCAAAGTGTGGATGGAATGACTCAGAATCTTCTGCTTCTTAAGTTTACTGGTTTTCACAATGTGGGAAGTGTAGCTGACTGTTACAGACTGAATTCTGTCCCCCCAAAATTCATGTGGAACATAATCCCCTATGAACTGTATTTGGAGATGGGGCCTTTAGGGAGATAATTAAGGTTAAAGGAGATTATAAGGGTGGGAAGTACAGTTGACTGTTACAGACTGACTTCTGTTCCCTCCAAATTCATGTTGAACGTAATCCCTTACGGACTGTATTTGGAGATGGGGCCTTTAAGGAGATAATTAAGGTTAAAGGAGGTTATAATGGTGGGGTCCTAATCCATAGGACTGGTGTCCTTATAATGAAAGGAAGAGACACTAAGTTCCGTCTCTCAGCCTTGTGAGGACACACTGATTATTGCAAGCTGGGAAGAGAGCCTTCACCAGGAGCTGAATTTGCTGGTGTTTTCATCTTGAACCTCCAGCCTCCAGAATTGTGACAAAATAAATTTCTGTTGTTGAAGCCACTCAGTCAGATATTTTGTTATGGCAGCCCAAGCTGAGGAATATACTGACCATCACTTGATTTTATGGATTCACGTATTGGAAGCAGTCTCTAAAGGTGGATTGCAGAGGACTATTTGGATCAGATTCTGGATATGGGCCAGGGCAAGGTATTCTGGGTGGCCAAAGGATGGGGGTCATGAGGCCAAATGAGGGGACACAAGGCACAACAGCCATAAATAGCAATGCCCTTGACTTTTTTTTTTTTTTTTTTTGAGATGGAGTCTCGCTCTGTTGCCCAGGCTGGAGTGCAGTGGCGTGATCTCTGCTCACTGCAAGCTCCGCCTCCCGGGTTCACACCATTCTCCTGCCTCAGCCTCCCAAGTAGCTGGGACTACAGGCACCCACCACCACGCCCGGCCAATTTTTTGTATTTTTAGTAGAGACAGGGTTTCACCACGTTAGCCAGGATGGTCTCGATCTCCTGCCCTCGTGATCCACCTGCCTCGGCCTCCCAAAGTGCTAGGATTACAGAGGTGAGCCACCGCGCCCGGCCAGCAATGCCGTTGACATTTTTATCCAAGGAGTTTCCATGCTAGAGGGAGTTCCAGCACAAAAGGTTAAAATCTCCTAGGACTGGGATGGTGTCTGTCATGTTTCTCATTGCCTAGCTCAGAGCCTGCCACGGAGCAGAATTTCAGCAAAATTCATTGACTGACTGGCTGGGCAAGCACTTACTAAACTGGTTTGAACTCTGGTTCTGTCTCTTAGGCAAGAGACTTTTTGATGCATATGACACATGTATAAAATGGGTACCATGATAGCAGGAGTGTTTAAGCCTCACACATTGACTTTGGTGGTTGAGAGTCTGGGTTCTGAGGTTGGATGGCATGAGTTTAAATCTCACCTCTTGGACTTCTGAGCCATTGAATTTCAAGCAATGTCCCTGAACTTTCTGTGCCTCAGTTTCCTTATCTCTAAAAAGGAGATAATAATACCACCCCGTGAGGTGCAGGGAGGGTAAAGTGAGATGCGAGTGCAATGTGCTTGGTGAGAGGTCTGGCACATAGTAAATGCTCAGTCAACAGTAAATGCCTTCTTTTCTTTAATATTCCTTCAAAGCTGCAGAGTGTGGGAGTAAGGGGCTTCCCTGCCAGTCCTACATTTAACTGAATCAGAGGGCATATTGCCCTCTTTCAGCCCCTGGATGCCTGCAGACTCAGGATTCCCCACTGCAGCCAGTAACCAGCCTGCTGGATTGGGGCTGCTGGGTAACACCTTTTTTTATAAAAACAGAAAAGAAAGGTTTTTCTTAGATGGGCTCACTTGCTGAAGAACTCTCAGAAATCCATTAACTCTAGTATTGCTAAACATCTGAATGCAATTTGAGGGCTATAATAACATCTCTCGAGTTAGCAAATGTTTATGCCTCTCTATAATTTTCTTTTCCATATGAAAATAGACCTGTCATACTAACGTGGTGGGCCAGCTGCCTCTATAATATCATTAATAGGCAGGAAGGATTGTAGGTCCTACAGTCTGATGGGCTTGAGATGCATTTCTATTCCAGAGTGGGCTCAAGGACAGATGGAGTTTCAGCTCTGGGGTCTACTTCATATGTGTCGCTTAACAGGTAGAAAATATATGACGCTAGAATAAAGGAATTAGGAGACACCAGGCCTGCTGTCATCTGTCAGGGGAATGAGTGAGTAGAACAAACATTTTTAGAGTCCCTACTTTGTGCCAAGCAATAGGCTGGGCTTTAAATATATTTCAGTTGTATTCTAACTTGAGTGTACATGTAAAGGTCCCCCATGGGGATTATCATAAATACAGATTCCTGGGCCTCACCCCATACTTGCTGAATTAGAATCCCTGTGGTTAGTGCCTGAACCTCTGAATTTTTAATGCATTTCTTTGACCACCTAGTGGTTTCCATGCATTTCAGGGTTTGGGGGGTCTAAATCCTTATAGCACGGAGGAAAATGAAACTATATTTCAGGGAAAATATTCTTTTTACATAACAGATATGGATCATTTAAGTCTCCCCTAAAAGGTTTATTTCCATTTCAAATAATTGGATAATTTAGATCCTCCACCCAAACAAGCCTCCTAATTGAGTTATCTGGTACATCAATTCAGCAAATATTTTCTGAGTGCCTACTAAGTGCACAGGTGTTTGGGAATGAAATATTAGAAAGACAGAGACACTACACTGTTCCTATGGAGGTTAGTTTCTAGTGGAAGAGCTGGGCATGAGCACAGATGACTATAACAGAGTATAAATATTGCAGCAAATGGGGAAGTGGGAACCCTGAGAAGAGCTACTGACTTACATCAAGAGGGAATGATAGCTCAGCTGAGATGAGAGAAGCAGCAGAAGCCAGCCACGGGAAGGAAGCAGAGTGTGTGCTGGACAGAGTGAACACCACAAGGCTGAGTCTTGGGGCTAGAAGGGGCTTGGAGAGGCAAAAGGACTCCAGAAGTTTCTGCCTGGCTGCAGTGTAGAATGAGAGGTAGAAAATGCGGAAAAATGAGATCAGGCTAGAGAGGGCAGTTGCGTGCCATGCTGTGGAGTGGAGACTTTATCCTGAGGGCAGTGGTGAGCCATAGGAGGGGTAATGCAAGGGCATAACACAGTCATATTCACGTTACAAAGATCACTCTAGCTGCTACGTAAGACACAAAGTAGAGGCAGGGAGCGGACCTCAGGGCTGGAAGACCAGTTGGGAGAATGTTGCTGTTGTTCGGGTGAAAGGGGATGTTCGTTTGGACCAAGAGATTGGCAGTAGAGTTGGGGTCCAGTCGACAGGCTCAAGGCTCTGTCCAGTGAGTGATTGGATACCAGACAACTTAGAGAGTTATTAGGGTGCAGAATAAACAATTCGTCCTGAAGTCCAGCCCCAAGTAAATTACTATTACTACTACTGATTTGAGTTATTTATTTATTTAGAGTTTACTTTATATTCTGGGATACATGTGCGGAATGCGCAGGTTTGTTACATACGTATACCTGTGCCATGGTGGTTTGCTGCACCTATCAACCCATCATTTAGGTTTTAAGGCCCGCATGCATTAGGTATTTGTCCTAATGCTCTCCCTCCCCTTGCCCCCCACCTCCTGACAGGCCCCCTTGGCCCCCACCTCCTGACAGGCCCCAGTGTGTGATGTTCCCCTCTCTGCATCTGTGTGTTCTCATTGTTCAACTCCCACTTATGAGTGAGAACATACGGTGTTTGGTTTTCTGTTCCTGTGTTTGCCGAGAATGACGGCTACCAGCTTCATCCATGTCATTGCAAAGGACATTAACACATTCTTTTTTATGGCTGCATAGTATTCCAGCATTTCTTCTTACTATTACTTTTTTTCAGATGGAGTCTTGCTCTGTCACTCAGGCTGGAGTGCAGTGGTGCGATCTTGGCTCACTGCAACCTCCACCTCCCAGGTTCAAGCGATTCACCTGCCTCAGCCTCCTGAGTAGCTGGGATTACAGGCATGCACCCCCACACCTGGCTAATTTTGTATTTTTAGTAGAGAGAGGGTTTTACCATGTTGGCCACGCTGGTCTCTAACTCCTGACCTCAAGCAATCCACCCGCCTTGGCCTCCCAAAGTGCTGAGTGAGAGTGGCTACACAGTATGCTATTGTCTGGATGCACCATAATTTATTGAAACAATCCTTATTGCTGGACACTGAAGTTGTTCATATACATTTTTAGCATTATTAAGAATGCTAGTTATAATAGTTTGACTTAAAGCTTTTCCCATATTTTAGACCTTTTTAAGAATAATTATCAGAGAATACTAGAGGACTTTCTAAAGAGAGGTAGCCCCAAAGGAAGACTCAGCACTGACTTCACTGGACAGGTGCCTTCTCCTTTCTGGTCAGTTTCCTTATCTGTGAAATGGGCCCTAGGTGTGATGATCTCTATCACTATCATCCTCTGAGTCTGCTCTGACTTTGAGCAGAGGGTGACTGCCCACCCTGACTCTGAGCTGAGCTGAGCCTCTTGGGTGGTCATCCCAGCTAATCCTCTACTGCTTTGAAGGGAGCACCAACGGAGGAGAGCCTTTCTGGGGTTCGTAATAGCAGCGTGGTTGCTAGCATGGGCTCGAACTCAGACAGGCATGGATCTGAATCCACTTACTAGCTGTAAACCTGGGTCAGGCTATTTATTCTCTGCATGCCTGTTTTCTCATCTGTAAAATGGTGATAATGATAGGGTATAGCTTATTGAGTTATAACAAGTACTAATGAGATAGAGCATGTGAGGCATTTGGCTGATCTTAAGCAGCAAGAGAATATTCAGCCTTCTTACTACTTTTCTATTCTTAGACAACCTACGATTTTAAGTGGGAGAGTCAGTATGGTGTTGTATTCAAGAGTGTATATCCTGGGGCCTGATTGTCTGGGTTCCATCTACCATCGTTCTACAACTGCTACTTCTGTGACCTTGGACAACTTATCTGAGCCTCAGTTTCCTCATTTGTAAAATGAAGATAATACTATGCCCATATTAAAGGGTTGCCGTGAGTATGTAAATGAATTAATTTATGTGAAGGAACTGAGAACAGTGCCTGGCACATGGTGAATGCTGGAGGAGTGTTAACAAAGAATGTGCATTTTGGCCGGGCGCGGTGGCTCACGCTTGTAATCCCAGCACTTTGGGAGGCCGAGGCGGGTGAATCACGAGGTCAGGAGATCGAGACCACGGTGAAACCCCGTCTCTACTAAAAATACAAAAAATTAGCCGGGCGTGGTGGCGGGCACCTGTAGTCCCAGCTACTCGGAGAGGCTGAGGCAGGAGAATGGCGTGAACCCGGGAGGCGGAACTTGCAGTGAGCCTAGATTGCACTACTGCACTCCAGCCTGGGCGACAGAGCGAGACTCTGTCTCAAAAAAAAAAAAAAAAAAAAAAAAAGAATGTGCATTTTATCCAGCTAATATGGAAGTCACCTCTGTAACCACTAGCCTTTGTTGAGTGCCCACTACGTGTCAGGCATATCTCAGGACACCTCACACGTGCAGTACTCACAGCTCCCACAGCAATGAGTCAAGGCAGAAATGATGATTCATCCTACTTTACAGACGGGGAAGGTGAGGTTCATGGTGGCTCCCTGACATGCCTGAGATGCTGGTTTCTGCAGGAAGAGTTCTGTCTCCTTACACACTCCATGCCCTGCCCACGACATCATGCAGTATGATCTTGAAGATCTTGGACCATTGACTATGAAGGTGATTGGAAAGCTGCAAGAAAAATGGTGTCCTTGAAGCTGTGATGAAAAATAATCACTTTTCACAGTCCAAAGAGCTTCTAATTAAATTACTAGCTCCCTTTGCCCAAGGCTGGCCCAAAGAATATTGATTTGATAGGGCACCCTCTCTGATGGAGGGTCACTTTTAGGCTTGGAATTTGTTATATTTTTTTGATTCAGATCCAGTGGTCTGATTTGCTGTCATGACCTTCCTAATAAATGAGCTGGTTTACTCAATTTCCCATGAGGTTGCCAGGATTGGGATAAGGGAGGAATTACAAAATGAGTCTCTGTCTCCTATGAAGTAAAAGTTGAGTTCCTTGATATGACTTTCCTAAACATAGGCAAGACAGCAAGGGGGACACAGACAGGTGGAAACAAGGAAAGATGAGACAGGGACAGGGAGAAGAGACATTGTGACATTGCTTATGATCATATGAGTTGTTGTTGTTTTTCTTCTTTCAAATTTGCAACCGAAAAAAGTCCAGGTGAAGTTGTCAATAAGGTAAAGAGTATGGAAAGTTTTTGTAGCCGGAGGTCTAGGTAGGAGTAGCATTTCTTAATTAATGAGATCAAACAAGCCCCTCATTTGCCTGTCTCTATTTCAGCAAAAGTTAAGGCTGAAAATTAAGCAGATGAATGAATAAATAATTAGGTCAGCAGATGCCATGCAAAGAGTCCAGCTTTGGAGTTAGGCGGTTTGGAGGTGGGGGTTCAAATCCCAGCTCTGTCTCTTACCAGCTGTGTGACACTGGACAAGTGTTTGCTTACATTTTCTCCTTTACAATCTGCAGATGTTAATGTCAATTATTATGGGTTGTTTTGAGAATTGCACAAGTTAATGTGAACAACATGCATGGCATAGGACTTCCCACACAACAGGTGAGCAGTAAATGTTAATAAATATCAAGGGTTGTGCACACTTCCAGGTCCTAGTTTTAAAATGCAAGAATGGAACCAGAAGTTCTCTAAAGGCTGCACATGTTTCATAACTCCAGAGCCTCCTAACACAATGACTTTCTGAAATATTTGTAAAAAGGTGGAGAGCCTATTTGCCTCCTGCCTGCCCATCCTCTAACCATTTCTCCATCTAACCATTTCTCCATCATCTGCCAGGCTAGGGTCTAGGGGTGAAAGATCAGAGAATGGCTCTTTTTGCCCAAAGCAATGATGAACAAACCTGTTCAGGAGGAGAGAACATCCCTGGTTAACTATTATTTGTCCATCAGGCCCCAGCTCACACCTCAGTTCTTGAAGGCATGGTTCACAGACCAACAGCATCAGCATCACCTCCAAGCTTGTTATAATTGCAGCATCTCAGCCCAGCCCAGACCTTTGAGTCAGAATCTGCATGTTAACAAGTCCCTGGAGATGCCTGCACACATTGACAGTGGAGAAGAAGTGCCCCAAGCCCTTGGCAGGGTCAAGCCCCCTCCTTTATCAAATTCTCAGTGATCCTTGCATCTCTTTTGTGGCATTCCTCTCTCTTGTAAACTGTTAACTATTGTTTATACCTCTTGCTTGATTTCTGACTTTCCCTACTAGACAGTTGGCTCCCCCAATCAATGTACACATTTATCTTGTTCACAGCTATATCCTTAGATTGTCGTGTAGTTCCTAGAACACAAAAGGAGTCACTTCATTAGTGTTGTAAAATGAATGAATGAATGAAGAAATGATGGGGATTGAGCTTCTTGAAGGAAGAGAGTTATTCATGCTCAAGAGCGTCTCAGTCTTCATAAGTGTGTAAAGAGTAGCTGCTAAGACAAAAATAAAAAGGGTCAAAAAGTCAGTGCAGGCCGGGCACAGTGGCTCACGCCTATAATCCCAGCACTTTGGGAGGCCAAGGTGGGTGGATCATTTGAGGTCAGCAGTTTGAGACCAGCCTGGCCAACATGGTAACACCCTGTGTCTACTGAAAATACAAAAACTAGCTGGGCATGGTGGCACATGCCTGTAGTCCTAGCTACCTGGGAAGCTGAGGCAGGAAAATTGCTTGAACCTGGGAGGCAGAGGTTGCAGTGAGCCGACATTGCACCACTGTACTCCAGCCTGGGCAATAGGGCGAGACTCTGTCTCAAAAAAAAAAAAAAAAAAAAATAGGTCGGTGCTGCTTATAGTCCCAGCTACTCAGGCAGGTGATATGGGAGGATCTCTGAGGCTGGGTGTTCAAGGCCAGTCTGGGCAGCAGAGTAAGATGCCATCTCCAGAAAAAGAAAAAAAAAGTCTAGCCCGTCTCAGCCCCAACACATGCATTGCTGAGACCCTGGAGAGTCTGTCTGAGCTTTATGTGAGTGTTACTCGTGGCACTATTCACAATAGCAAAGAGTTGGAACCAACCCAAATGTCCAACAACGATAGACTGGATTAAGAAAATGTGGCACAGATACACCATGGAATACTACGCAGCCATAAAAAATGATGAGTTCATGTCCTTTGTAGGGACGTGGATGAAACTGGAAAACATCATTTTCAGTCAGCTGTCGCAAGGACAAAAAACCAAACACCGCATGCTCTCACTCATAGGTGGGAATTGAACAATGAGAACTCATGGACACAGGAAGGGGAACATCACACTCCGGGGACTGTTGTGGGGTGGGGGGAGGGGGGAGGGACAGCATTAGGAGATATACCTAATGCTAAATGAGGAGTTAATGGGTGCAGCAAACCAACATGGCACATGGATACATATGTAACAAACGTGCACATTGTGCACATGTACCCTAAAACATAAAATATAATAATAAAAAAAGAAGAAAAAAAAAAGAACTGAAAAAAAATAGAGGGAAGAAACAAAATAGAGGGAAGAAAACCCCCCCAAATTGTAGGAAAAGTTTATTTGTTGAGTTGGCTAAGGAAGGATCATGTGATGGCAATACCATGGGCCTGGAGAAAGAGGAGACCAGATTTTGTGAGATTTGGAGCACATCCCTTGCTCCGAGTCTCTCACTGTCAAAACGTAAATACAAATCTGCAACGCCCGGCAACTTCATGTGGCAGTTGTGAGGATTAGCATTCAATGGCAATTCTCAAGACATATTGCACTGTCCACCAATAAAAAAAGAATAAAGTACTGATTGACGTACAATGTGGATAAACCTTAAAACATAATGCTAAGTGAAAGAAAACAGGCAAAAAAGCCACCTGTGGAAGGATTCCATTTATATGAAATGTACAGAATAAATACGTTCATAGAGACAGAAAGTAGATTAGTGGTTTCAGGGGAGAAGGGAAGGGGAGGTGACTGCTTAATGGGTATGGGGTCTTTTTGGAGGTGATTAAGATGTTTTGGAATGTTTAGGCAGAGGTGGTGGTTACACAACACTGTGAATGTAGTAAATGCCACTGAACTATTCATGTTTAAATTGCTTGATGGGTAAATTTTATCTCAATTAAAAAGAAAAATCATGGGAGGCCGAGGTGGGTGGATCACGTGAGGTCAGGAGTTTGAGACCAGCCTGGTCAACATGGTGAAACCCCATCTCTACTAAAAATATGAAAATTAGTCGGGCGTGGTGATGGGCACCTGTAGTCAGGAGAATCACTTGAATGGCAGGCGGAGGTTGCAGTGAGCCAAAATCACACCACTGCATGGCAGAGCAAGACTCCGTCTCAAAAAAAAAAAAAAAAACACAAAAGAAAGATCAAGTGATGAGTTTTAAAAGTGCCAGGTGACCAGCCACACCCCTTCTCTACTGGTTCTGATTCATTTGCTCTGAAAAGAGGCCTAAAAGTTGGTTATTTTTAAAAAGCCCTTTAGAGGCGTTACAGTGGGCTGGCAAGGTTGAGAACTATAGGCTTAAAGAAATGCATTGTGATGGACAGGGTGTGGCTTCAAAGTCTAGCTGACCTGGGTCTGGGTCCCATCTCCACTTCCAGATTGCTAATTCCCTGAACCTGTTTCATCTGCAAAGATGCAAGTTATAATATTTACCACATCAGAGCTATTGTTAAAATCATATTAGGTCATGTTAGTGATGCATGTGGGCTTGACATTTATTAGGTGCTAAAGAAACTACTATTATTATTATAAAGAGTAGATGTCAAAATTGACTGTAAATGTTTAAAAGAGCCATTAAATTATAAGGCAATGAGATTTTTCTGCCATTATTCCCAGACGCTGGGCTTTGTAGGAGTAGGAAGGGGAAAGAGAAAGGATGTGATGTTACCTAGATAATTATTTTCTCTACTTATCAATGTGTTTATATAATCAAGTCTAAAATAAAATTAATTGGGATCACAGTAGGTTATAATTCCTCTCAACTACAAACCAAAAAAAAAAAAAAAAAAAAAAAAAAAAAAGCTTCTTCTCTTATAAAGGCCCTCAAAGTTTTCTTTTGTGTCTTTGGGAAGTAAACAAAGAAACAACAGCAAACAAGCAAAGTGGTCTAGGGTTCCTTGGCATATAGTTGAGTTTTATTTTATGGCCTTGAGATCTGGCTGTTGTTATTGTTGTTGTTGTTTTGGTCCACTCTGGCCTCTAAGAAGCTGAATTTAATTCATGGCTTTTCTCAAATCATTATGTCCTATAGTCAGTGGCAATAAATCTGACAAATTAAGTTTACCCAATGGCTTTCAATTATTTTTTGTCTTTATTTTTCCTCCACCTCCATTTTCTCATCAATCCATGCATTCATTTGCATGTATTCGTGTATTCATTCTCTTCTGTCATTGCATGATTTCCCGTAAGCTGCTTTGATGTAACGTTGCTGCTATTACCTGGGGCTCTGGTGTCGGACCCTGTGGATTTGTTCCCAGTTCTGTCTTTTTCTGGATGTGTAGCATCAATTTTTTTGTTTTAAATCTCTCTGTGCCTTGATTTCTTCGTCTCTACAATGGGGATTTTAACAGTGTCTGCCTCGTGGGCTAGTTGGAGGATTCAACGAGATAGTATATTTATGAAGAGTTTAGCATAGTCATGAAGTTAATCCTGAGAAATGATAGCATCTCATCCTCAGATCGGATAGAATCCTCTGGGCTCTGAGACTCTGTGATCACCTTTCCTGGGCATGCTTCTTCTTCTTAGCCATTTGGGGACAACGCCTCTTTGGACAGTTGCCCTACAAAGCATCATTTCTTCCTCTGAGAAACTGGGTTTGGTGTCCTGAATTATTTGGCTGCTTTCAATCTCTCCCACCCAGTGGAGCACACCAGTGTCCACACCAGAGACCCTGTCCATGCCACCTGGGTGGGTAGTGCTGCAACTAGGGACCTCTCGCCCTGACCTTTTGAACGTCGCTCTCCCAATTTTAATTTTTTAAAGATCTTCTTTTCCTTTTGCTTGAGTGGCAAATGCATCTCTCCTACCACTTACTGCAAGTGCTCAGAACTTTTCTCCAAGTGGTGGCCAAGGCAGTCTCATGTGAGATTCATCTTCATGTAAAGCCAATACTCAGACACACACCCAGCACATGCAATGTCAGGAATGTCAGTGCTTTACACTTAGCATCTCACTTAAATCTTAAAACCACCCCCATGAAATGGGCATTTTATTAATCCTGTTTTTTAAAGTGAAGAAAACAGGCATAAGAAGTCAAGAAACTTTTCCAAAAGCCACAGAGCTAATATGTCTTAAGTTAGATTTGAACTAGGCATCTCACCCAAGAACTGAGGTTCTTAACTATTGTGTTGAACTGCCTCTTTATAACAGTTATCTTTTTTTCAAACTTCCTAGTATAAAAAAGGAGGCAATAACTTTTCAGAGAGGGGCTGTGTCCTGCCCGAGTCACAGAGAGAGAGAGACAGAGAGGTGGATACAGAACCAAGACTACAACCCAGGTCTCACAGTCTTAACACAATTGACACATTTTTGTCAATTGACACATTTTTGTCAATTGGTACATTTTTGTCATGACACAATTTTGTAGTTAAGTTCCAAAGCGATGGCACCTTTTGCTTGCAGTCAACATCTTCCAGAATTTTCCTAGATTACTCCAGACCACAACAGGCCCCCTTCCTTCTGTGATCTATTCTCTGTATGCCCTAATAGGGCCAACCTCAGATCCATAATCTTGTCTTTGGGATTCTAGCTCATCTTTCTAGAACTCTTTCTACCCTGGAGTCAACCTCCACATGTATCGAGCCCCTGTGGGATACAGGGCTCTAACCAGATGTCATTTAAGAGTTCTCTCTTCTGTGAGGCTTTCTCCTGGTTCCTCAGGTACAGAGTAGTATTCAGGGCAATGCTAGCTGTGATGACAAATAGATCTGAAGAATATATTAGTTGCAACTCAATATAGGTTTGTTCTTCTCATTTAATAGTCCAAAGAGACTCCAGGTGAGTGAGGGAGGCTCTATTTCATGCTGTCACTCAGAGACTCAGGCCAGTGGAAGTTCTGCTATCTTCAACATGGTATTCCAAAGTCATTATTGATAATAAAATTCAGCTGGTGGAAGGAAAAAGACTACGGGGAATTCTGCGTGACAACTTTTGAAATAGGTAGAAAAAAAGGCATACATCCATCACTTCTGCTCACATTCCGTAGATCGAAACTCGGCCCCACAGCCACATCCATCTTCCAGAGAGGCTGGGAGACGTAATCTGTATACCTAGAAAGAAGAGAACGTAGGTTTTGATGGACAGGACTCTGTGTCTGTTGTAGAGAACTAACATCTTTCTTCTCTTCTGAATCCTAACTCCCTTCCTGATCTCTGAACATCCCCCTGTTTTAATATCCCCTATTCCCAACCCCAGAATCCCAGGTGGGTTTTCAGAATCAGGATCTTCTGCCTCATCTTTGTCGACTTTCTTCTTCTCATGAGCATTTCATTCTCTAGAAATTGACAGAGGCAAGATTCTGGCTTCAGGGTGGTAGTGGCCTGGAGACCATCAAAAGCTTTTGGCCTAAGCCATGTGCTCTGGCTATAATTACCAGAGGGAGACTATTGAGTATCTAGGAGAATCACAAGGGGCTCAGTGTTTTGGAGCAGGATTTGGGTATTCCATGTTCCCATCACTCACCACATCCTAGATGGTAATTAGTAGAGTGATTAGCAGTCTAGGCTCATGGATTCGCATGCCACCTCCATTGTTTGAGAGATGTGAGAACTTGGGTAAGACACTCACCTGTGTTGCACCTTGGCTTCCCTGTCTATAAATGGAGATAATAATAGTACCAACCTTTTAGACCTATGTTGAGGATTCAGTAAGAATATGCTTAGTAGGGGGATTGGAATGTAGTAAGTAATAAATGCTGGCTCTTTATTTTTAGCAATAACATGAACAGTTTGCAGACTTTGGAGGGTAGAGACAGAAAAGCTCCTTGGAGGGCTGGGCTTGTGTCTTCCCTTGTATCATTCCAGCACCCAGGCCTTGACAGCATGCTGTCATGGAAAAATGTGATCATTCTTTCCTGTATTTAAAAAATAAATTTGTCTGAAGAGCAACTTTACGAGAAGTGTGTGCAGCCTTGCATTTTATGACTTGGATTTTCTTCTTCTGCCTGCTGCCTGGGTTTAATAAAAGCATAACTATAATAGGACGGCATCTGGACAAGCTGAGGAGGGGTTTAACTTTTAAGAATAAAGCTAGCATCTTTGAGCATCAGCCTTGGAGTACAAATGGGCAGCAATCTGCCACAGCCGCTGTAACTGTGCCTCTGCTTCCTACCAGACCTTCTCTTCTCCCTGGCTTTGAGAGGAGGGACACTCAGGTGTAGCACAACTTTCCAGGTACTCAAAGCCCCAAGGGAGAGAAACGATAATACAAATTCGAAGGATAGCTAAACACACAGAGACCTGTCATTAAAGCAGAATCAGACATGAACTCATATGAAAACCTCAAATCCCCCAGAGTCCGCCAGTCTCTGGCAAGCCTGATATATTGCATGTCTGCGCCTTCCTGTGGTAGATTTCTTTTGTTCTTCCCACTGCCCAAGTTAATTGTCTTAGAGTCCCCTGCTATGACAGGTATTCTGAAAAGACCCAATCTACTGATTTGTAAATTTTAGCTAATGCACCTCTTCAAAGACTATTCCAATCTTACAAAGTATCACAGGATGAGAAAAAGCCACTGGGCAAGAGGTTTTCAGAAATTTGTCCCCTTACTCTCTGTGTTATATGGTGACAGAAGGGGATGGAGTGAAGAAGTTGCTATGATTTTTGCACTTAATTCAACTTTGTTAAAGCTTTTCTGTCTCAGTTTAGAACATCTCATCCCTGCAGCATGGGAGATACCCTAAAGCCTCCTAAACCTGGCAAGTGTTCTTTGTATAATTTGAAGCCACCCTAGGGCAGCAATAGAAGGGGGGTGTTCTGGCCACTGTAACATCCAGAAGCAAAGGCCACAGCATCGAAGGTCATGGACTACAATCTCTGTCATTTACAAAAATTACTTCCGCACTATTTTCTTATTTGAGGATGTCAGGTACAAACCCCAGCTTCAACTTCCAATGGATAAGGTATTCAGGGTTTCATTAAACCCAAAATACATTGTAGCTAGAGCCTTAAACACTGTCTTCTGTGCAGGAGATTGTATTGCTAGGAACAGGAGTGTCCATCTCCTCTTCTCCTAAGTGGAATGTTCTCGATTCTTCATGATTGAGCTCAGGCCAAGAACATTATCTGAAATCCACAAATCATCCTCTAGTCTTGTTAGATCATTCCATTTACATCTTCCCATTGCCCAGAGACTGATTATTACACAGAATTACATAAATCATAATAAAATGAAATTCTACATAGTCATGCCTAGAAAAGTTTTCTTTGAAGTTATTTTATGTTTACTCATATTTATTTATTGAAACACGTTGTGAAGAAGTAAAAATAGAGACAGCTTAAGTTTCAGGGCTTCATAAAGGATCCCTATTCCCACTCTGGGGCATTTCATGCAGGCTTTTCCCTATAGCACGTATCATGTTATGTTTGTATTTTTCCACTTTCATCTCCTCTGCTGTTTGTGAACTTCAGTGCAGACCCTGAACTAGTTGCTTTTCAAAGAGCAGTTTATCTTAGCTACTCTCATGAATAATTAGAGTGCTCAGATGAGAATCTTACTGATATCTGAGCTTCAGTGGAGGAGGAAACTGGGAGTGGTATAGCTCAGTATCCTTCCAACAAAAGCTACAGTTGGACTGCCTGATTCAAATCCTAGGGCCATCACTTACCAGCTGTGTGATCTTGGGCAAGCTACCTTGCCTCTCTGAGCCTCAGTTCTCTCACTTGTAAAATAGGGATAATAATAGATATACATTTTTGGTCTAGGAAATGTACAAGAAGATACAAGAAGTACATTAGCAAAAATGTACATCTTGCTCATGGTAAGTATTTATCTGCAAAATGTTAGCTGTTATTGAAATACTTTGTTAAGAAGTAAAAATGGAGACAGCTTAAGTTTCAGGGCTCCATAAAGGATCCCCTGATTCCCACTCTGGGGCATTTCATGCAATTGTCCCCATCAACCTTGGTGCATGTTAATACTGAGAGACACTCAACAGACTTGAAGGAAAATCATAGAACCATCTTTACATGGGACTCTAAAGGTCACTTGTTCCTGGTTCCTATCCTCTTTCCACATCACCTTGTTGTCTGCCCTCACTTTAATGATAGAAGCATCAAATGACTACATTTTACTAGATGAGAACTAAAATTTCCTGAGTATCTCCTCTGTGATAGGCACCCTACTGGGTAATTTTAAATTCACTGTCTCATTAAATATCCCCCAATACCATAAATGGTAGGCGTTATTATTTTCATATTTGCCAACAAGGAGACTGAGGCACAGAGAGGTTACACAGCTTTCCAGAGGTCACACAGCTTGTAAGCAGCACATCTGAGACCAAATCCCAGGCCTCTCTGCCTTCTAAGCCCTTGTGTCTTTCATTATATCCCATTGCCTTCAGAAAAATAAAATAAGTTTTGCCAAGCTGAATAATAGCCTTTCTTACTTCTAGAAATGAAGGTACAGTAGTCAGAGCTTAGATTTCAGTAGAATGTCATGTTTAATGCCCTCTTCTGACCCCATTTAAAACCTCTCTCCTACACTCTCTACTTCCCAAAAGGCTAAAGGAGTAGTTAATAAAGCAGCATTATCCTGTGTGACACCTTCCTCAATGTAAGGATCAAAATCCTTGGTCCCTAGAAAATAACCTCATAAAGCAAGTCTTCCTCTGAAACCAATTGGATAATAAATGACCTTTCATCCATTCTTTTCAGCTCCTGCCTCAGTTTCAGTCAAATGGCAACTGCTCCTGGCAAGAGTCTTTCTGGAACCTGCTCTGAGCATACCCAATTCTTTCAGTAGGAGATAAGGATGCCCAGAGAAGAGATTGTAGATATTTGAGTCAAGAGGTCTTCAGTTCCAGCTTTACTGGTTTTGATCTATGCAACCTTGGAAAAGTCACTTGTGTTCTCTGAGCCTTATCTGCAGCTTTAGGGATCACTTTATTTCCAGCATAGGCTTATTAAAACCTACCAGGTGTCAGTGCTCTGCTGGGTATAGAGATTCGGTGGTGAGTGAATACAGTCCTTGTCCTATTTGAAAGATCCCCTTTGCTCATTACAGTAGAGTTAGGAAGAATAGGAAGAAGAATCACACTGCTGAGGAACTAAAATTACAACTGAGCTAAGTCTCACAGATAGAAGTCACATCATGCCTTGAGAATGCATAATAGGAAGACTTGATTGGGTCTGGAGGATTAGTTAAGATCCTAAGGATGATTAAGAGTTAGCCAGAACAAGGTAGAAAGCATTCCAGGTCAAGGAAATGGCATGTGTAAAGGCCCTTTCTTGAAGGGTCATCTGTGAAAGAAATGAAATGACACACAGAACACCTAGTACAGATTTTGAGAATAACAGGCTTTTATTTGTCTTATTTCCCTTTGTCCAAGGCCTTCCCTTCCTCCATATCAGAACAGACATAAGTCCTCTTGATGCTCTGCCATTGGGATGGAGTAATTCCAGCATGGGATGCCATGCATACATTTAGGTAAATTAAGGTTTTGTTTTGTTTCTCTTTACTGTTATCCTCTTCACACAAACATGGAGACATGCTTTTTTACCACGTGGTTTTGGAGGGTATGTTTGGAACGGATTTTACTTAAAGTATAGGTGATGTGGCATGTAGGGAATTTTCTGTGGAGGATATGATATGGGGGGACATCTCAAAGAGAGAGTCAAGCATCAGATAAAGAGAGACTGACACATAACCAGAGGACAACATGTCTGCTGATTAGGGGAGATCATCATATGTACTAAAATGCCAGGGACCAAGGTCACAACTGTGGTTTCCAATATGAACATCCAATTGTAAGTATGTCAGAAGGGCAGGCATCTACAACTGCAGGGGCTAATTTGGGCTTCAGCTGCTTCTCACTAGGGCAACTCTACACAGCAAATTTCAAGACGTGGAGCAGTAGGTATTTTTTTTTTTCATAATCGTTTGCTGTAGGCATTGTAGCTAATTATGAATGTGTCATAGCCAAAAATATATTAACTCATTTATTCAACAAATATTTGACTATCTAATATGGGCCAGTTCCTATGTTGAATATGAAGGATGCAGAGATAAAAAGAGACTGTCCCTATCCCCCAGGAGAACACAGTCTAGTAGATAATGAAGGCATTTATCACCTATAAAAAGTGGATGCCAGGCTGGAAAAAAATGCCTTTTCCACAATGGGAAAAAGGGATTTCACAGACAAGTGTGGTTCCCTGTGTCTGTGAACTGGTGCCAGGTTAGATCCAGTAGAATCAACCTGATACTTTACTAAACACAAACAGTAGAGATTCCTTGACATTACCTCCTAGAAATTCTCATTCAGTAGTACTGAGATGAGGTCCAGCAATCCATATCTTCGACAACCTCTTTACACATAATAGGTTTGGGAATCATAGTTGAGCCTTGCTCCTATAGACTATTATGTTGAAATACCAATGGATTTATGGTCAGATTGACCAGAGTTCAAATCTCACTCTACTCAAGTGTGCAGTTAGAAAACAGTCTACAAGACTGCCCTCACTGTGATGCCAACTACAGCATTTAGAAATCCCTAAGACCAACCTTCCTTCTGATACCAATTGCAATTTCCGAGATCTGCGATACTACTCGTAGGATAATTTGCCAGAAAGACTCAGAGGACTCTGAACGTTGTTATACTCACAATTATGGTTTGTCGTCATGAAAGGATACAGATTAAAACTAGACAAGGGAAGAGATGCACAGCCCAGAGCGCAAGCAAGCTCCAGATGTGGAGTTTCCAGTTGTCCTCTCTATGTAAGATCACGGACAGAATGACTTTTCCCAGCAACAATGCTTGACCATACACATGGAGTATCACCAGCCAGGGAAGCTCCCTCAGGCTGCCATGTCCAGAGTTTTTACTGAGGCTCAATAGCATGAGCCTGGTTGACTGCCCATGTGATCTCAGTCCCTAGCCACATCTGGAGGTTGAGCTGATACTGTGTGACTCAAAGTCCCTACACTAAATTACATTATTTGAATAATGGCTAGTCTCCACCCTAAAGCGCATTGTGTGACTGAGGGCCCCAGGCAAAGAAAGACACTCCTATCATGCATGACATTCCAAGGGCCTAGAAGTCCTCTCCCAGAAGATAAGGGAAAAGGCCGTATCTGTTTTCAAGCAAGGGTAAATTCTATTTTAATTAATCAATTTTTTTTTGAGACAGGGTCTCACTTTGTCACCCAGGCTGGGGTACAGTGGCACTATCTTGGCTCACTGTAACCTCTTCCTCCTAGGCTCAAGCGATTCTCCCACGTCAGCCTTCTGGGTATTTGGGACTATAGACCTGTGCCACCATGACCCGCTAATTTTTTTTTTTTGGTAGAGATGGGGTTTCTCCATGTTGCCCAGGCTGGTCTCGAACTCCTAGACTCAAGTAATCCACCCACCTTGGCCTCCAAAATTTTAATTAAAAAAAATAGAGACAGCTGGGCACGGTGGCTCATGCCTGTAATCACAGCACTTTGGGAGGCCAAGGTGGGTGGATCACCTGAGGTCAGGAGTTGAAGACCAGCCTGACCAACATGGTGAAACCTCGTCTCTGCTAAAAATACAAAAATTATCTGGTCATGGTGGCCGGTGCCTGTAATCCCAGCTACACAGGAGGCTGAGGCAGGAGAATCACTTGAACCTGAGAGGCAGAGGTTGCAGTGAGCCGAAATTGTACCACTGCCCTCCAGCCTGTGTGACAAAGTGAGACTTCATCTCAAAAAAAAAAAAAAATAGAGACAAGGTCTCACTATATTGCCCCTGAGTGGTCTCAAACTCCTGGGCTCAAGCAATCTGCTCTTCTCGGTCTCCCAAAGTGCTGGGATTACAGGCGTGAGCCACCACGCCCGGCCCAGGTAAGGTGAAATTCTTTGGTACATACCATATGACTAATGATAATTTCCTTAGCTCCTTGGAGCTTTAGTTTACCTACCTATAAAATAAAATAAAGATAACACCTCACATGACTCTTAGAGTAATAACATGAGATAGTGGATGCGAAGTCCCAGCACATGATAATTGCTTCAAATGGTATTCATGACCATGATGATGATGACAATGATGAGGAGAAAGAAATGCTGAAGGTTTTAATGATGTTGCTTAGAAAGTTTTAGAGTGAGGAAGGATACTGGGTAGAAGGCACATTTTTGCCACTCCATCTCTATCCTTTTTTGTACAACATTCTAAAAATCCTTCTCATAGCCACTGCCAGGAGGCTGTTCAGAAAGCTTCCCTCTTTGTCTTTACTTCACATAACTGTCCCTAGAAACCATTTGCTTATCATATTTCCCCTCCCCATATTTCAATGACGGCTTATGCAACAAAGGCCGTCTCAGAGAAACATCATCTTGCACTTCTCATAGAAATTTTGTTCCCTTTCACCAGCCTAGGCTATCACAGCCCATTATTCAGGCCTACACAAAGGAAGCCTTAATGGGACGCACTTGGCAGAGGGATTTTTCTCTGAATAGTGTCTTTCTGTTGTTTTAAATGGGCCTCAGGAACAGTTTCAAAGCTTCTCATTCACTGACGTGAACAGGCTCTGAGACAGTCTTTGTCTCAGCTGTTTCCAGTCTTCTCTCCAATGAGAGTAAAACCCTATCAACTTCTAACACCCCTTCCTTGTGGCCCACAGGAGGCCCAGAACCCTGACCAGAGAGCAGAGCCCCAACTGAGACAAATGAACCCCACACACACAATGACCTTACACTGCAGAGAACAGCTCCACCAACAACAAGAAGCCCTCCAGAGAAAGGAGAAGGGCACAGAGGAGACACGACCAGCTTTGGAGTTCAGACAGGGCTGGCTTCAGACAGGGCAAGTTCTCCACATAACTCACTGTGTGGTATGGCCAGATCCCTTCAGCTTTCTGAGACTCAGGTTCTCCATCTGTCAAACAGCATGGTTCATAGCATTGTGCTAAATGCTTTCCATGGATGATCTCATTTGATCCTCACACCAGACCTATGATGAGGCAGGTGGTATCACTACTCTCGTTTTCTAGATGAAGACTTTGAGGCTGGGAAGTTAAATGATTTTCCCAAAGTCACATCTGGTTACTGGTGGAATCAACATTTGAACCCCCCAGGACTGTGAGATTCAATACCCTTTAGCTCCCACCTTCACCCATTTTTTTTTCATAATCTATGATTTTTCTCAATTCTTAGAGATTATATAATAATATTGGGCCTGGCCATCAACTGGAATATGCTACCCAAACCCCATTTTAGGCTCTGAACCTACAGGGCTTTTGATCAAGGCCAATAGGAATGCCGAAAAGAAGTCAAAGACAAATTTTGTTATTAACCAACATGTCCAAATAGAAGATCCTAAAACTGACTTTATGTTTCTATATTAATCAGCATAATTAAAGTTAGCTTTCAGATCAACCCTGAGATCTCAGTGGCTTAACACAATAAAATTTTATTCCTTATTGACAAAAGAAGATGTTCCATGATCCACAGCCTCCATGGTTGCTGTGGCAGAGCAAGGGAGTGTTACGAAGGTCACCTTGCTCTTAAATGCTGCAGCCCAGAAGTGATGTACGTCAGAACTGCAACCTGGCAACATTCTCACATTTCACTGGCCAACACAAATCACACGGCCCACCCTGGCCACATGGGAGGATGGGAAATGCAGAAGGAGGCACAGACATTCGGGGTCATTAACAGATCCGGCCCCGAGCTCCATGGAAGTCCTTTGATTCTGTCATAACCTGGCTTATCATGAGCCTTCAACTCAGCTAGCATTTTTATTCTCTGTATTATTTGGAACATGGTGGATGGAGCCCTTGGTGCTGAGATGCCCTTCAAAAGAGTTAAACTGCACATAAGAATGCCACAGTAGGTTATGCAAGGCCTCTAGCTCAGGAGGGATGCTCAATCGAGAGCAGCATAACTCAGCAGCTGGGATTTCTGGAAGACTGGTTCCTCTTGGATCAAGTTCCAGCAGCATGTGCTCCCATCCATATCCTTAGATACATGCCTGCCTGTCATCTGGCCTTTACATGCTCTTTAAGTGGTGGTAGCAGAATGGGAATCAGAATTGGGAATCAGGAAGAGAGGTGGACACTTTTATTAGAAATGAATTGCATGGCTCCACCGCCCTACCACCCCGAACACCTGAACACACCTGATCTTGTCTGATCTCAGAAGCTAAGCAGGGTTGGGCCTGGTTAGTATTTGGATGGGAGAAATGAGTTGCATGCATCTTTACTCACTGTGAGAATTGGAAGAGTCTTGGTTTCTTCAGAGGCTCCCAGGAAGAGGAGATTCCCATGCCCACAAACCCCGGCCCTCTGTGGCTGATTGCGTGGCTTGTGCTAGTACTCACATACCATTCTGAAAGAAGCAGCCCAAAGCTGACAGCATTTCTTAAGGAAACAACAAGTCCAAGGTGACAGCTGGATAATTTCACCCCAAGTCCACCTTCAGAGTTTCTCCATTCTACAAGCAAAGACAGGCAGAGGGTCGAGCCAGGGCTGAAAAAGCACTTGGAGACCCCGTTTGGGGACCTTGGTCTTGTTCTTTTGGAGATAAAAATCCAAGGAAAGAGGGGCATAAAAGCATGTCAGCTGGGCTTCTGTTGTCAGGAGACTGACAACTGGGAAGTCTTTTTGACTTCCGAAATTTTTAGGATTCTTTCTTTTAGCCAAGGGCAAATGATTTGCATTAAAAGAAGAAAAAATAAGAAAATATGATTTATAGAAACTATCAGACTCTCCATAGGGACATACATTTTTATAAACTTTCTAGAAAGCAGTTTGAAATATATATCCAGAGCTCTAGAAATGTTCTTACCTGTTGATGTAGAAGTTTTACTTCCAAAATTTATCATAAGGAAATCATCACAAATGAAAACAAATTAGGCCTATATAAGCATGTTCAAGAAAGAATTATTTGTATTAATAAGACTTTGCAAATAATCTACATGTCCAATAGGAGAATAAAATGGTAATTATGGCTTATCCATATGACAGTATTATGTAGTTGTTGGAAATAATGTTTTGGATACTTTTTATGATGTACGGAATGCCTACCCGAGCCTTGCAACTTCTGAACTGTGTAAAAAGCACATGCTAATGAAATACGATGGCAATAACAGCATTCAAATGGTAACAATAATACATCGAAAAATTGTGGTTTATGTTTTATTTCATTCCTTCTGTTTGTCCTTCCAAGTTTTTTTTCCAATAAACATACATTGCTTTTATAATATTAAAAAATAACCAATAAAAAACAAACTTTTTTGGATTGGATGAACCTCCTTAACTGGAAAAGACAAAGTCTTATTTTGGATCTTTAAGTTTCAAAAGTAATGGATGCTTCTGCAACCAAGGGGCTGATTGCACAAAAGAAGCTTTCCTTTATTTTTTTATTATTATTTATTTTTTTAATTTTTTTCTCATAGTTTTTTTTTTTTTTATTATACTTTAGGTTTTAGGGTACATGTGCATAATGTGCAGGTTTGTTACATATGTATCCATGTGCCATGTTGATTTCCTGCACCCATTAACTCGTCATTTAGCATTAGGTATATCTCCTAATGCTGTCCCTCCCCCAACCCCACAACAGTCCTCGGAGTGTGATGTTCCCCTTCCTGTGTCCATGAGTTCTGATTGTTCAATTCCCACCTATGAGTGAGAACATGCGGTGTTTGGTTTTTTGTCCTTGCGATAGTTTACTGAGAATGATGTTTTCCAGTTTCATCCATGTCCCTACAAAGGACAGGAACTCATCATTTTTTATGGCTGCATAGTATTCCATGGTGTATATGTGCCATATTTTCTTAATCCAGTCTATCGTTGTTGGACATTTGGGTTGGTTCCAACTCTTTGCTATTGTGAATAGTGCCGCAATAAACATACGTGTGCATGTGTCTTTATAGCAGCATGATTTATAGTCCTTTGGGTATATACCCAGTAATGGGATGGCTGGGTCAAATGGTATTTCTAGTT
>NW_026652298.1:32515623-32710970 GCF_009828535.3 Hylobates moloch | reverse complement strand
ATAGTGGAAAAATAATCCTCTTCTCCCATAGCAGCAAAATAGTTTTTTAAACCCTTAGGGAATAAACTTAACTGCCTGAAAAAAAAAAAAGAAAAAACTACAAAACTTTATAGCAGAACATTAAAAAATACCTTGGTTTAATGTAGAAACATATCATGTCCTTAAAAGGAAAGACACAATATTATAAATAGGTTCTCTCTCAATTAATTTACTGATTTAATGCAATTACATTATCAATCCCAGTAGGACATTTTTGGGAAACTTGACAATGTGATTCTAAAACGCATTTGGACAAATAAATAGGTAACAAGAAGCCAAGAAAAGAAAATTTAAGAAAGTTAACAAAGTGAGATTATAATATGTTTAATATCTGAGAGTGCTAGGGGAGCAATACATTTAAAAGTGTGGCACTATTTCAAAAAGAGACAGATTAATGGCATAGAAAAGAGACTAGCAACAGATATAATATCTCACACACACACAAACACACATACACACACACACACAAAAGATAGCAAATGCATGGTAAAGGTGCCTTTTTAATTGGTGTGGAGCATAAGGATTGTTTAACCTATAGTGCTTGAACAACTAGTTAAGTATTGGGAGAAAAAACAGATAGCTCCCTACTTTCAGCAAAACACCAAGCAAAATCGCTAGTGGCCGAGCTTGCTGTCCTCTCTTATAACTCGCTTCTTCCAGCCATCTGTGTTTAGTGCAACTGTCAACAGCATTCATTACAATGACGTAATTTCTTATTTTTCTGTCTTCACAATTAGACCATGAACTCTTCGGAGACCAGCAACTTTGCCTTATTCTATATGCAGCCCCTAAAATATCGTAAGTGCTCAAGAAATGTTGTTGTTTGAAAGGGCAGACGCACCTTTGTACATTTGCCTCTTTCTGGTTCAGAAAGTCTATGAGGCCAGGATGGCTTACCATTACCATTCTCAAATCCTGGGAATCATGCTTCAAATATAACCCTCAACAAATATTAGTGGAGTGCAATAATTACTATCACGTTAACAGCTGTTTCCATTTTCCCCAACTTAAGCTTTTGTGTGTTTTAAAAAAAAATCTCGGCTATTGCTCTTTTGTTTCTTGGGTGCACTTTAATTAGGGTGCAAGAGGCACTGGAGGAGAAACCATTTCAGTATCTCAGAAACATTCATTTATTCTTTCGTTCAGCAAATATACACTGAGCACCTGGATGTGCTAAGCAGTGTTCCAAAGCCCAGTGTTTGGGCCTACGTTTGGGCAGCTTTCCGTGTATTATTTTAGGTCTTTCTCTATTTTCTGACTTCAGACAGTTGCTAGCATTCTTGAGTCATCTCTATGCTGTTGTTGTTGTTTCTTCTTGGGGCCATGAGAAAGAAGACAATCACTAGAGAAGTTCTCCACGCAACAGTAGTCTCCACTTGAAATGGCCTTGTCTAGAAATTGCCTTGGTGAGTCTGAAGAGATTTTCCTCCTTCAGCTGGACAAATGCTATTGATCAAAGCGTAAGACTCAGGTGGGAAATGCCAGTCCAGACAAAGTGAGATTGGTTCCTACTCTCTCCTCTTTCTCACTCTGTCACCCAGGCTGGCGTGCAGTGGCGTAACCTCGGCTCACTGTAACCTCCACTCTCGGGTTCAAGGTATTCTCGTGCCTCAGCCTCCCGAGTAGCTGAGATTACAGGTGCTCGCCACTATCCCTGGCTAATTTTTGTGATTTTAGTAGAGACGGGATTTTACCATGTTGGCCAGGCTGGTCTCGAACTCCTGACCTCAGGTGATCTGCCTACCTCGGCCTCCCAAAGTGTTGGTATTATAGGTGGAGCCGCCACCACACTCAGCGATGCTACCTTTTAATTTGGTGAATATTTAACCTTCTTCTCCCCATTCCCACCTGAAAATATTTTTAAAAATTTTGCTTTATGGGGTATTTGACTCCACATTTTAAATATAGACCTTTAATTATAATTATTCCCACATGATATATTTATATTGATGTAGTATTTCTGATATGAATTCTGTCAAATCAATTTATGTCATCAATTTCCTATATATTGCAGTTCTTTTTCTCTCTTTATTTATTTATTGACACAGCTTGTTGCTCTGTCATGCAGACTGGAATGCAGTGGTGAAATCACAGCTCACTGCAGCGTCGATCTTCTGGGCTCAAGCAATCCTCCAGCCTCAGCCTCTCAAGTAGCTGGCACAACAGGCATACACCACCAAATCTGGCTGATTTTTTATTTTTTTGTAGAGATAGGGTCTTGCTGTGTTCTCCAGACTGGTCTCGAACTCCTGGCCTGAAGCAGTCTTCCTTCCTCAGCCTCCCAAAGCTCTGGGATTACAGGCAGAAGCCATCGCTCTGGCCTTTTTTTCCCTTAAAATTAGTTTGCCTTCCTTTCCTTCCCCACTTTTTCTTTCTCCTTCTTCCCTCCTCCCTTTCTCCCCCTCTCCCTCCTTTCCTTCCTTCCGTTCCCCTTTCCTTCCTTCTCTCTTTCCCTTACTCTGTGTCTGCCTCTTTTCCTCCTCCCCTGCCTCTCACATTCCTCTCTTCCTCAAGACATTAGTTTGGACTAAGCAAGGTGGTCAGGCAAGTGGTGAGGGGGCAGCAGCCCTTGTGTGGATAGAGCCCAGAGAGGGTGGGAGAGAGTAATGGCAGGAGATTGGTGATGGGACAGGATTAAGACAACTAGCAATATTTGAATTGGATCCCTGGATTAGACAGCAGAAATGCATCAATGTTAATTTCCTGATTTTGATAGTTGTACTACAGTTATTTAGGAGAATATATGTGTTGTGGGAAATACCAAAATATTTGAGAATAATGAGGCATCGTGTCTTCAGTTCATTCACAAATGGTTCAAAAAGTTTTATCAAACTATTTCTTCATTTTTCCTCTGTGTTAAAATTATTTTGGCCAGGTGTGGTTTATGCCTACAATCCCAGAACTTTGGGAAGCTGAGGTGAGAGGATCACTTGAGGCCAGGAGTTTGAGACCAGCTTGGGCAACATAGGGAGACTCCATCTGTACAAAAAATTTAAAGAGAAAATTATTTCAAAATACAAGGTTCAAAAATGTTTCATTTTTCGGGAGGCTAAGGCAGGAATTGCTTGAACCCTGGAGGTGGAGGTTGCAGTGAGCCGAGATCGTGCCACTGCACTCCAGCCTGGGCAAAAGAGCGAGACTCCGTAACCAAATCTCCTGGGTTAAGTTTAACCATCTGTTTTTTTTGTTTTTTGTTTTTTTTTTTTGGAAACTGTCTCACACTGTCTCCAGGGCTGGAGTGCGATGGCGCAATCTGGGCTCATTGCAACCTCCATCTCCCGAGTTCAAGCTATTCTCCTGCCTCAGCCTCTGGAATAGCTGGGATTACAGGTGCCCACCACCAGGCCCAGCTGATTTTTTGTATTTTTTTAGTAGAGACGGGGTTTCACAATGTTGGCCCGGCTGGTCTCGAACTCCTGACCTCATGGTCCTCCCACCTTGGCCTCCCAAAGTGCTGGGATTACAGGCATGAGCCAATGTGCCCGGCTTTAACCATCATTTTTATTAGCTGTCTGATCCATCTGGGCAAGTTCCATACCTTTCTTTGCTTCCGTTTTTTTCAACTATAAAGTGAGAGTAACATTAATGTCAATCTGTGAATCTTTCCTGAGTATTAATAAAATAAACCACAGGAAATGTTTATCATACTGGCTGGTGCAGAGAAAGCTCTGATCAGTGGTAACCAGTTAAAAGCTGTCATTACTAACGTTTTCTACCAAATCAAATTTTCCCAGGTAGAATTTTGCATGTCTAAACTTTGTCAAGAATATTTTATTCTTCCCACAATTTTTAGTCAACAATAGGCTTTACCATGTACTGTTTTAGCAGCTGTCAGTTTTATTTTCTGTTAATCATTATACCAAGTCTAATTTTTTCCTTGGGTGATTTTTTTTTTTTTTTTGTAGATTTCTGTATTGTCAAAATGCTGTGACTTTTTTCAGTCAGTTTTCCTGCTATAACAAATTTTACTCTGTGCAAATTTAACAGTTGTCAGTCTTAGTTTGTGGTTGTGTATTTCTATGCGTAGTAAGTATTATGAATTAGGTCAAAGACTAATGTTGTTTTAGCCATCTCTCTTGCATTGGAAAACACTCAGCTGAAAGCCAGATGTGTAGACATGGATTTACATAAGAGTCACAGTGGGCCGGGCGCGGTGGCTCACGCCTGTAATCCCAGCACTTTGGGAGGCTGAGGCGGGTGGATCACCTGAGGTCAGGAGTTCGAGACCAGCCTGGCCAACATAGTGAAGCCCCGTCTCTACTAAAAGTACAAAAATTAGCCAGACATAGTGGTGTGCACCTGTAATCCCAGCTACTTGGGAGACTGAGGCAGGAGAATCGCTTGAACCCGGGAGGCGGAGGTTGCAGTGAGCCGAGATTGTGCCACTGCACTCCAGCCTGTTCTACAGAGCAAAACTGTGTCTCAAAAAAAAAAAAGAAAGAAAAGAAAAAGAAAGAAAGAGTCACATTGACAAGGCATGAAACTAATGAAACTATGAAAGTTGCCCTGAATCCAACTACTCACCTGTGATGTAGAGTAGAGAGCTGCAGCACTGGGTGAGTTACTTATCTTCAAGGCTCCTTCAATCCAAATAGTTTAGATGCCTATAGTAAAGTCCACGCAAATGTAGCAATGCTTCAGTGAGAAGAAATTGATTACTATGGAAACAGCCCTGGCTTAGAATCCAATAGCCTTGGTCTTAGATCCCAGCTCTGTCTACCAAGCCCAAGCAAAATGGCAATGTGTAAGTTACTTGATCCTTCAAAGATCTAATACCCTCAGTTCCAAAATGGGAGCATTGAGGGAGATAATACATGAAATGTGTCCTTTCTGGTGCTGGGCAATAGGTGTTCAACAATTGAAGAGTCCTTGAATAAGAAAACACACTGAACAGTCACAGTGATGGGGTTGAGTGATGTCATGCTGATGACTAAAAGCCCTGGACCCACTCTCTTCAGTAGCACTTTCTGTGATGATAGAAATGTTCTTGCCATTGTCTAATATTGTTTCCACCAGCCACGTGAGGCTATTAAGCACTTGAAATGTGGCTAGTGTGAATGAGGAATTAACGTTTTAATTTAAATTAAATTAATTCAAATTTAAGTAGCGCAATAGGTTTTGGCTTCAGCATTAAACCACATAGTCAAAGCTATTTACTTCCAAATCTCCCTCCAAATACACTTATACCAATACCCCCATATTTACTCATGCTGAACCACATGGACCCTGCTGGTATAAATCAAAAGTACTGGCCAGACGCCAAAACTCAGGACTCAAATGATTTCATGAAATACCTACAATCTTACTTTTCTGTTTTCCACAAATGACAATATTTTGTGTTCTGGTTGCCAGGCCTGGTACAATAGCCAGAGGATGGTAAAAATCAACTCCTAAATGGATGCTGTCCAGGGTATTACAGTAGATAACCCAGTTCTCAAGTCTTTGGAATCCCTAATGACTATGTCTTTCTCTCATCTCAGACAACACCCTTTTGCATTCCTGGTCTCAAGTATCATGCACTGATAGATTGACTGATTGATTTAGTCATTCATTGGTCAAACATTTATTGAGAGTCTACTATATCTCAGGCAGAGCAACTGAGCATTGGAAATAAATCAGAAAAATCACAAAAAGACAGCCCCTCCATCATTAAACTTACAGTCTACTGTAGAACTTGGCTTTTACCAAGTGCCATTGATGCCTCAATTCCATGTGTAGTCATGGTTTAACTACTATGGCTGAGAAGCCAATTACCCCAAAACTTAGTGGCTTAAGGTTCTAATCTATGAGCTTTCTTGGTTGCTCTAGATCAGGAATTAGAGAGAAGCTTGGTTGGGCTATCTGGCTTGGGCTGTCTCATGAATTTGCAGTCAGGTGGTGATTGGGGTGGGGCTCATTCTGAAGACTCCTTCAATATCTGTGTATTTCTAGAGATTATTCCATATGATGAGAGAGGGAGGGGGAGGGAGAGAGAGAGAGAGAGAGAGAGAGAGAGAGACCCAGTTGGAATCCATGTTCCTTTTTTGATCTAGCTTTGGAAACTTCAAGGGAAGGGAATATAGACCCCATTGCTTGAGGCAGGAATATCAATGCCACATCATAAGAAGAACATGTGGGATTGGACATATATTGGTGTGGCCATCTTTAGAATATACAGTCTGCCATGGCTCCTTATTTCAGCTACAGCTATGATGGACAGCTCTCTGTGACCTTGGACTCTCCTTGTGTTGAAGCCATCCCACCTCAAGAGTTCATCATGTGTTTTTCTGATTTCTGATTTCCAGATCCTTCTCTGATGCTATAGGAAACTGCCTGACCCATGTACAAGGAGAGCGTGGAAGTATGGGGATTTAACACTTCTAGGTGAAACCCTCAATCATTGGAGTGTTGAATGAGGGGATATAGATAAATGTCCCAATCTTTCTTTCTGAGAAGCGTTCTCTGGAGTCCTCAGAAAGTCCTGTTGGAACCATGGCCCTCTGCTCTCAGTGGTGGCTCAATGACACATTCACTTTTTAAAAACCACCTTATTGAACTATGGTTGACATACAAAAAGCTGAAGATGTTTACTGTATACAGTTGATGTGGTTGAAGATAAGTATATATCCATGAAACCATCATCACAATCAATGCCGTAAACATCTCCATCACTTCCAAAAGTGTCTTCCTGCCCCGCTTCTTTGTGTATTATTTTCTTTCTGTGGCGACAGCACTTGACATAAGATCTGCCCTCTTAGCAAATATTTAAGTGTACAATACATCATTGTTAACCATATGCCCCATGTTATAGAGTAAATATCTGGAACTTTTTTATGTTGTATAACATTCTTATATTTTCCTCCTCTGCCACCCCAAATAAGCCAGCTGTATTCAGGCTCTGATTTTAAGGGAACCCATACAAAGACACAGCCATTAAATGAATAATTGCTGAAATAATAATTAATTAAAGCTGTGGATGGACTCCCAAGAAAATGTACATGGCCCTCTGAAAATGTATGACAGGGAGTCTGAGAAGTGGGGAAAACTGAAACGTGAAGGGTGAGGAGGCAGGGGAGCATGTTCCAGGATGAGGACACAGCATGTGCAAAGGCCCTGGGGTCAGGTCGGTAAGAACTTGCTGTTTTCTAAAACTGGGGAACGTGATGGAGCCCTTTATGATGGAGGAGAGTGGCCAAGGTAAGAATGGAAAGGATGGTAGGGCCAAGGTTTGTCCTTCACTGAATGGGCCATGGGAAGCCATGGATAAGCAGAAAAATGACATGAATGTATTTTTATATTAAAACGTGATCTCAAAGAGAGATCTAGACTTGACCCTGGGATATCATGCAGAACTGTTTCCCAAATGGGACAATTTTTAACTAATGGAGCCATGACAGGTTTGGCACAAAAAATAAAAAGTTTGTTGAATAAATGGATGGATAAATTATGGTCAAAGTCACCCTATCACAGTGAGCAGACAGTGTCATGGGAGCCAAGTAAATCTCCAAAGTTCTTCCCATTGAATCCAGAATGGATTCCATTCAAATGGTGTCCAGTGGGCAAAGATATGGGTGAAGAACAGGGCACACATGTCAAGAGTCACTTTCTTCATAATGCTTGCAACAGCAGGCAGACCATGCCAGGGGTCAGGGTGATTCCTGTCCCTTCCAGGGTCCTGAAGTGGAGCTCAGCCATGAAAGGGAAGCGAAGCCACTGATCCACTCAGTCTGGGTGTTGGGAAGCCCATGGACATCATCAGTTTGCCCAGAAGTGTTTAGGAGCTATTCAGCTCACTGCCATTCCAGAAGGCCAGCAGCAGGAGCTTCAGTAGAGCACTTTAAAAGAAATCTCCCTAATCTTATCAAAACATTACATCAGCAGACCCCTTACAGTGGCAGGATGGATTCCCTGTAGTTTATAATAATAATAGCTGGTACTTATTGAGCACTTATTATACACCCAACACTGTGCTGAGCACGATACATAGACTAATTTAATCATCAAAACAAACCTGTAAGTGAGCTAATTTTCTTGCCCTCATTTTACAAATAAGACAGGCTCAGAGACGTGATAGGAGCTTGCCCAAGGCCACAGAGCTGGTCAGAGTAGAGCTGAAATTAAAAGTAGGGTCTTGGGAGTTAGGCAGACCTGGGTTCGGATTCCAGTTTTGTCATTTTCTAGCTGGGTAACCATCACCAAGCCATGTTACCTCTTTAAGCCTCATTCTCCTCATCTGTTAAATGGAGACGGTAAGATTATCTACTTCATTGGGTTGCTGGCAGATCAGATGGGATGCTGCTTGAAAAGTCCTTTGCAGAATTCTTGGCCCATAATAGTTTTACAAATGGCTGCTGCTGTGATATTGATCATCCCTTCCATTGTCTCTTGCAATAAGTCAAGGTCAGCATGCAAGACCAGTAGAAGAAAAGCAAACTCTCTTTCCTGGCTCCCAGAGCTCAGAGAAGCAGAAAGGGAGTGGCTAGCTCACAGGAACGACCTCTAAATCAAATTGGAAACTTGAGGTGGCAACATCAGCCCTCCCACCCTAGTGCCCTTCTGCTTACTGAGAAGGAAAAGCATTTCTGTAAAGATAAGAGAAAGAGAATTTAGTATCCACTCTGATATGCTCACTCTCATGGTTTTATAAATACATTCTTTTTTGGTAAGCAGTAGTTTATCACAATGCCTGGCTTTAACAAACTCTAAGTAGCTGATTTATCAGATGATGCCTTCTGCATGAGCAACATTTAATATTCTGCTATAAGAATGGCGAGTCTTCCTTTCAAGCATTCATATAACTGGAGCAGATTTAAAAACCCCATATTTTAAAAGGCCTTGCTATAGGCCAAAACTGGGTTGGGGGCTGGTGGCCAGTGTTGCATCCAAATCCCAGACGTTCTCTGTGAGCTCTGTGACCTCGGGTAAATCACATGGCAGCTAAGTCACATGATTTAGTGAAATGACAACGTACGCTTTGGAAACAGGAAGGGCCAGTTCAATTCTTGAATTTACCACATTCCAACTGTATGACCCTGGGCAAATTATACAGCTCTCTTTGAACCTCACATTTGTCATTGGTAGGTGGAGAATAAGAAAACCAGCCTAGTAAGTCATAATCTAGGTAAAGTGCTATAGCTTCAATTACCTTTCCCTTTCTCCTTGTCTCTCAGTTTCTTCATCTTAAAAGTGTGGTCATTGAATTTAATGGTTTCCAAGTTTCAGCCCAAAATAATTCTGGTTAATGTGCAGGACTAAGCACTAGGGTTTGAGTCCTGTAGATGGAAAGCCACCTAGAAACCTGTACAGCTGAAAAGGCATCAGGTGTGAAGGTGAAAAATGGCAGTGAAATCAGAGGAATGGCTTATAAGTGAATAGGATCAAAGATGCGCTGAAATAGTGACCGTTCTTTTATGGTATATAATGAGTTCCTTAGCTGAGGAATTTCAGAGCTAGAGCAATCAGGTAAAATAGTGAGTCCAGTGGATTCATAATTACAGGTTGAACGAAGGCTTTGTGACTAGTGAGATATGAAATGTGCTAAACACAGTCAGAGTTGGGCAACACCTACATCCTTCCCCTGTAGAGTGCTGCAAAGGGAGATTTGTTAACACAAGGACTACAAGGGTAGGGAGGCGTAAGAAGAGCTGGCTTTCTTGTGTGCTTGTGCGAGGCCATGTTCTAAGCACATTATATGTGTTAACTCATTCCTGAAAGTCACCTTATAATGCGAGCACCAGTATTATCTAGGGTATAGGAAACTAATTGGCCAGTTATCACGGAGCTAATAAAAGGCAGGGTGGGGACTCAGATGGTTTGTCTCCAGGGACCTAGCTCTTAGTCTGTGCTTCTGCAAGGCATGGGGAAGGACTTGTGTGACTTGCATAGGTATCCAGCGGTATTCAGTAACTGGCTCAGGAAAGATGTTGCTAACTGCACAAAGATCTGAGCAGTGACCCTCTTGCTTAAGTTGGCCTGGGAGGCCAACGAACTGAAAGTCTGTAAACCTATCTTGCCTCTCACTACATTCTAGGGAGGGGGAAGCTATTCATGGTACCCAGCTCATGGTAGTTAGTTCTAGGTAGGGGGTAATATTTAACAAAATCAGAGATAGCAATTTGCTCCCCATGTGAGTCAATTTCCAAAGAAACAGCCATTACTGTGAGACCATAAATTACACCAATAGCTGGATGTGAATCCTACTCACAATAAAACTCAAAATTCTCACCAGTGATTAAAGAGGATGATCTTCCTATAAGTTTTACATCCTGTGTGAGAAAGATTTTATGGGATTAGAGGAAAAAAGAAAAATGCAATTTTAAAAAGTGAAACTAATTTGAGTCCTAAGTAGTGGGTTTGAGTTCTGGCTTCATTTTGTTTTTTTGTTTTTTTTTTTAGCACCGTGACCTTGCTTACACTACAGGAGCCGTTCTTGACTCAACCGATCACACACACAAGTTGTTATACAACTCAGCAGGCACTGCAGGGGCTGAGGTCGGCAGCAACAAGCCAAGCAAGCCACCCTAAGCCTCTCCCATCAACCCCCTGACTCTAGCAGAGCTGAATCACTTCCCTCCGTTTAGTTAGATTTCCTTTGAAAACCAAGTCTTAAGCTAAACCCTTAAAAACAGATTGAAAAAGTGATAGATTTCAACATAGATTGTAAATGCTCCAGCGGTGCTTCCTAAATTTTAATATGCATTTGGATCACCTGGGGATTTGTTAAAATGCAGATTGTGATTCAGCAAGTGTATTAATTTCCTAGGGCTGCCATAACAAATTGCCTCAAAGGAGGTGGCTTAAGAAACAAAAATTTATTCTCTTGCAGTTCTGGAGGTCAGGAGTCTAAAATCAAAGTGTCTGCCAGGTTAGTTCCTTCTGCAGGCTCCAGGGGAGAATCTATCCTGTGCCTTTCTCCTGGCTTCTGGTAGATGTCGGCCTCTGCTTGTAGATACCTTACTCCCATCTCTGCCTCTGTCTTCACTTGTATGTCTTCCCCCTGTGTGTCTCTGCGTCCTCTTCTCTCCTATAAGGACGGCAGTATGCATGAATTCATCCCTAGATCCTTACACTAATTACATCTGCAAAGGTTCTTATTCCAAATAAAGTCACCTTCTAAGGTACTAAGTGAATGTATCTTTTGGGAGACACAGTAAGCGTAGGGTAGAGCCTGAGACTGCATTATCTAATAAGCCCTCAGGTGCTGCTGGGCCACAGACCACACTTTAAGAATCAAGGCTCTAAAAGGCCCATAGGATTAATTATTTGCAGTATTTCAGGTGGATTATATACTATACTGATGCATGCCAAGACTTACTATAGATGGCATGGATTATTAGCCAAAAATTTGAAACTTTTTACTTTTTTAGACAGTTTGTCACCCAGGCGGGAGTGCAGCGGTGTGAACGTGGCTGACTGCAATTGCTTGAGACTGGTTGAGTCCCAGTCTCAAGCGATTCTCCCACCTCAGCCTCTTGAGTAGCTGAGACTACAGGCTTATATCACCACACATGGCTAATTTTTTATTTTTATTTTTTGAAGAAACAGGGTCTCACTATGTTGCCAAGGCTGGTCTCAAACTCCTGGGCTCAAGTGATTCTCCCATCTTGGCCTTCCAAAATTGCTGGGATTACAGGTGTGAGCCACCGTGCCCGGCCTGAAACTTTTCAAGAGTGCAATGTGACCACATAAGCAGGAACAGTCATAATATGGCCCAGACAGAAGTTTACTGGGTCCTTGAACCCCTACCATGACATTTGTCTGTTAATGACAATGTCTGGACTGGTAGGTCACTGCCAGAATATGAAAACAGCACAATCATTTCTGTGCTATTGTCTTGTTATTCTTGGGGCTTACACAACTCCCCCCACTTCCCAGAATAACTTACACTAATAATGCATGTGCTTCTATTTTAGGGAATGTTTATAAATATCAGAGTCTCCTTGCTCTTTAAACTCATATCAGCAATGCTGGGTTTTCGTCCGAGAGAGAGGTCAGAATCAGTGCGCCGCTGTCTCTACACTAGGGTTCACTGCCTGGCTCTGAATCCTAGCTCTGCTACTTATTAGCTGTGTGACCTTGGGCACATTTTTTTCCTTCTCTATTTTGGTTTCCTCACCTGGAAAAAAATCTAGAAAATAATAGTACATATTTCATAGAATTGTTTTGAAGATTTAAGAGCTCATATATAGAAAAGCACTCGGAGTCATATCTAGTGCAGAGTAAACCTTCAAAAACCACAGCCATTGTTAATATTACATTTACTAACATTATTATGTCCCTGTAGTCTACTCATGACTCTGATTTAATACCACCTTCTTATCTGGCTGTTTTTCAATAGAGAGTTTGGTTGAGGGAGCATGATAATAGAATCCATTTCCTCATAGCCTTTAAAATTTCATTTTACTTTTCATCTGTTGATTTAATTTTATCCCTCAATTTAGCCTCAGAAGGATAGGAGACAAACAAGACTGACTATTTAGGGCCTTCTTTTGATTGTTTTCTGACCTTATTTCTTTGCATGTGTGAAATGCCCATAGACGTTTCATCTTGGAAAGTGCTACACAGACGAGATTATAATGTCTCTTGGAAAGTGCTACACAGACGAGATTATAATGTCTCTGAGTCCTCGGGCTGACAGTGAGAAATGGAAGAAAAATGACCACTGATCCCCCGAGAGCTGGTAGAGATGAGGATGCAATGACAGGCCTTCCCTGGAAATCTGTCTTCAAAGGAGTATGTTGTAAGTGACAACGAGGATGAAATCTTTCTGCAACAAGAAGTATCTAGAAGACATCCCCATGTCTAGCCAAAATCTCTCCTTCCCTGTTTGGCAAAGGCTACCTTAAAAGTGTAAAGTTTTCTGTTTACTCCTAATTCTTGCTTCCAGATACAACTCTTTGGGGGGTATAAAGCAATGACCCATTTATTAAACGTTAACAATTTATAAACAGGATCATTTTTATAATAATAAAATCCCACTTTAGGAGGCCAAGGCAGGTGGATCACATGAGGCCAGGAGTTCAAGACCAGCCTGGCCAACCTGGTGAAACCCTGTATCTACTAAAAATACAAAAATTAGCTGGGCATGGTGGTGCGCCTGTAGTCTCAGCTACTCAGGAGGCTGAGACAGGAGAATTGCTTGAACCCAGGAGGTGAGAGGTTGCAGTGAGCCGAGATTGTGCCAACTGCACTCCAGCCTGGGCAACAGAGGTGAGACTCTGTCTAAAATAATAATAATAATAGTAATAATATCCTATATTTATAGAGTACACATTGTCTGTTAGGCACAATACCTGGACATCTCATATATAGTTTCACATTTAATCCTCATAGTAACCCTGTGAATTTGACATCATTGTCCTCATTTTACAAGATAAATATGTTTGAGAGAGGATACATAAATTTTCCAAGATCACAGAATTAGCATACAGCCAAACTTGTTTTAACCTATGCTGTCTGACTCAAAAACCTTTATATGGTAATACATAATAAAATATATAATTTTAAATATTTACTGTATAATATAGAAAACGCTGTATTTATATAGTGTTTTTGAGGGTAGAGGAGCTACAAATAATTTTATACACTTTATATGATTGTGAATATTTCACATTTATAATAATGTATATTTTCTGATTATTTAAACTCTATATTAAGTATTATACAGTCATAGATGTGATTACTTCTTTAAATACTTTAAAGCAACTAACACAAGGCCAACTTGACAGAAGATGATGATAAAAGATCTAGTTTTTCATAAAATTCAGAGCAAATGAATCTGAGCTCATTTATGGATTCCAGCAATAATCTGAACAGACCACTGAGTTTCATGGTCTGCATAAAGTCAGCCTCACAGTGTATGATGGATGCTTTTAGCTATTTCTTGCATATGAGAAATCAGTACCTAACTGGTAAGAAAATTACCTGTCAGTTTCTCAAAGAACAGATGTCGATAAGCAAATCATACTGTTATACAGATTGTACCAACTAGAACTTACTGGACATATTTTGGACAGTTACCTTCCCTTGAAGCTAGAAGTTTTTAATCAAGCAATTTTTTGATTCGCTTAATTAGGCGAACAAGAAGGAAGGAAAGAAACATGGTAACTACTTTTTACTGAGTTTTTATGCTGGACACTGCATTTACTTCCCACAAAAGACCCATTAGTGTGGGTATCATTCTAATCTGTGTTTTATATATGAGAACACTGAGGCGTAGTGAGTATACTGAATATTCCCTTTTTGTCCCTCCAGATTTATTTCCACCCTTCTCCACTCTGCTCTGTGACCTGGAGACTGGACTCTATGGCTGCTTCAAGCAGGTTTCCTGGCCACCTGGCTTCTGGTTGGGTTCAGCCAATGAGAGGACCAGCAAGAGATTGGGTTATGGGAGGGAAGAGCGATCTAGGTACTTCTTCTTCTGCCTCTATCACTGTTGGGTTGTGAGTTGCGGTGACTGGGTTCTGCTACTTAAACCCATTTATGCCTAGTGTTCCATTGGAATGCTAAGCATGTGGGTGTTATTTATATCCTACTGCTCAAGGTCATTGCCAAGGTCTGATTGCAAAAATTCAACAAATTGCAACCTCCAGCATAAATGAGTTAAGACTATACCGCCTGTTAGGTGGTTCTCTCTTATAGCTCTTGCTGAAGTCTGGTAAATTCTCTCTCTTCCTGCACTTGGGAGTTATGTTAACTCTGTAGTTCCCAGCCCAGGGTGCTTCAAACTTCCTCATCAGTTTTCCTAAGCCTGCCCATAACTTCGCAGAGAATTCCACCAATAAACTGTTTGCAAAGGCTATCTTTTTCTGGCCATGACCCTGACAGGTAATGTTGGCTTCAGAAACCTTCCCAAAGTAACACAGTTAGTAAAATAGGGAGTACTGTAGGATTCCAGGGAATGCTGGATGATGAGCAGATTTGGAGGAGGTGGGAGGAATGTTCATTTAGGTTTTGGACATGTTGAACTTGAGATGCTTTCTGGATAATCTTGTAGGGGGCCCAAGAGACAGCTAGAATAAGGATCTAGAGCTCCCAAGAGTGGGTGGGCTGAGGATGCATATGGAAATAGAAAGGAAGCCATGGGATTGGGTGAGAGATCCCAAGGAATGTGCTCAATGTAATAACAGTATAATAAGAATAGAACTATTTCCTAAGGAAAACCAACATTAAGGGCTACGGAGATGAATCAGAAAGTCAGAGGAGCTTTGGAAAGCATATTAAAATGATGGGCACCTACAGGGTCCTGAAAGCCTTGAGAAAAGAAGATGTCAAAGGAGTGAGCGATTAAGTATAATTGCCCTAAGAAGTTAAGTGCAATAGAGATTGAAAAGTTGTATTAGATTTTCTTTTTATTATGGTAAAATAGATATAGCATGACATTTATCATTTTAGCCATTTTAAAGAGTACAGTTCAGTGGCATTAAGTATATTCGTGAGGTTGTGCAACCCTCACCACTGTCGTGTTCCAGAACATTTTTATCACCCTAAGCAGAATTCTGTACCCATTAAGCTGTTACTCCCAATTCTCCTCTCTCCCTAGGCCCTTCCAACCACTCATCTGCTTTCTGTCTCTACAAATTCACTTTTTCTGGAAAATTCATATGAATGAAATTATGCAATAGGTGGTTTTCCATTATGTTTCATAACAAGGAAAATTAAATCTAATTCTAAATAACTTGACTCGTTACTATATTTGTGAAGTCGGGAACTTCCATTGGGGAAAGCAATGTGATGTCTTGAGCTAGTCTTAGAGGAACTATTTTGACCCAAGCTTGTATTGATCATGGAAATAACAAGGAGGCTGTCAGTGGGAAATGTTAACAAATCTCAAGTTTAGTTACAGATAGCAAAAACAAAACAAAACAAAAAAGAGACAGAGAATTTACAACTTTCTCTCAGACTCCATCTTCCCTAGGGGATTAGCAGTTGACTTAAGGCAGAAGCATTTAACTGCCCAAATATCTCAATACGCCTTCTTTTTGTTCCTCCTATTCATGGAGCTAATTGCTTCAGGACATCTTCATATGGGTCCTTCTTGTCTCTAACCTCTTATTTTTCTGCAGGAATCTAGAATCCCCTCAGGTTGAAAGAGCTAGAAAATTTAAGATCTTTCAAGTCAGAGATGCAGGTGTTGGACCAGGAAAGAAGAAACATTGAGTGACCCATGGAGATTCTGAGTACCAAACAAATGTATCCTAAAACAGTGTTTCTTAAGCTATCTTTGGAAAAGGAGTATTTTCCTCTAATACTTCACAGACCAATACTTGCAAAAAAATTTACAATAACAGTGAATTACTAGAAAAATGAAATCAAAACAAGTCCTTTTTTTTAGATTTATTAGACTCAAAATTATTTTGCAAATTGCCATAAAAGCTTTTAAGCACTGGCTCTCAATTTCTGCAGTCACCTCATTGTGGTGCAATATTTTATGTTTAATGTCTTAATGACTTCAACATTCTAGGACTGTAGGAAATACAGCTATCCAAGGCTACCTTCTTGATATAACCTGGATTTCCATGATCAGTACAAGCCTGGGTCAAAACAGTTCCTCTGAGACCAGCCCAAGACATCACATTACTTTCCCTGATGGAAGTTCTTGACTTCACAAATATAGTAACAAGCCAAGTTATTTAGAATTAGATTTAATTTTCTCCGTTTAAGGTCACAACAGGACCAGAATAGTTTTTCTGTGGGGAGGTTCCCTGACCTATAGAAAATGACAGAATTTCACAGAAGTAATGGAGCAGAAGCCAGATTATCAGGAGTAGGTGAGTGAAGAGGTGTGGGGAATTAGAGACCCTGAGATTGTTACAGGCTACCATCGGGCAATAAGAGAAGAGACAAATGTGACGTTCAGGGAATTTGACATTTTATTTTTGTTTGCTTACTTGTTTTGTTTATTTTGTTATTCCCATTTTAAGATGGGAGAGACTTGAACCTTGGTTTTAAAATGATACAATGGACCAAAAAAGAGAGAGGGAAAGGCTTAAGGGAAAGAAGAAAGGGTTACTAGTGGATGCAGGTGGGGGATAATGAGATTCTGAGCATAGGGATGTGTGTTAGTCCATTTTCACACTGCTGTAAAGAGCTACCTGAGACTGGGTAATTTATGAAGAAAGGAGACTTAATTGACTCACAGTTCTGCAAGCTTAACAGCAAACATGCCTGGGAGGCCTCAGGAAACTTACAACCATGGGAGGCAAAGGGGAAGCAAGGAGCTTCTTCACATGGTGGCAGGAGAAAGAGACAGGGGAAGTGCCACACTTTTAAACCATCAAATCTCGTGAGAACTCACTATCATGAGAACAGCAAGGGGAAAATCTGCCCCTCCCATCACCTCCCTCCAAGCCCCTCCTGCAATTTGACGTGAGATTTGACGTGAGATTTGGGTAGGGACACAAATCCAAACCATATCATATATTGGAAGAAAGATAAGACAGGATGAGGAAAGGATGCAGAAGTGCACCAGTTGGGGATCAGTCGGGAGCTAGGCACTTTATGTTGGAACCTGAAGTTCATAGCAGAAGAAGTAGGAAAGGGAAGATGGATGTAAGGTAGAGGAAATAAAAAACAAGCTGGAACCGAAAGCTGTGAGTGGAGCCACACTCCGGATGGAGGACAGATGGAGACTTGCATTTTTGTTTTTTGTTTGTTTGTTTGTTTGTTTTTGTCTCTGATATTAATGATATGAGTGTCCTGCAAAAGCCAGGGGCCCTTAGGCAAACATAGGCACCTGACCCAAGAGCCAAAGGCAATGAAAGAGGATTCAGGGGAAGGAACTGTTGCAAGTCTGGCTGCTGCCACATGCCGGGACAAGTCAACAGATCAACAACAACATGTGTGAGCCGCATGATGGCCTGTGCTCCAGCTCTTCCTTCAGGTCTCTCCTGAGGCCCAACTGGGAGCAGCCAGGGAAGGGGATTCTAGGAAATTCAGTACCACTTAGCTTAATTACGAAGCCACCAAAGTGTGAATACCGGTCCGTTTTAGAAAAAAAAACTTGAGCTTTTTCTCACCTGCTTCTAATTTCTCTTTAGGGGCTAAGGTAATGTGCTGGGAGTGAAGAGGCTGTGGGTGGTGATGGTGATGTCATTACTGGTTGAAATAGCAATAGTGAATAATGGAGCTAGCTCCATTCACTCCTATTCAACCTTATACTGGAGTTTCTGGCCAGTGCAATAAGACAAGTAAAATAAATGAAATGCCTAAGTTCAGAAGGAAAGAAGTAAAACTGTATCTGTTTTCAGATGGCATGATTAGTTAAGAGTAAAATCCGAAGGCATCAATAAAACAACTAGTGGAACTAATAAATGAATTTAGCATGATCATATGATCAATGTCAGTACACAAAAAATTAATTATAATTTTACATTCTAGCAGCAATTAGAAACTGAAATCTTCCACTTACAGTGACACCTAAAATGTAAAGTATCTCAGGCTAAATTTAATGAAAACAATGGGTAAGACCTCTACTGAAAACCATAAGCTATTGCTGATTAAAATTAAAAATCACCTAAATAAATGTAGAAATATATCACGTTCATAGATTGGAGGAGTTTACATTGTTAAAATGTCAGTGATTGCTAATTTGATCTATGGATTCAATTCACTTCCAATCATAATTCCAGAAGCCTTTATTAAACAAATAAATTGATAAAATCTGCTTTTAATATGTAAATGGGGGCCAAGTGTGGTGGTTCACACCTGTAATCTCAGCAATTTGGTAGGCTGAGGCAGGAGTTGGAGACCAGCTTGGGCAATGTGTTGAAACTTCATCTCTACAAAAAATAAATGTTAGCCAGGCATGGTGGCGTACACTCAGGAGGCTGAGGTGGGAGGATCACCTGGACCTGGGAAGTTGAAGCTGAAGTGAGCCAAGATCACACCACTGCACTCCAGCCTGAGCAACAGAGAGAGACCCTGAAAAAAAAAAGAGAGAGAGAAAAAAAGAAAGAAGAAAGGAAGAAGGAAAAGAAAGGAAGGAAGGAAGGAAGAAAAAGGAAGGAAGGAAAATTGAAAGTGGCAGCATAAAAACGATAGAATATTTAAGCAATTTTGATGAAGTGAACAGCTTTGGACAACTAATGCTACCTTACTTATCTGACTTCTCATAAAGCTACTTTATCAAGAAAGTGTGATGTGTGCACAGTGAAGGACAATTGAATCAGTGGAACAGCCTAGGGCAGTGATCCCCAACCTTTTTGGCACCAGGGACCAGTTTCATGAAAGACAATTTTTCCACAGATCAAGAGGGGGTGGGGAATGATTTCAGGATGATTCAAATGTATACATTTATTGTGCACTTTATTTCCATTATTATTACATTGTAATATCTAATGAAATAATTATACAACTCACCGTAATGTAGAATCAGTGGGAGCCCTGAGCTTGTTTTCCTGCACCTAAATGGTCCCATCTAGGGGTGATGGGAGGCAGTGACAGATCTTCAGGCGTTAGATTCCCATAAGGAGCATGCAACCTAGATCCCTCGCATGTGCAGTTCACAATAGGGTTCATGCTTTATGAGAATCTAATGCCACTGGTGATCTGACAGGAGGCAGAGCTCCAGCGGGAATGTGAATGATGAGGTGTGGCTGTAAATACAGATGAAGTTTCACTTGCTCACCTGCCGCTCACCTCCTGCTGTGAGGCCCGGTTCCTAACAGGCCATGGATTGGTACCCATCTTTGGCCCCTGAGTTGGGCACCCCTCGGCACAGAGTCCAGCAGTAGACTCAAGCTTACATAGCCAAATGCTTTTAGACAAAGATACCAAAAGCAGTTCACTGGGGAAAGAAAAATGAACTCGGTATCTTTGTTATGGCATACACAAAAATCATTTTGAGGTGGAGCATAAACCTAAGCATGAAAGTCAAAAATCTAAAGTTTCAGAAGAAAATATAGGTGAATATCCACACAACCTGAGAGTAGTTAAACATTTCTTAGGTAAGACACAAAAACAGAAAGAAAAAAATAATAAATTAGACTTTGTCACAATTAAGCATTTTTCCTCATCAAAAGTCATCATTAAGAAAATATACCAAGAAGCCACAGATTATTTTTAAAAATGAGAAAGATGTAGCTGACAAATGACTTCATGAGAATATATAGAGAGAGAACTCCTATAAATCAATAATAAAAAGACAAGAAATCCAATTAAAAATAAGCAAAACTTTGACCATTCTCTTGCAAACAAAGATATAGACATTTTGAATAAGCACATAAATATGTGCTCAACAACATTAGTCATCACGAAAATGCAAAATCGAAGCCACAATGGCATATCACTACACCCTCATCTGGATTGCTAAAACTAATAGACTGACAATACCAAATGTTGGCAAGGATACAGAGCAACCAGGACTCTCCCACAATGCTGGTGGGTGTATATAAATGGCACGACAACATTTAAAAAAGAATTGGCAGCTTGTATCCAACAACCTAGCAATTTTACTCCTAGAAATATATCAAAGAGAATGAAAAGATATGCCCACCAAAAGACTTGTACAAGCCTGCTAATAGCAGCTTCTTTATAATAGCCCCAATTGGAAACAACCAAAATAGTTATTAACAGAAAAGTGTGTAAGCAAGTTGTAGCATATTTATACCCTAGAATAACAACTAGAAATAAATAGGAATAGGCTACTTATATATATAATACCATGAATAAATCACTTGGGTATCGGCCTGGTGCAGTGGCTCATGCCTGTAATCCCAGCACTTTGGGAGGCCGAGGCGGGTGGATCACGAGGTCAGGAGATCGAGGCCATCCTGGCTAACACAGTGAAACCCTGTCTCTACTAAAAATACAAAAAAATTAGTCAGGTGTGGTTGCAGGCGCCTGTAGTCCCAGCTACTTGGGAGGCTGAGGCAGGAGAATGGCTTGAACCCAGGAGGCGGAGCTTGCAGTGAGCAGAGATGGCGCCATTGCACTCCAGCCTGGGCAACAGAGCAAGACTCTGTCTCAAAAAAAAAAAAAAAAAATCACTTGGATATCATGCTTAGTGAAAGAAGCCAGACACGAAAGAGAACTTAATGTATGAATCAACTTACGTAAAATTTTAAAAATAGGTAAAACTTGTCTATGGTGGAAAACATCAGATCAATGGTTGTCTCTTTTCGGGAATTGACTGGGACCTGGGTTTAAGGGGATTTTTTGGTGTGGTGGAAATGTGGCTACATCTACTGATAGGATTGTGGGTTACATGGACATACACATTTTGCAAAATTTGTGAACTATATATTTAAGATGCATGCATTTTATTTTATACATATTTTGCCTTAAGAAACATTTTTTAAAAATTTGAACTGCAGTAAATTGGTTTGCTTTTCACAGTGGAATGAATCGGCAATTCTGAAACTATTTTTTGTGTATCCCGGGCTTTAGCGAAAGTGTAACTATTTTGAAGATAATGAGATCTAGGTTTTTCATTGTTAGAAAATGTAGTTACAAATATGGGAAGAGATAAAAACTGGAATGTTCCCTGTGCTGTTGGATTGAAATTAAATGTATCAGTATAAAGTCATGGTTTTTAATATAGGGGTGTGTGTGTGTGTGTGTGTGTGTGTGTGTGTGTGTGCAGACATGTATGTGTAACTTAGTCTATCTGCTGAGAGGGTCTAGAAGCAATGATATAGTAACAGCAGTGAGTACATCTAGACCCAGATATTGATTTCTAAATATCAGTTTCCTCTGAAAGGAATTCTAATTCCTTGGAGAAAAGGCCAAACCTAGAGCTGGGGTAGAAAGAGTATACATTGAGCCTGAGACTCCTTTTTGTGCCAGAAAGTAGGGAAGTGATGAAGGGCAATGTGGATATATCAGAAGCACACGGGACCAACATGAAGGAGCTCCCACTGGCTTCAGCTGATACAGTTTGAGTATTAAAACAAATAATGATAGTAGATTATAACTCATTGACTAAAATAAGAATCTGTGAGTTTGTAATGACAAATGAATGAGTAAATGGAGAAGACAAGCTCTTCCTTATAGAATACAACTATTAATAATAAATATAGAAGGATTAGTGGAGTTGGAAAAGCATCAGGTAATACTAAACCATGCTATGAAGGTTTCATTAAGGAACAGGATACATACAGCTTCAATGTATCTATGCACAAGTTATTTATTACTAGGATACATACAGCTTCAATGTATCTATGCACAAGTTATTTATTACTATGAAGGAAAAGTAGTGACTTCACAGTGGAGAAACCTGGCAGACACCACATTAACCAAGTGATTTTGAGGCACATTCAATGAAATAACTGATATAGTTTGGATATTTGTCTCCGTCCCAATCTCATTTTGGGAATTGTAATCACCAATGCTGGAGGTGGGACCTGGTGGGAGGTGTCTGGGTCATGGGGGCGGATCCCTCATGGCTTGGTGCTATCTTCGTGATAGTGAGTTCTCACAAGATCTGGTCATTTAAAATATATGGCACTCCCTGCCAACTCTCTCTCTCTCTCTCTCTCTCTCTCTCTCTCTCACACACACACACACACACACACACTTTCTCCTGCCTTCACCGTGGGAACTGCCTTCTCCTACCTTGCCTTCTGCCATGATTTTAAGCTTCCTGAGACCTCCCCAGAAGCTGATGCCAGAGCTATGCTTGCTGTACAGCCTGCAGAACCACGAGCCAATTAAACCTCTTTTCTTTATAAATTATCCAGTCTCAGGTATTTCTTTATAGCAATGCAAGAATGGCCTTATACAGTAACCAATCAGGGCTCTTTAAAAATATCAAGGTAAAAAGAAAAAAAAAAAGAAAAGAAAAGGCTGGGGAACATTCTAGGTGAAAGAAGACTATAGATATAGCAACTAAATGCAGAGATGGGAGAGTTGCTTAAGCCGAGAAATTAGGGGATGCAGTAAGCTATGATCATGCCACTGCACTCTGGCCTGGGCAACAGAGTGAGACACTGTTTCAAAAAGAAAAATATATACCAAAGTTAATGATCAAGGGGTATGATATCTCCACTTTCTCAAATGTTTCATAAAAAATACGTAGAATGGAAAAATATTAATAATTTGTGAATATTGATAAAAGATATTGACATTCTCTTGCAGTCATCTTGCAGCTTTTCCATAAGCTAGAATTTTATAAAAATCAAAAAGTGAGAGAGAGAGAAAGAGGAGAGCCCAGGATGTGATTCCCGATGAACAGGGCTGCTGGCCAGGCTGTTAAGGTTCATAAGTTCTTGGTAAACAAGCCGAGGCTGTGCCTGGGTTGGCAGGCACTGAGGGGCAGAAACTGATTATTACAAGTCTGTAAATCAGAGAGCTGGTTTAGACCATAAAATTGGAAGTTAAAAAAATGCATGTTGCACTATAGGCAATTTAATTCCTTCGCATATGTTATTCGGAAAGTTACTTTATAATTACAAGCATAACTAATACAAAGTTACATACTTTGTAATTAAAAATCTTGTGGGGTAAAAGGAAAACACATTAGGAACTGGAACTGACCTTTCTTTTCTTTTTTTTTTTGTTTTTTCTTGTTTGAGACAGGGTCTCGCTGTCACCTAGGTTGGAGTGAAGTGGCACGAACACAGCTCACTGGAGCTTGACTTCCTGGGCTCAAGGGAGCCTCCTGCTTCAGCCTCCCAAGTAGCTGGCACACAGCCGCATGCCACCATGCCTGTTTTTTTTTTTCCAGACATGGTGTCTCACTATGTTGCCCAGGCTGATCTCAAATTCCTGGCCTCAAACAATCCTCCTGTCTTGGCCTCCCAAAACCCTGGGGTTACTGCACCTGGCTTTGAAACGCATTTCTATGTATGTGTGTGTGCCAGGCACTGGTCCCATGGTACCTCCCTGGATCTTCCCGATAACCCCATTACCACACTCAGGTAGATGTGATCATCTACATTTTACAGAAGAGGCAACTGAGGTATTACGAATTTGTCTTGGCTAGGTGCAGTGGCTCACACCCATAATCCCAACTCTTTGGGAGACTAAGCTGGGAAGATCACTTGAGCCCATGCATTTGAGACCAGCCTGGGCAACATAGTGAGACCTCATGTCTACAAAAAATAATTTAAAAATCAGCTGGGCATGGTGGCATGTGCCTATAATTCCAGTGACTCTGGAGACTGAGGTGGGAGGATCACTTGAGCCTAGGAGTTTGAGGCTGCAGTGATCTATGATCATGCCACTGCACTCCAGCCAGCCAGGGTAACGGACAGAGACTCTGCCTCTAAAAAAAAAAAAGAAAGAATATTTGTCTTACCCAAGGTCATATGGCTAGAAAGTGTTTCAGGAAGGAGGGGTCCTGCAGACCAAATGAAAAAAAAAAGATGACTTTTAACCTCATTACCCTCTGAAAGATAAGCCCCAGGAAGGTAGGGATCTTTGTCTATTTTGTTCAGAATTTTATGCCCGAACCTGAAACAAATACTGCTACAAAATAATGCTCACTTACTAGCTGTTGAATGAATAAATTAATTTCTCACTGGCTTTGATAAGATCTAGGTTATTGGGAATAGTCATTAGTGTGGTGGACTGGAGACAAAAGGCAGGTAGGAGCAAGCAAAGTGCTGGGATTACAGGCATGAGCCACCACATCTGGCAAATTATGGGCTCTAGAGGTAAATTACATCTCAATTAAAATATATGCCTTCTCTGAGAGCATGATTTTGTGGAGCAGGATGAACACTCAGGGAAAAAGTAGAGGAGGGAAGGGCCTCCTGCATGGGAGAGACTGGATGGAGGGAGGTGGGTGTGGGAAGAGCTGATAGGGTCTGCAATAGATAGGGATAAGAAGAGCTCTCTGCTGGCCACTGGGCACGCACAGGGTCCTGGGTTCCTGCTAGCAGGGGTAGTTGACTCCGCTTGGTCACTGGCTAGGCTGTTGTCAGATGGAGAGCCTGGCTGGGAGAGCTCTCCTTGGCTCTGTGTTCCTCTAAGTTGCTGGAGCTGGAGTGGGCTAGGCGCATGGAGCCTTACAGAAAGCCTGTCCAGGTTAAGATGTGTGTTTGCGTTTGACTGACCTTGGTCCTAGGAAGCTTACACAGAATCAGTTGCATCAAATGTCTGCCCCCGATCTCCATCCTCTCTCTCATCCTCTCCCCATCCTTCATCGCTTGGTAATTCAAGGCTGTTGCGGATAGTGTTGTAGTTGAGCTCTCTCTTCTACTGCTTAGAGGCATTATCCGTGATTTAATTAAGGAATATTTTTCACAGAACATTTCAAACAAAATCATGGACTGTACTTGTGACCTATGCAGGGGAGAGAGGAGGGAAGTGAGAGAAGGAGAAGGGAGGAGGAAGGGGGAAAAAAGAAAATAAAAGCAAGGAAATGAGAGTGAGAGGAAATGAGACAGTGAGAGAACGAAATGGCAAGATAGGAAGGAGGGAAGTGGGGGAAATAGATATAAATATAAGATATGCTTGCTTCTTTGCCCAGATCCTCTCCCCATTTCTCGCTCTGATCTTGGCATCCTCACCTCCATTAGAGAAGGTTGCCAGGAAACAGGAAAGAAAGAGGGCCAAAGAAAAGGGACCACTAGACTGATCCTGGGGAAATGCGTCATCATCCAGGGATGGGTTCATGATTGCTGGAGGAAAGAGGTTTGGAATCAGTGAAAAATATGAACCATATAATGTGTTTTAGAAGAGATAAGTTACCACTTTCAGGTAGACAGAGACATTCAATGGAGGATGAATTCTTCTTAGAGGCCGTGGGAACCTCCTGAAATGAATGAACTAAAGGCACATTCTAGTCCATCTGTGAAACTTACTTGGTGTCATTCTGCCAGGTAAGTCAAGTCTGAAAGGAAGACAACAGTGACATCCCTAACCCCTGTTTCTGCTTCTAGTTCTCCCTCCTCCAGGATGAATAACAATATGTAGTATATTGGGCACTTACTGTATGCAGTTGTGTTATTTCTAGTATTAACCTATTAATATTTACCTTGAATACTAAAATAGCATAGCATTACATATTAAGGTAATATTAATATTAGTACGAGGATGACATTGTGATAAGACCCACCTTTTATTGCACTTACTGTCTGTCAGATACTGGCTGAGGCACTGCACATTCATTAATGTTCTCGGTAGCCCAAGGATGTTATTCTACCCATTTACTAGATGAGCTAACTGATGGTGGTCAGAGAGATGAATAATTTGCTCACAGTCACACTGTTATTGGTAAAACAGAGATTCTAAGCTAATTCTGATTGCCAGATCTGTGCTCTTTACCAGGAGAATTCACCACTTTAAAAAATATATTTCCTTATTTAATTCTGATGGTAGTTAGGTCTCCTTATCCCTATTTCAGGGATGAGGAAACTGAGGCACAGAGGCATACAATAACTTGTTCTAGTTTACAGGAGTATCTCCTAAGACCCCTCATTTCCATTCATAACCTATCAGATATTTAGCATCCACTGATTTATCTAATTACAGATGCTTCTGAAGTGCTTGTAACCTGCTCTAAGTGGGAACAGCATGCATGTTGCAACTTCATTTACACTGTTAATTTGGTAAACTTCCTTCAGCCTCCATCCAACATGTCACAGATTCCAGTCTTAATGAAACTTAATGAGATTTGGCTATAAATATATGGAGGTAACGGCTTGTATAATATTGTAATGTTCCTTGAATTTTTTACCATATTTGCTAGGATTTCTGGACAGGAAACTTCTTCAGTCTCTTTAGAGGAGAGAAAAAGAAAAAGATGAAAACCTCAGGCTGTCTCACTGTGACAGTTCCTAGAACCTAAGGAATAAATGGCCCAATTTTACCTGAAAATCCTGTCTTTTAATTGATGCCGAGCACTTCCCTGTGTTCACAAATGTTAATTGATTACCAACTGTATACAGAGTTCTGATGTTTCACTATGAAGAGGTACAAAAAAATAAAAAGAATAAATACACATACATATATATCTATTATGAAAATAAGTATAAATGATATGAGATATATTTATTATAAAGCAAAAACCCCTTATAAAAATTGTCTTTAAAATCTGAGTTATGTTGCTTGTAAATGTCTTAAATGGCAAAGGTTGCAGATTTTGAGAAGCAAATAAACATCAGGAAAAAATGTAAAAAGGAAAGAGAGCATAGTTGGCCATATTACAATCAAAGTCAAAGCAGTATGACATAGTGAAAAGAATTTGGGCTTTAGACTTAGACCTGAGTTTATATCTTAACCTTCATTGATCATCAACTATCCTATTGAAAAATTTGGGATTAAATAATACCTATATTACAGGGTGCTTATGATAGTTAAAATAAATGATATAGCATGTGCTCATAACTCATTAAATATCCTAGCTCATGGCAGGTAACTCAATACAGAGTAATAATTCTTGTTATTTTTATTATCACTATATTACAATAGACATCTGCTCTATATAGGAAATGTAAAATTGATGGTTTGAAAATATAAGTCCTGGAATGTTTATGAATCCCTACATTCACATATAGTAACAACGAGGTGACTGGTTCTTACCGATTATAGATCTCCCTGACTGCTCACAAATGGAGCAAACCTCATACTGATAAGACTTTGCGTGCTATGGGGCTATTGAAGTTGACCATCTAGACCAGGGTCTCAAACATCAAATCAATACAAAGGTCAAGCTGGAAATGAAAATCAGTGAAGCAGGCTGGGTGTCCTAAGATATATGCTTCTGACACAGATGAGAAAATAGATAAAACTTATATTCATATTAAAACAGATTGATATTTTTCAATTCTATAATTCTAAATTTTCTTGAAATATGTGGTCCTCTCTGTCTATATTTGATTTTCTTACATTTGATTCAGATGGGTATAATAAATATTTTACTGCTTTTATAATTATCCTAAAGGAAGAATAACCCAAATGCAATTATAAATGTCAAGGAGTATTTGGATTCAGACTCAGAGAGGCAATGGGGAGTTGTGGGGAGTGCTGCAAATCAGAGAATACAGATATTGTCAGCTCCAATGTATGGTTGCCAAGTAGACCTGGCATTGCAAGATTTCCCAGTCTTTCCAAAGTCACAAAAATATCTGGATTTTATAGGGGGATATTCTAATATTTAAATGTTGACAACTTTAAAAAAAAAAACATGATATGGACTGATGTTCTATGGGCCAAACAAAACACATTTGTGGACATCTGATTGGCAAGGACCTCTAAGCAAAATCACCTGGCCATGGAATCAACTGATAAAAGTCACTCAGTGATTAATTTATTCCACCCACGTCCACTGCCTGCTGTGTCCAAAGCATTCATGTCATACATTGGAAGAAATCCGAGAAGAGTATGATGTTTGCAACTGTGGGCTTTGAAATCAGATATCCTTGGTTTAAATCCCAGCTCTGCAACCTTCTAGCTGTGTAAAATCATCAGTAAAATGGGGATGATTTCTAACTCTCAGGGTCGTCATGAGAATGAAATGAGATAATGTATTAATTACTCATAGCGAACATATGTTTGTTGATTGTTCACAGGCTGGCACAAATAAAGGCTAACTCTTATGATCACTGACAGCCCACTGCTATGGTCCTGGCGTTCTGTTCTCCATGCTCATAATCTTCATCCCCAGCCAGCTTCCTGTAAGCTCTGCCTGGTGCTCTTTTCTTGATAATGTCCTCCCATACAGCTACCACCCAAATTAACACAACAGATGCGGATATAGATGCCTCTTCTCCTGACATTTCAGCCGTCATGTTGAATTATGTGGCTTCAACCTTACTGAGCCACTGTACCTTGTAACACACTGTTACATCTGATACCATGAATCACCCAGTCCTGTTAGACCCAATTTATGTCCAGCTGCACAGTTGTATTTTCTTATGCCATATCTTGTTATATCTGTCCTTAATGACTGGCTGAGGCAGTGGCTGCAAAGTCTCCTAATTTCAGAGTCCTAGACTGTGCTACTATATCAAAGAGCCTCGTGGTGCTACATGAGATTTCCTTCCTAGCCCTGTGTGTCTATTCTCATCCTCTCTGATGACTCCACTCTGTTCCTACCATAAAGTTTACTTCCTAATATCTCCTCGTTCAGGCTACTTGTCTTTTCTGCTTTAAGACTTCTCCAAATGCTCATCAAATCTGCTTACTCAACTTTGATAAAGAATTGACGCCAGCTGAACTCTAGACAGTATATACTGTTATATCCTCTCAAATCCTCTCTTCTGCCCTTGCGCGTTTTTCCTCTCATTTAATTTTGAGGACATCAGTACTCTGCTTTATTTGATGACATCTGCCACTGTGGGGTTAATTATCACTTACATACAGAAGGATTGCTATGGACTAAATTTTTGTGTCAGCTCCAAATTCATATGTTGAAAACTAATCTCCAATGTGATGATATTTGGAAGTGGAGCCTTTGGGAGGTGATCAGGTCATGGGAATGGAGCCCTCAAGAATGAGATCAGTGCTTTTATAAGAGGCTGGGACTGGAGTTCCCCTTCCACATGACACAGTGAGAAGGTACGTTCTATGAACTAGGAAATTGGCCCTCACCAGACATGGAATCTGCTGGCACATTGATATTGGACTTCCAGCCTCTAGAACCTTGAGAAATAAACGTCTGTTGTTTATAAGCCACTCAGTCTATGGCATTTTGTTATAGCAGCCCAAAAGGACTAAGATAATGGTGTCAAGAAAAGACTAAAGTCTTTAGGGTCAGCTGGTGTGCATTTGAGCGCCACTTACCTGTCAGGTAGGTGACTTTTGTCTATTCCCTTTCCCCTGTGACCTAAGTTTCCTTACATATTAAATGAGGTTATTAATGATACCTGATTTACATGAAGGTAGAGAATGAGCAGATAAAGACAGTGGCTATCACCATTTCTGGCACACAGTCAGCACTCGACAAATGTTTGTTCCTTCATCATATCAGGAAAAAAAATGTTCATTGAATTCCTCAGGGTAAGGACTGTGTCTTTATCATTTCTGAACCTGCAGAAGAGTCACAGTGACTGAGGTTTGAAGGACAGAGGTGAACATTTTGGGGAGAGGCACTGCCATAATACATGTTTCTTATTTCCCGAAGTGAATAGAGTTATCAGACCCACTATACTAGTCCATTTTCATGCTGCTGATAAAGACAAACCTGAGACTGGGCAATTTACAAAAGAAAGACGTTTAATGGACTCACAGTTCCATGTTGCTGGGGAGACATCACAATCATGATGGAAGGTAAAAGGCACATCTCACATGGCGGCAGACAAGAGAAGAGAATGAGAGTCAAGTAAAAGGGGTTTCCCCTTGTAAAACCATCAGATCTCAGGAGACTTATTCGCTACCATGAGAACAGTATGGGGGAAACAGCCCCCATGATTCAGTCATCTCCTACCGGGTCCCTCCCACAACACATTGGAATTATGGGAGCTACAATTCAAGATGGGGTTTGTGTGTGGACACAACCAAATCATATCACCCACTCACCAGCACCCAGGAACTTTCCCTCCATGCCTGGGTTGAGTCCTTGCAGCACTTAGACTAGAGAGAGTCTAATCACCTGGAGGTCATCAGAATTATCCAGAGGGCTTCTTAAAACACAGATCAAAGAGCGCTGCTTATAGTTTTGGGTGAGGCCTAGTAATTTGCATTTCTAACACTTTCCCAGATGATGCTGATGCTGCCTGTCTGGGGATCACACTGTTGACTTTAAGTATAACTGAAGTAGAAGGTGGGACTTGACTCCAGAGGTGGGGCTCAGACACTGGACCAAATTGAGGACCAGCTAAAACAGGGACAGGGCAGAAACAGCTTTCCATAAGACACACCCACCAGTGTGCCATGTCAGTTCACCATTTCCATGGCAACCCCCAGGGGTTACTACCCCTTTCCATGGCAATGCCCTGACAACCCAGAAGTTACTATACTTTTCCTAGATATTTCTGTATAAACTGCCCCTTAATAGGACTACAGAAGTGCTGTAAACTGCTACTCCCAGCACACTGCCTATGGGGTCACTCTGGTCTGCAAGAGCAGTCATGGAGCTGCAACAGTGTACCTGGAGCTGTAACACTGCTGCTTCAATAAAGCTGTTTTCTTCTACTCTACCATCAGCTGGCCCTGGAATTCTTTCCTGGGTGAAGCCAAGAACCCTCATGGGCTAAGCCCCAATTTGGGGCTCTCCTGCCCTTCATCATAACCACTCTAGTCTATCTCAGCAGTTCCCAACTAGAGGGTCAAGTTTCTACCTCCCAGGGGGCATTTGGCCACGTTTAGATACTTTTGGTTATCCTGACTGGGTTGGGGAGGACTCAAATGGCATCTAGTGGGTACGGAGCAGGGATGCTGTTAAACATCCTACGTTGCATAGGACAGCCCTCAACAAAAGAATTATGCAGCCCCAAATTCAATAGTGTTCAGGTTGAGAGGCCCTGCTCTTCCTCCCCTCAATCCCAGCAAGTTTTCAGAATGGTGATGTCCCATCAGTAAGTCAGCAGGACATCACTGCTGTATTTCCTCCCCTTCTGCTTCGCTGAAACAGATAAACGGGTCTCAGGCCACCCCAGGGCTCTTCTACTCTGAAGGCAGAGCTGCCTGACTATATCACTGCCTGCTTGAATCCTCCATGGCTCCTCATTGCCCGTTTAATAAAGACCAAGTTCCTTCCCGTGCCTCCAGCGCCTGCCTGTCTGTCTCTCTAGCTTCCTGTCCTGCATCCACCCTACTGCCCACCCTCCAGCTGCTCACATCTGCTTTCAGTTTCCTGACACTGCCAAACTCTCTCTTACTGTGGACCTAGGCTCATTTTTTCCACTGGTCTAGGGCTGCCATACAAAACACTGCAGACTGGGAGGCTTAAACAATAGAAGTTACCTCCTCACAGTTCTGGAGGGTAGAAGTCCAAGGTTGTGTTGTTAGTAGGTTTGGTTTCTTCTGAGTCCTGTCTACTTGGCTTGCAGATGGCGGCCTTCTCAATGTGGCCCCACATGGTCTTTATGTGTGTGCATGTGCCTGTGTTCAAATTTCCTGCTTCAGTTATACTGGTTTAGGATCCACCCTAAAAATCTCATTTTTAACTTAATTTCCTCTTTAAAGGTCTCGTCTCCATCCAAATATAGTCTTATTCTGAGATATTGGTAGATAAAAATTCAGCATACGAATGTGGGTAGGAGGCACAATTCAGCTGATGACATCTGGGAAATCCCCACTCAACCTTTAGGTATGAGGCTGAATGTTGTCACCTCTGGGAAACCTTCTCTGGTTCCTTCCTCCATCCTCATATGCCACCATGGACTACCCTTATTACACATAGCACCTCTCACGATGTATTGTATCAACTCACCTATCAGCAGCCCCTGGAGATCAAAGCTCTAAGGTGTAGGCACTGTGGTTGCCTTGTTGAATCCTATATCCCCAGAGCTAGCACCAGTCTTGACAAAAAGAAGATTTTCAGTACATATTGCGTAAGTAGCTTAAAGAGCCACAAGCGCATCTGCCCTAGATTTTAGATACAAGATTTAATGTCATGTGATATCTTGTTCAATAAAGAGAATTCATTGAATCACTAAATTTATTTTACCCTGAGTTTGGTCCTGGCAATAAATTCACAGCACACATTTTATTTTTGTGGCCAGATTACACTCCTTAATGAAAATGAACAGAAAATGGTTTAACATGACCTCTAAGTGAGGGAGTGTTACACACAGGATTGCAAACTCTGATATGTCACTACCACTTTTCAAAGATGCTCTTGAACTCCATTTGTCATTTCCTTTTCCAGGGAAAACTCACTTGAACAAAAGTGACACTTAAGTCAGAATGCATAGCAAGATGAGGTCAGTCAAGGTGACCATGTTTGCGCTAACTTGCATCAGTTCTCTCCTCTAGGGTTGAGCTCTTCCTACATAATCCTGGCTTGGCATTTGTGGATTTGAAGTTTTCAACATTCCGTATAACTAGGGCCTCTGTGGGTGGTTGTTTAGGTTGCATTTTGCACAATCATAGGCTCCAACCCTATTTGCCACTCCAGACTTCAAGAACTCATCTTTTCAGGGGCGTTACCTAAAAGACCCTGGGAAATTTGGATGGTTCAGGAGACTCTCTTTAATGTCTTACCTCTAATGGGAGTATTTTAGTGGCTAAACCAATTCTTCATGCTCACTATGTGACCCAGGTCTCTACAAAGAGGTTTGAGCAGGCCTGGAAAGATTTGATTCACTCTGGAAAAAAAATAGGAGTTTGACTGCCTGGCTACATGCTCACAGTTCTCAGATCAAGTCAACACGTTTACTGTCTATTACATTCATGGCACCATGCCTAGTTTTGAAATATAACCCAGGACTGGCTGCGGTGACTCACGCCTGTAATCCCAACAGTTTGGGAGGCCGAGGCAGGTGGATCACCTGAGGTCAGGAGTTTGAGACCAGGCTGACCAACAGGGCGAAACCCCATCTCTACTAAAAATGCAAAAATTAGCCGGGCATGGTGGCGCACGCGTGTAATCCCAGCTACGCAGGAGGCTGAGGCAGGAGAATCGTTTGAACCCAGGAGGCAGAGATGACTCCCTCAGCCACTGGTCTGGACTGGAATCTCTCTCCTCAAAGCATGGTCCCCAACCCACCAGCATCATTTGTGAGCTTTTTGGAAATGCAGAATCTCAGGCCCCATGCCAGATCTATACTGAGTCAGAAGCTGAGGTCCTTAGGTGATTCACACACAGGTTAAAATTGAGAAGCAGGCCAGGCGCAGTGGCTCACGCCTGTAATCCCAACACTTTGGGAAGCCAAGGTGGGTGGATCACGAGGTCAGGAGTTCGAGACCAGCCTGGCCAACAATGCAAAACCCCATCTCTACTAAAAATACTAAAATTAGCCAGGTGTGGTGGCGCATACCTGTAATCCCAGCTACTTGGGAGGCTGAGGCAGGAGAATCACTTGAATCTGGGAGGTGGAGGTTGCAGTGAGCCAAGACCATGCCACTGCACTCCATTCTGGGTGACAGAGCAAGACGCTGTCTCAAAAAAAATAAATAAATAAAAATAAAAATAAAATTGAGATGCACCAGTATAAATATGGAGTGACTCAATTGTCCCCTTCTGCCACCTGCCTCTCCAGTGCAGACAGCATCTCTGGAACTAAATAATCTGCCCTGCCCCTTTTGCCATGCTTCTCAAGTCTGTATAATCCTTCCCAATGTCATTTTCACTAGCAGACAAGAGGGGGAAACATTTTCTCAGAAAGATGAGTTTCATTCTTGACATTTAACCTCTGTAGTTTGTAACCTGTCAGTCAGGAGAACAGTGAAGGTCATCTACCTGATCTTCACGCAGTTCAGGCTTCCCTGACTGCTCTTAAGAAGGTCATCAGGTCCAGCTCTGAATCTATGCAGCAGAGTAGCAAAACCATTGTGACGGGTCATTAACAAGCATCAGGCAGACAGTGTGGGTGGGAAATCATGGTCCAGAATGTCAAATGGCTCTTAGACCTACCAGGAGAGATGCACGATTAATTCTGTCCTTTAGCACCCCCCTGAAAAGTTCTGCACATAAGAGCAACTCACTTTATCGGCTCTTGGAGCTCACCTGTTTCTTACTGGCTTTAGCCTCAGCCCCCTAAAATCTGAGGCCACTCCATCCAAACAAACCAAGAACAGCCCATTGTGGGTCAAATGCTTTCAGCTGTGTTCATGCATTTGGACGAGGGAGAGCTTCTAGCCCCAGTAGAAAGAGTCTGCATCATTTTACACCGTGGCTTCCATCCCACTATTCACCAGGGCTGCTCCGCTTTCTCAAACACAGTTAATACCACAAAGCCAGTTAGTATCTCAGCCTGCTACCTTCTGCTTCCCAGACTGCGGTCTGCAATCCCGACCTAGCCTCAGTGACAGCAGCCGCAGATGGAGCCCTTTAGGAGACAGTAACACCATTTCGTGTTCCTGTCCACGGGATTCTTATCAGTCTGGATGAATGGCTGAACAGTTTTCTAGGCTCTTCGGTCTATTGCTCAGACACCTGGGAGTCCCATCCCCATGTCCTTTGCAATGCCTCATTTCTGGTAATTTATAACACATTCACTGTTAAATATCTGTCACAGAATGTCAGCCAGGCCTGTGCCTGGGATCTATGTAACAGTGTTTCCTTCTGTCCACCTTTTTAGGCACAGAAATAGCCCCTCTGACCCAGAAGAAGCAGTCCTATGGTTTGCATCTGGTTCTTGAGAGATGCTGGTATCAGAGAATGATGCTCCAAGCAACCACCGTGGACTAGTTATATATCATAATTTTTTTTTTTTTTCCTGAGACGGAATCTTGCTCTGTCACCCAGGCTGGAGTGCAGTGGTGCGATCTCAGCTCTCTGCAACCTCCACCTCCCGAGTTCAAGCAATTCTCCTGCATCAGCCTCCTGAGTAGCAAGGATTACAGGCACATGCCACCATGCCCAGCTAATTTGTGTATGTTTAGTAGAGATGGCATTTCATCATGTTGGCCAGGCTGGTCTTGAACTCTTGGCCTCAAGTGATCTGTCTGCCTCAGCCTCCCAAAGTGCTGGGATTACAGGCGTGAGCCACTGCACTCAGCCTCATATATCACAAATTTTGATATGATGTATTTTCATTTTATTCATGTAATGTTTTAAAATGTCCCTTGATACTTTCTATTTGAACTTTGAATTACTTAGAAATGGGTTGCTTACTTTTCAATTGTTTGGAGATTTTCCTGTTATTGATTTCTAGTTTGATTTCATTGTGATTGAAAAATGCAACTGTAAGAATTAATTCTTGTTCAGTTACTGGAGGGCTTGTTTTACAGCCCAAGACATGGTCTTCTTAGAATATGTTCCGTAGCACTGGAAAAAATGTGTATTCTGTTGTTGTTGGTGGAACGTTCTATTAATGGTGATTAGATCTGATTGGTTGATGGTGTTGTTGTGTTCCTCTATATCTTTGCATAGCTTCTTTCCACTTGCTCTGTCAATTGTTGAGAGAGGGGTGTTGAAGTCTCCAAGTGTAGTTGTGCATTTGTCTACTTCTTTCATTTCCACCAGTTTCTGCTTTATATATTTTGCAGGTTTATTTTTTTGGTGCATTCACATTTAGGATTACTATGTCTTCTTATTTTATTGACACTTTCATTTATATATAATGTTTATCTCTCTTTTTATTTTTTCCTATAAAGTCTGATTTATTGGATATGAATATTGCCATTCCTCCTTTTTACTTTTACTAATGTTTACATCGTATATATTTTCCAAACTTTTTTTTAGACAGCGTCTCACTTTGCTGCCCAAGCAGTGGTGTGATCATAGCTCACTATAACCTTGAACCCCTGGGTTCAAGCAGTCCTTCCACCTGGTAGTTGGGACTGCAGGTGTATACCACTGTGCTTAGTTAATTTTTTAATTTTTATTTTTGTAGAGGTGGGTGTCTCTCTATGTTGCCCAGGCTGGTCTTGAACTCCTGGCCTCAAGCAATCCTCCTGCCTTGGCCTCCCAAGGCACTAGAATTACAGGCATGAACCACCACTCCCAGACAAAACTTTTACTTTCAATCCATCTATATTGATATATTCGAAATGAGTTTCTTGCAGATAGGATGTATTTGGGTTATGTTTTTAATCCACTCTGGAAATATGTTTTTAAATTGATATATTTAGACCATTTACACTTAGTGTAACTATTGATATGTTAGGGCTTAGGCTTGTGTGTTTTTTTTTTTTAAACTTGTTCTCTCTGCTTTTTCATTTCTATGTTTTATTTTTATTGCCCTTCTCTGGGTTAGCTGAACATTTATAATTCTATTCTAATTTATCTATAGAAATTTTGAGTGCACAAATGCTCCTTTACGTATAATGGAGTTAAGTCATAATAAACATAAGCTGAAAATATTGTAAACTGACAATGCATTTAATATACTCAACCTACCAAACATCATAGCTTAGCCTAGCTTACCTTAAATGTGCTCAGAATACTTACATTGGTCTAAAATTGGGCAAAATCAGCTAACACAAACCCTATTGTATGCTAAAGTTTTGAATATCTCATGTAATTTATTGAATACAGTACTGAAAGTAAAAAACAGAATGGTTGTATTTACTGAATTATATTCCATTGTATGGGCATATCACATTTAGTTTATCAATTCATCCATCAATGTATGTTCAGCTTACTTCTACTCTTGTCTATTATAAACAATGCTACTGTGAACATTCATATACAAGCTTTTTTTGTGTGGATATATATCTTCATTGTTCTTTGGTAAATACTTAGCAGTAGAATTGCTGGGTCATGTGGCATCTCTATGTTTCACATTTTTAGGAATCACCAAACTGTTTTCCAAAGCAGTTGTACCATTTTATAGTACTATCAGTGACGTCTGAGGATTTTATCATTTTTTTAACATTTCTAAAATTGAGATTTCTCTTTGATGTACCTTGCAATTACAAATGGCTGTTTCTTTTACTTTTTTGTGACATATAAAAATGGTGGATTGTACAGTCCATAGCATCTTGAATTTAATTATATGTGCTTATTGTTTACCACCATATAAATACTCTCAGTCTTGACAGTAACATAAAAGCACAGATGATACAAATTAAGAAGTGGAAGAGGAAGGGGTGGGGTCAAAGGATGGAGTTCAGATCTTACATCTAACTGAAAGACAGGAAAGGAAGACATTTAAGAAACATTTACAGCAGAGGAATTTACAAATGCGATGTATCTGAGAGGAGGAGAGAGGCTAGGTAGTTTAAGTGAAGTAATTACTCATCTACCATAGAAAGAAATCAATAGATAATGTATAAAACTCATCTGCTCTTACAAAGAGCAGAAAAACTACATTATTTAGAAGTATGGAATTAACTATTAGAAGAAACAATGAAAGAAGATAAGGTCATTTTTGAGGTTGTGTGTTCTAGGAAATGAAAAGATGTCGAGTTGGTGACGTGCAGGACACTAGCCGTTTATGAGCCCTTTTGTTCTGTCTGATGTTTAACCATGTATAGGGCTTTGATAAAAATTTGTAAAAGACATACAAAAGTAAAATTTAAAGCACATGCTTTATGAAACTAAACTCTTGTGGTGAATGCTTTGAGAGAGATAAGAATACAGGGTGCAGACTCTGAATAAGATGAAAAAAAAGGAGATAATGCCGGACAATGAGTTGATAAAAATTTTCTGCTTCTCAGATGCTATTTATTCAACATGAGGTTCGTTTTATGCATTACTTATGCCATTTTTCTAAAATTCAAAGATAGCAGAAGCTCAAGAGGAAAAAAGGAGAGAAAAAGCTTATTTTTAGTTTTATGACATATAAGTGGCTGTAAGTTTTAAGATGAAGGGAAGTTAATATTGGGATTCTGATTCAGTTTCCAATACTTTGCAGGGTATGACAGAACTAAGCTATTTAATCTCCTGGTGACTCAGTTTTCTCAGCCCTAAAATGGGGATACTACTTTTTTATCCCACAAGATTGTCATAAAAATTAGATAAAATCAGAATGTAAAGATTCTTTGAAACATATAGAATGTAGGTAAATGTTTTCTCTTAAGGCTTTTTGCACATTAGCAAAACAGGTGTTTGAAATTATAACATAGGACTCCTCCCATTATCCAAGCAATAGTGAATATTTGACAACAACATTTAAGATATTAAATTTTCAGTTTTATGTTCTACTCTTCTTTCAAAATATTAAATATTAAGATTAAAAATACTCATAAATCTTCCTTGTAGGAATCATGATGTCAAATGTCTGTCTGTTACCCATCAGATGTAAAATGTGAATCTAAGGTCTTGTGCAATCTTTCATGGACCAGAAAACATCATTTGTGCATATGTGATATATTTTAAGGTGGTACATGACCTAACGGCTTCTGTTGATGTATGGATTTTAGAATTTCCATCTGGTTGTTTCATTTCAATCCAAATAGACATGAAACATCACAAGCAATTCACAATTATCCACAATAAGACTGAAAGTACCTTCTAGATTATGATCATTTATTTGCCTTTTAGAAACATTTTTCATATATTAGAACAGAGTAAGTCCTCTCTCCATTCCTTTCAGGAAGATTAAAGAATAAATGTTTGTTGATATGTGGAGTGTTTACAATGAGCCTTGGCATTTGGCTAAATTCTGGGCATACATTCTATCATCTGCCTGTTGTACAAATTTAAGGGATGGTGCTAGCGTCATCCCCATCTTACAGATGAGGAAGCAGGCTTAGAGAGATTGGCCAACATTATCCTAAGCGAATTAACGCAGGAACAGAAAGCCAAATTTATTGCACTTTCTCACTTATAAGTGGGAGCCTAACACTGGGTACTCATGCACATAAAGATGGCAGCACAGACGCTGGGGACTACTAGAACAGGGAGGGAGGGAGGGGAGCGAGGGTTGAAAAATGAACTGTTGGATACAATGCTCAGTACCTGGGTGACAGGATCATTCATACCCCAAACCTCAGCATCATGCAATATATCCAGGTAACAAACCTGTACATGTATCCCCTGAATCTAAGTTTTATTTATTTGTTTGTTTACTTATTTATTTATTTATTTTTGAGACCAAGTTTCGCTCTTGTCGCCCAGGCTGGAGTGCAATGCTGCGATCTCGGCTCACTGCAATGTCCGCCTCCCGGGTTCAAGTGATGATTCTTCTGCCTCAGCCTCCTGAGTAGTGGGATTACAGGTGCCCCCCACCATGGCCAGCTAATTTTTGTATTTTTAATAGAGACAGAGTTTTGCCGTGTTGGCTGGGCTGGTCTTGAACTCCTGACCTCAGGCGATCCACCCACCTCGGCCTCCCAAAGTGCTGGGATTACAGGCATGAGCCACCGTGCCTGCCCGTATAATTGATTTTTAAATTTGTTTTGAGACAGGATCTCGCTCTGTCATCTAGGGTGAGTGCAATGGTGCAATCACAGTTCAGTGCAGCCTCGACCTCCAAGGCTCAAGCAATCCTCCCACCTCAGCCTCCCAAGCAGCTGGGACCACAGGAGCATACAACCAAGCCTGTCTAATTTTTGTGGTTTTTTTGGTTGTTTTGCTTGTTTGTTTGTTTGTTGTTGTTGTTGTTGTTTTTTGTAGAGACAGGGTATTGCTGTGTTTCCCCAGCTGGTCTTGAACTCCTGGGCTCAAGCAGTCCTCCTGCTTGGCCTCCCAAAGTGCTGGGATTACAAGCATGAGCTGCTGCACCTGGCCCTGAATGTAAAAAAAATTGAAAAAGAAAACAAAAAGAGAGAGATTGGCCAAATTACTCAGAGGCACTGAGCTACAAAGGGGGAAAAAAAAACAGAACTCAAATCCTGCATTGAAAGTCTAAGCTCTTAATCACGATGCTGTACACTTCTGTTGTACCTATGAGGAACTACATAGAAGATACAAAGGAAAGAGACCTATAATCACCAGAATCTCTGTTATCTGTAAGGCATCTCCATGGGCATATTCTGTCTAATCTTTGCAGCAATCCTATGGGATTGATTTTATTATCACTATTATTCTTTTCTTTTTACCAATGAGAAAATAAAGAAGCACAGAGGTCGGGAGCAGAGGAGGGTGGTAAAACACAGGCAGTGTCAGAATTGATGGCCACACAGCCTGTGGGGGTGCAGAGGAAACAGGGGGAACAGTCTGTTGGTGAGAAGAAGCTGAAGGGGTGTGGAGAATCCAAGGTCAATGGTCCACTTTCTTACAATGTGCTGTGGCTTGAATGTATCATGAGCTAACTTAATTGTAGTGAAACCCGGAGCTGCCCCTGGGCTACTAAGCTGCAAGAAAGTAAACCCAATGCCAGTTACCTCTTTATCATCATCTGGGAAGGTGGTAGTGAAACCAGAGTCCAGGATACCAGAGCCAAAAGGTGGAAAGTGAATAATTCCTGCTGATACCATTTCAGCACCTGGATCTAGCTATACCTGAGGCCTTCACTGAACTTTGTTATATTGGCCAGTATCATTCTCTGTTGTACATAAACCTATTAGAGAGACATTTCCATAGATCTTAGTAGCAAGATTCCTGAAAACAGATACCCATTGCTTTTTATAGCGCAAATATTCAACTTTCCTATCCATAGGACCACAACATATCTGGAAAGCAAGGGTTGACATGAGAGATTTTCCCAAGGTGACACAGCTCGTGAACACGGAGGCTGAGATTAAAGACTTGAAATTAAAATCCTGACCTCCCCACTCCTGGTTAGGACAAAACAAGTTGACATTTTATGTAATTGTTCAGCACACTGAGTTTTATAAAATTCTATTTTAGATAATACTTCAGATCATGTTTCATAACCACAGCTTCACAAGAAACTGAAGGATAGTTTCTATTTGTGGTACCTGTTGAAATACTTTTGGGGAATAAAAGGATGAGAAAAAGAATTTTAAAAGGAAACAAGCATTTATTGAATACTCCTTATTGTCTAGCACTGTGAAGGCATTTTGGCATGGATTATCTCATTTATTCCTCAAAATAAGTCTTAGAAGTGATTATCCTCATTTCCACTGTGTGGATAAAAAAAAAATTGAGTCCAAACTCAGCCATCTGCCTTCATCTCCATACTTCTAACAGTGGCAGTATTGGGCCTTTCTATACACAGTCAACTGGGAGAGAGGGTCTCTGTCCTCAAGGGGCTTATGCTCCTTCTGTGGGATTTGTGGCAGGAAGACCATCCATTCTTGAGATGAAGCCTCGCACCTTCACCTCTGAGCTGTGACCTTGGACAAGTTGCTTTATTACTCTGAACCCCATTTCCTATCTGTAAATTCAGGATAATACAACGTGACCTGCAGGAATGTTGTGAGAATTGTTAAACAAGTATGCGTGCGAAACAGAGGATACTAGAGGCTGGAAAGGGTGGGTGGAAGCGAGGGAAGGATGAGAAGAGATTTGCTAAAGGATACAAAATTGCAGCTAGATGGGAAGAATAAGTTCTAGTGTTCTGTAGCACTGTAGGATAGCTATAGTTGACAATAATATATTGTTTCAAATAGCTAAAAGGAGGGTATTGAATGTTCCCAACACAAAGAAATGATAAATGTTGAGAGCTGATGGAAATGCAAATTACCTTGATCTGATCAGTATACATTATATGTATCAAAACAACCTCATGTACTCCTTGAATATGTACAATTATTTGTCAGTTAAAAAACTAAACTGAAATAAAATTTAAACATACATGTGTGACATACAGAAGGATTTCAGGACCAAATTTAATGGATGACTTTATATGGTTTTTTAAATCATCCTCAGAGAGGTATCATCTCTGATTAATCCCTCCCTGCTTCTCAGCACACTTCTCTTGGTTCTGAGATGCTGAATTTTTTGACTGTTCCCCTCCAACTCTCTGACTTCCTCTTTGCCACCTCTGCCCTCTCTCCTTGGCCTCTCTGAGATGGAGGTACCCAGGGCACAGTCCTGGGCTTTCTTATCTCTGAACGTTGCTCCAAGGTGGTCCTATTTATATGTGTGGTTTCAAATATCATCTACTCACTGAAGGCACCCAAATCTATGTCCCCTGCACTCACCAGTCCCCTGACAGCCAGCATCATAACTCTGCCTGCCTATTCAACATCACCAATAGGGTGTGTAGAAGGCATCTCAAATCTACCGTGCTCCGAAACAACCCCAACTCAGTTTTGTCCTCTCCAGGTCAGAATGGCACCTCCATCCACTCAGTTGCTTTTATTAAAATCTCCCAAATCCATTCTTAATGTCTTTATATCCTTCAAATCTCTATGCCCTTCATCCAATTTCTAAAGGGGGCTTGGTTCCTTTCCCTAAACCATTACATCTGTGCACTTTTCTCCATAAATGTTGGCGTCATCCTAGGCTAACCTGCCATTATCTCTCACCTGGATGACCTTAAGAACCCCCTAGTTGGTCTCCTTGCTTCTATTCTTGTTGCTCAATAATCCATTGTTGACACAGCAGAGAATAATTTCTTTCTTTCTTTCTTTTTCTTTTTTTTTTTTTTTTTTTTGAGACGGAGTGTTGCTGTCTCCCAGCTGGAGTGCGGTGGGGCGATCTCGGCTCACTTCAAGCTCCGCCTCCCGGGTTCATGCCATTCTCCTGCCTCAGCCTCCCGAGTAGCTGGGACCACAGAATAATTTCTAAAAATACAACTCAGATCATGCTACTCCGTGCTTAGCATCTTTTAACAGGTGCACATTACACACAATATAAGCCCAAATTTCTCAGCATGATCTACAAAACCATACATTCCTCTCTACCCACGCTGTAACCACACTGGCTTTCTTTCTATTCCGTAACTCACTGAGCACACTCCCTTCTTATAGCTTCTAACGATTAATCTTATTAATCGTTTCTTCTTTTTAGGATATTCCTCGTGGCTGGTCCCTTCTTTTTATTCTGATCTTGGCTCAAATTTTACATCCCCAGGTAAAATTTTACCTAATTTGATAACTAAAGAAAACTTCCATTCAATATCCTTGCTTTATTATCTTCATATCCTTATAGCCTTCTAAAAGCATCTTCTTTATTCATATATTTTCCTCATATTATCTGTGTTCTACTAAAATGTAAGCTCCATAAAGACAGAGAACTTAGTTGTCTTGTTATCACTATATCTGTAGCACTGAAATATTACCCAGTGCATGTTAATTATTCAATAAGTATTTATAAGATTAATTAATTAGGTGCTTAACTAATACATAGAATATACAATTAACTTATATGGCATAGAAGCACATATAATCACTAACAATACCAAAAAAATTCATGCTATTTTTTTGTGCCTAATCAACCATCCATCAAAATCCCTGTATCTCAGTGACATTAGAACAAACAACTTTCTCAGAGTTCATAGAATTGCCCACCTTTCAGTGAATTCAGGAATACTATTTTATTTGAGAGTTACCCAAGGCAATTCATGTCTTGAGCTGATGTCAAATGCTTTAAAAACTCACAGTTGATTCTTAATTGAATTAAATTTACTGCATATTTACGGAACACCCATCATGTATCGGCTGCAGCGCTAGACCTTGCAGAGAGAGGTTAATAATAAGTGGTATTTGGGGGTGCATTTATATTTTGTTTTACATCTGTGTGCAGCAACAATCAAGGCTGAGATGAAGGTGGAATTCAGCCCTGCCTCTTCATGTCTGCTGGAGTGATATGGCAAGGTCCACAGATGCCTTAGCCATAGGTAGAAAGGAGGTCTCTGAGTAGAAAGAACTGATATGCTCAGATAAGCTGACAAGCTTTACTGCCTTGACACCCCTCCAACATCTTGCTTCTAAAAGTGGGGTCTGCAGACAAGCAGCATTGGCCTCAACTGGTGGTGCAGAACCTCAGGTGCTACCCCAGGCCTGATGAATCAGAATATCCAATCAAGCAAAACCCCCAGGTAATCTGTGTTCGTATTAAAGTTTGAGTAGTACTTCATTAACAACGTCACATAAATGGGCTCAAGGCATTCTCTCCTCTGGTGCCCCAATTGGGTCTCACTCCCCTACAGACCACTGGGCAAGCAAGGACTGTGGTGGTGTTCTGGGATCCCCAGGTGGGGATCCCTGGCTGGGAGTACACTTGTTCATAGGGCATCAGCCCTGAGGATTCCCAGCCATATCTGAACAGCCCTGGGCAGGAAGTGTGAGATGGGACAAGAGGCAGTGGTGTCCAGCTTATTATGGTAGCTAAGGAGATGCCTAAGGGAACTCGAGTGACCTATGTGAAGTGTCAAAGATAGATTTTGACAGTTCCATTTATTTATTCAATAACAGCTTATGGAACATCTCCTATACACCAATAGAGGGAGGCAGAGAGCGTGGTGAATGCAACATTGCATAATACTGTTGGGAAAAGGGTCCCGATTTCAAGGAAGCTGACAGCCAGACTCTGTCATTTCCTAGCTGGTTAACTTTGGGTAAATTATTCAACCTCTTTAGATTTTATTTTCCTCCAGTGCAAAATCAGGGTAACAATAGTTGCTGTCTTTTAGAATGGTTGCATAACTGAATGAAACAATGCATACAAATTGCAAAGCTCAGTGCCTGAGCCACATTATAAAGGATCAATAAATATTAGCTGCTGCTGTCACCACCACTACAAACCCTGGATGCTAGATGCTAGGGCAATGGTTCCCAACCTTGGCTGAGTGAATGTCAAAGTTACCTGGGGAACGCAGTACACTGTTGGTAGGAATGTAAATTAGTGCAGTTGCTATGGAAAATAGTGTGGAGGTTCCTCAAAAAACTAGAAATAGATATATCATTTGATGCAGGAATCCCATTACTGGGTAAATATCCAAAAGGAAGGAAATCAGCATATCAAAGTGATATCCACACTCTGATGTTTATTACAGCACTGCTCACAGTAACCAAGATATGGAATCAACCTAAGTGTCCATCAATGGATGAATGGATGAAGAAAATATAACATATGTATGGAATGGAATACAATTCAGCCATTGAAAGAATGCAACTCTGTCATTTGCAGCAATATGGATGCAACCAGAGGTCATTATGTTGAGTGAAATAAGCCAGGCCCAGAGAGATGAATAGCATATGTTCTACTTATACATGGGAGCTAAAAAGGTTGATCTCATGGAGGTAGAGAGTAGAATTATGGTTACCAAAGACTAGGAAGTAAACAAGACAGGAGGGATGAAGAGAAATTGGTTAATGGGTACAAAAATAAAGTTAGATAGAAGACGTAAGTTCTGATGTTTGATAGCACAGCAGGATGACTATAGTAAATAATTTATTGTATATTTCAAAATAGCTTGAAGATTTGGAAAGTTCCCAGCACAAAGAAATGATAAATGTTTGAGGTGATGGAGTTCCTAATTAATCATAACACATTGCATGCAGGTATCAAAATATCACAAGTACTCCGTAAATGTATACAACTATTATAGATCAATAAAAAAGGGAGAGAAAAACAACTGAAGTTATTTGGGAGCTTTTAAAATTTGCTGATTCTTAGCCACATCCCAGGCCAACTAAATCATAATATTTGGGGATAAAAGCCAGACATCAGTATTTTTTAAAGCTCCTCAGTTGATTCTGTAAACAAGTTCAAGTCCAGCTGCTCACTGCTCAAAAGCCAAAATGTGAGAAGTGAGGTGCAGTGAAAGGAAAGCAGCTTTATTCAAACACCAGCACTTGGGAGATGGTTGGACTGGAGCCCCAGATAAACCATCTCAATATTTTAGGCAAGTGAGTGGATTTAAGAAGGGAAACTTTACATGGAAAGCATGCAGGTGTGGTGCAGAGTCTTGTGTGTCTTGTTCCGACGGCCATCTTGCATTATTGTCCACCTGGAGTGAGGCCTGGTGCCATCTTGACAATGCTTGGGTTGTAATAATAGATTAATCACTTTGAGGTAATCTCTAGATGGGGAGAATTCCACTGCTGGGTCTTCCCTTCTGGTTTAAGATTAGCCCCTGGAATTTCTAAGCAAGCACATCATTAGATAAGCAAGCACTGTGAAAGAGAGTGCCTCGTGGGAAAAGAAAGAAGGAGTTTCAAAATACATTTCAAGGCTTAGACAAGAAGAGACAGAAAAAAAGTTCTTTACAATGCATTTTAAAGCCAAGCCACTCAAATACAATTCCAAGGTGTAGCCAAAGTATACCTTGTACCATGGAATCTAAGATGATTTTAGGAAAGTTCACCTTCTCTCTGGGGCGCTCACAGTCTTCCAGAGAAGATCAATATGCAAAGAGATAATGATAATTCTATGTTCCAAATATGTGCAAGGAGATATGAAAAAATGACAGCAGGACTGCTCAGTCTGAAAGCCATGTGAAGTACTGGGAAAAAAGTACCTCACACTATTTTTCTTGTTTTTTTTGTAAAAGAAAGTGACTGCCCATGCATGACATATAGTTGTGGGGAAAGAAAAAGGTGATTCTCACAGCAAAATGTAAGTAGGTCATTGCAACCCAGACTGACCCCAGCCACTGGCAGTTCTAAAGAGGTCCTGGGTGTTCATTAACCTCTGGATATCTGAGCTTACTCCTTTGTGAGATAAGTGGGTAATGGTGATGCTCTCTAAGGACCTGTCAGAGGGTGAAGAGAAAAGCCATCATTACCTGCCCCAAAGAGGTGTTAAAAGATTCAGTTAGATGCAGAAACCTGGAGATGCTCTGCAGTCCAGGAAAGGTACATGAGATAGGTATGATCCCTTGCCCATCAGCAGTGTGGCGCACCAGCAATCCATGATTCCTCTAATTGCTTTTGGTCAAAGAGTCTTGATAAGTCAATCCCCCACTTCAGAGTTCACACCAAGAACAAAGAAACCTGATAAAACTGGTTTGACAGCCGGGCGCGGTAGCTCACACCTGTAATCCCAGCACCTTGGGAGGCCGAGGCAGGTGGATCACAAGGTCTAGAGATGGAGACCATCCTGGCCAACATGGTGAAACCCCATCTCTACTAAAAATAGAGGTGCGTGCCTGTAGTCCCAGCTACTCAGGAGACTGAGGCAGGAGAATCGTTTGAACCTGGGAGGCACAGGCTGCAGTGAGCTGAGATTGTGCCACTGTACTCCAGCCTGTCGACAGAATGAGACTCTGTCAAAAAAAAAAAAAAAGAAAAACTGGTTTGACTGGTTGAACTGTGTCCATTCCAAAAGATATGTCCCAGTCCTAAACCTCCGTACCTGTGAATGAGACCTTCTTTGGAAATAGGGTCTTTGTGGATGTAATTAAGTTAAAATGAGATCATACTGGATTAGGATGGGCTCTAAATCCAATGACCTGTGCCCTCATAAGGAGAGAGAGATACAGAGAAAGGGAAGAAGGCCATGTGATGACCGAGGCAGGAATTGGGGCCATGGAGTTACAAGCCCAGGGGCACCAAGTATTGCTATACCAGACGCCAGAAAGAGGCAAGAAAGGATCTTCCCCTGGAGTCTCTAGGGGAGAGGATGGTTCTGCTAATACCTCGATTTCTGGACTTCTGGCCTCCAAAGCTGTGAGATCACATATTTCCATTTTAAACCATGCAGTTTGTGATAATTTGTTACTGCAGCTCTGGGAGACTAATACGACTGGAGATCTGTCCTTTCTCAAATAAGAATGGGAAATTACTTACAGCCATTAGCTCTGATTTGAGAGCAGCCAAACAGATAAATCACTATCCACCAGGGATTGAATCTGGGTGCCCTGACTCTCACTAGCCAAAGATCCAGAGGTCTAAATTTTCATGAGTGCTTTGCAAAGGGTTCACGGCTTTTATTTTGCTCAAGGCAAAGACAAAATCTGACTTAGGTAGACTTTGTTGAAATCAATTGGATTTTAAAAGATTTAAGTGAAGATTTCCAATTGTGTTGGATCTGTCTGGTCACATGGTCACCAGTACCAGGACCCTGTCCCACAAACGTAATTCTTATTAAAATATAGAAGGGGAATGGTTCAGGTCAAAGAACTTTAGATTCTTTTAGCTTCCTGAGAGCTGACCATATTTGGTTTCAAGCCAGACTCATCCAACATTGCAATATTGTGTTTATAGTTTCTTCCCAATCTTGCCTCCTTCCATAATTATAATGTATTAGGCCATTCTTGCAATGCTATAGAGAAATACCTGAGACTGGGTAATTTATAAGAAAAGAGGTTTAATTAGCTCATTGTTCAGGAAGCTTCCAATCATGGTGGAAGGCAAAGGGAGAGCAGATGCTTCACATGGCAAGAGCTTCACACGGCAGGAGCAGGAGCAAGAGAAGAGAGCAAATTGCGGGGGCGGGGGAAGGTGTTACACACTTTTAAATGACCAGAATCTCGTGTGAACTCAGAGTGAAGACTCACTCATCACCAAGGGGATGGCCCAAGCCACTCATGAGGGATCCGCCCTCACTATCCAAACACTTCCCAGTGGGTCCCACCTCCAACATTGGGGATTACGTTTCAACGTGAGACTTGGGTGGGGACAAATATTCAAACTATATCATATAATATATACCTCCAGATGTTCCTCACAAAATAGATCCCAGTTTTCATCTTTGCAGGACCTCCAGACTTTGGGGCATGTAGATTTCCCTACTTACCCCCGTAATTTTCTAAGACCTGTTGGTCTACCTATGGCTAAAGCACTCATATTTATTTGTTTAATGATATTTATGCTGTCTCTTCTCTGTGCCTGGAATTGGTCTAGATGCTGGGGAGGGAACAGGAAACAGAAAAGACAAGGTCCCTGCCCTCTAGGAGCTCAGCTGCAGCATCATAAAAAAAACCTACATTACGGAGACTTGAAAGAGCAAAGAGGCAAAATTGAGGCCCCTGTCAAGAGATCTTTAGCATAGTAGATAAGAGAAGAAGCATAAGGGGTAAAATGTATTTTAAAGCACTTAGCCAGGAAAGCAAAGAGAAAAGATGAATCAATTGTGGAAATGAAAGGATTAGTTCAGGAGAAACACAGCGATGCTTGTTGCAACACAAAGATAGAGAGAGGGGAAGCTGATTTTTTTTTTCCTTTAGCTCAAGTCACTTAATTATGCTTGAATATTAAACCCCTAACTGGTTAATGGTATCAGCACAACTGTAAATGGCTGATTTTCATTCTGAGGAAGGTAATAGTTCAGGGTGGGCAACAAAGGTCACCCTGCCAGCCATACGGTTTTGACGTTTTCCCTAACCCCTGCATACCTTGGTTTTCTCATCTTTTATATATTTTTCAAAAGGATAATGACATCTATCACCTATGGCAGCTGGGAAGGATTAAATGAGATAATGCAAACAAAATGCATCTCAAGTAGTTGGCAAACAATGTTAGATATTATTTTCATAAGCTATCTATGAAATGTTTACTAACTAGAGTACTCCTATTTGACAGCTTTGTTTACCATGCTTGGATTCACAAGCCCCTAATTTGTTTTCCTTGCAGAAACCAAGTGCTGCCTTTCATTTCTTTTCTCATCCTAAATTTAGAATTTGAGATGGTCAGCTCCTTCTGCAGGGCTAACTGTGGCTCTTCCGTGCTTTGTTTATCCAATGAATATTGATTTAGTGCCTCCTCCTAGTGCAAGGGACATAGCAGTGAACTAAAGAAAGTCTCTGTCCTCTTGCAGCTTACATTCTAGTGACAGAGAAAATGAAATAAGGTCAGGTAGTGTGAAATGTTTGAAGGATATACAAAGCAAAATTAATAATTGTTGGACATCTATTAGGCATCAGGGCTGTGGAGGCTGGGGACGCAGCTGCACACGCAGAGATGGCATTACAAGCTGGACTAATGCTGTAATGCAAAGTAATGAGTAATCTCTGGAAGAGCAAAGCTATCACAGAACTAAGCATGCTGATTAATGCTAGAAAGGACATGCTGATCAATGCTAGTATGGGCATGCTGATCAATGACAGTATGGGCTTGCTGATCAAAGCTAATATAAGTATGCTGATCAATGCTAGCATGGGCGTGCTGATCAATGCTAGTATGAGTGTTCTTATCAGTGCTAGTATAAGCCTGCTGATCAATGCTAGTACTGGCGTGCTGACCAGTACTAGTACGGGCGTGCTGATCAATGCTAGCATGAGTGTGCTGATCAATGCTAGTATAAACCTGCTGATGAACGCTAGTATGAGCGTACTGAACAATGCTAATATGGGCATGCTGGTCAATGCCAGCATAGGCGTGCTGATCCATGAGCAAAGAGAACACATGCTGAAGTCGAGGGCTTTAACAATAACTTTTGTAAATACTACCCTCTAATCCGCAATTAAGTTTACTACCTTCATCCTAAACCCCAGATGTAAATTTTCAAAGAGAAGGAGAAGGAGAGGAAGGAAGGAGAAGAGGAGGAAGAGGAGAAGGAGGCAGTTGGAATAAATATACAGGAACAGAACTTACTTTGATCTTTCTAAAAGCTTAACGTTGGATTTTAATTTCTACTCTAAGCAGGAAATTGAAGTAGAGTTTGCCTAAAATAATTTGAGAATATTTCGTCTTCATTTAATCAGGAAATTCCTCCAGAACTGTTTTCACCTGAAAGTTTGGTTAAGTAAAAAGAAAAGCATGCAGATTCCAACAGGGAAGAGGAAATCCAGAGCTTGGGCCTGGAGGGGCCTTCTCAATTTTCTTGGAAGTCTCCCCAGTCATCACCTCTACCTCCTCCCTTCAGGAAGCTCTGCCCTAACAATAATTGTCCTCTCTTAGCCAGGTGGAGGGACAAAGGGGCTTTAGCAAAACATCACCTCCGAGGGTGGTCAGTCCTGTTGGACATTTTAATCAGCACTTGGGAAAGCAGCTCCAGTATTTCCCTGCCCTGGTACTGACAGCTGAAGCATCCTTCCTCCCCACCCTCTTTGTGCCCCCTGGCAACTACAAATTGCTCCTGCCCCAGGGGACCGTGAGCTGTGAAAAGCTTCAAAGTCAGAAAAATGTGGGCTTGGTCACCTCCTCTGTCAATTGCCAATGGTGTGTCTTTGGGCAGTAAGCTGAACTTCTCTGATGTTGTTTCCCCTTCTATAGTCTGCATATAGGGATTAAACACCAGCATGGATGTCAATCATCTGGCCCACACTAAGTGTTCAATGAATGGTCTCCAGGGCCTTTTTTACCGACCTCAGATAATGAAAGCCCACTTAAAGCCTGTGGGTCCTGAAAGCTGAGAGGGATTCACAGCTTGGCCAACCATGGAAAGATAATCAGAATGGAAAGAAGAGAGATGTATAATTGGGAAATTTCAGTCCCCCTCTGTTTCTCTGGCTTTCTTGTCCATTCACAAAAGCCATTTTAGCCCATATTCACTTATTCTCATATGTAAAATGAGGACTTAACAAGTCTCTTGTTCCCTGAGCTGGCCATCTGAAGCTCATTGGTGCCACAGGGCTAACCTTGAAGTTTGATTAAAACAGTGACCTTCAGAGCAGTACTTTTCAGCTTGCACGGGAGATTTTTCACATGTATCATTTCATTTGATGATCACACTTTTTTTCTGAATTTTTATTTTCCAGATGATCCTGAACTGAGATCCAGAGCTGCAAAGGGCTTGTGCCAGACCTAAGTGAGTTACAGAGTTGGCCTTAAACCCAATTCTCATGACCAGTGGTGATTGCGATGATGATGGTGATGGTGATTCTGAGGATGATGATGATAGTGGATTTTTCTTCACAGTGTCTAGCAGTATTCCTGGCACATAATATGCATGGACCTATGCTGGAATGAGTTAATATCCATAAAGGGTCCCGTGAGGCAAGCTCCAGAGACACGGAGGAAGGCCATACAGCAATAGCATGAAACACAGCTTTGAAGTCCTGGGGCCAGGGAAGGGCACAAGTTGTGGCTGAGGGGATGCTCATGTGTGCTTACCTGCTCATTTCTCAGGGAGGTTTCCCTGTTGGAGCAGCTGCCACATTCCATGGCTCCTTTCTCTGCCTTTTGCTTTGATTAATTGCACCTTTCATGATTCATATCGTCTAATTGCCTTCCAAATGGGTTATTCCTGGGTGGTAACCTTATGAGGGTAGGTTTGTGGGTCTCTGGAGCATCTTAAGTATGATGTTGCAGTCATAACGAAATGAGGCATGATCTCTTGATGGCACAAGACATGCAGGGAGGGTGTGCCTTGTTCTCTAAATCAGCGCTATTCTGTAGAACTTTCTCTGCTGAAGGAAATATGCTGTATCTGCACCATCCAATATGGAAGCCACTAGCCACATGTTGCTATTGAACATTTCAAATGTGGGTAGTGTAACTTGTAACTGAATTCTTAATTTTATTGAATTCAAATTAATTTAACTTTATGTGTAAGTAGCCACCTAGGGTAGTCGTGTGGCTACCAAATTCGACAGTGCCGTCTCTAGAGGAATCAAAAATCTTAGGATTCAGCAGGGTGATGTTTGAATGCCACTACAGTCACTCAGTGCCTTCATGACCTTGGACATGTCAGTTAAGCTCTCTGAGCTTCAGTGTTCTCTTCCACAAAGTAGGTTTAGTAATTTCTTTTCCTTGTAGTTGTCGTAATGATTTCATAGTATACCATGTGTTTACTGTCTAGAACAGTGTCAGGTGCATAAAATGGAAACCCATTAAGTTGAAGGTTATTAATACTATGTGTCCACTTGGAAATCCAAACCACATGTTACAGATAGGAAATTTCAGTGGCAACATTTCCTTCTTGTGAGCTTTCATGGGGAAAAAAAAAGGGAATCTAGGACCAATTTACCTGTGATTTATGCATCCAGCATTATCCTCATTCCTATTGTTATTATGGAGAGAGGCTTACAGGAAAATGTTCACCTACTTAGAATATATGTTATAGAGTGTGTTGAGGCCCAGGAAGCTGCTGTGGCCAGAATGTACCTTAGGGACATTTTGAGGGGTCACCAGTTCTGCTGTCATATTCTTGACCAGGCTTTGTGCCAGGTCATGTAGCTCCCAGAATGCATCTTCTGGGTCTGGAGCTCCATGCTATTCTTCTACCTAGAATGTTATCCTGCACTCAAAACAACACCCCTTTGTCTGCCTTACTAATTTGCTCTCCTCTTGGATATTCCTATGGCGTCATTCAAACATTGTTCCTCTTGGAGTCTTCAGTTACCTCTTCTCTGTGCCCCTCGAACAAACCTTTGTTGCAGCACCATTGGGAGGTCTGCATGCCCAACTTCCTATAAAAGGATTGTATCTTTCAATCTCTAGAAATTCTCAGAGCTTAGTACACAACCTGGTATGTAACAGGATCTATAAATGTTTGACAAGACAATCATAATAACAACAAAGATGATAATGTGGTGGTGATGATGGTGATGATGGCGACAATAAGGATGACGGTGATGATGGTGATAATAATGTTGATGGAAATAATGATGGTGAATGATGGGGACAATAGGGATGATGATGGTGTTGATGTTGATGGTGATTTTGATGATGATGATGATGATAATGAGAGCAAACATTGACATAGTGGTTAACACACACCAGACACTGTTATAAATGCTTTATATATATATATATCACATTATATTTATTTCTCATAACAAGTCTACAAAGCAGCTGTTATTTTGTCCCTTTTTCACTGACAAGTAGAATAAGGCTCAGTGAGTTTAAATAATATTTTCAAGGTTAGATGATCTTAGAAGTAGATTTCTACCTCTTCATCAAAGTGGCCACCTTTTCAAGAGCCCGCACTACAAGACTGCTGAAGGATCTCTCCCAAGATACCTGGCTCCCAACATCTTTTTGCCAATGACCCCACTATAAGAACAAATGTTGCTCTGAGTCCTGTTGATTTGGGAGCTAAAGAACCAAGCCCCTTGATTTTCAGCATAAGTTGTCAAGCCTTGGAAACAGCCCATATGGCTCCTGAGGATGGGAGCACATCCCCCATCCCTTCCCAATTCCCAACCACTTCTCACTCGGACAGCTGCAGTGGAATGATTTACAGCCACTTGGTGTTTTCCAGCAGGAAGCTAAAAGAGACCACATACTGTGAAATACCAATTGCAGAGCCTCTCGCAGAAAGCAGTAGCTGGTGACTTTCTGCAGACCTGCTTGCCTTCATCCCCAGTCCCCCAGCCCCCAGCTTTTTAATGAAGGGTTCAGCTGGTCTTATGGCAGTCCTGCCTTAACTTGGCTCTCAGCAGCTGGGGTGGGGAGTGGGTGGTGGGGGGTGGGGGGTGGGGGCTGGGGAAAGACATTGAAATTAGGGCTGAGTGAGATAAAAGATACACATTGGTGAGTTTTATGAGTAGTGAAATCTTTCCGTGTTTCCACTGAGCTTCAGGGTTTTCTTTTCCTTCACATTCTCCTTCTTATCTGTAACAAATTGGCTCATTTAACAAATATTTATTGAGCCCTTTCATGTGCTGAGACACGTGCAAGATGCTGGGGACACTGGGCTGGAAGAATATCCAGCTACTGCCCCAGGAAGCTTCTTAGGTTAGTGGGGTGGTGGGTAAAGGTAAATATTTGCTATGCAGTGTGATAAATCCTATGACAGACTGAGCCTGGGGGATGCTTCAGAAGCACGAGGGAGGAGGATCTCACTCTGCGTGAGGAAATCAGGGAAGGCTTCACAAAGGGGAGGGTGTGATGGGCATTTGGACTGTGCCTCTAGGAATGGCATGAATGAGAAGGCTGGGAGGGAAGCCCTGGCAGAGGGAACAGCTTGCACAAAGGCCTGGCGGCATGAGAAGAGGTTGTGATGGCTGGTCTCATGTGTTTGCTCGTCTAGGTTGTAGTCCACAGCTATTTAATTAAACACAAATATGGGCGTTGCTGTGAAGGAATCTTATTGATGTAGTTAACATTTATAATCAGTTGATTTTAAGTAAAAAAAATTACTCTTTAGAATATGGGTGGGGCTCCCTCAATCAGGTGAAGGACTTCAGAGCAAAACTGAGATTTCCTGGAGAAGGAGAAATTCCGCTTCAAGTCTGCAGCACAAAAGCCTGCCTGAGTTTTCAGCCTGGTGGTGATAATTAGCTGATCAAGTAACCTATCAGTGTGGGGGCAATAAGGTACCCGTAAAGGAGAAAACGAAACTGTTTTTCTCTCTACTCATACTCAACACACTCCACTTCAGTCACCGACATGTGTGGGGCTTTTTTTCCTTCACCTAACAAGGCATTTTCTAGTGGACACCAACTTGATGTCCTTTAATTCAATTAAATTCAATCCTGATGCCATCTACCTGGAGCAGTGTCAGATTCCACAGGTTAAGGGCTCCATTGCACAAGACTACCTCTACTTCACAAGCCAATGGCAACTGCCACCTTGCAACCCCTTCTTCTGACCAACCAGCTATAAATTAGGGTTCCCACAACCCCTTCTCAGCCAGGCTCAGTGGCTCACACCTGTAATCTCAGCACTTTGGGAGGCCAAGGGCAAGTGGATCCTTTGAGCCGGGAAGTTCGAGACCAGCCTTGGCAACATGGTGAAACCTCGTCTCTACCAGAAGTACAAAAATGAGCCAGTTTCGTAACCTAGCCTCAACCGCTTGCTGGCCTGCAAAATCATGTAAGCCAATCCCTTGAAGTAAATCTCTTAGTATGCATATATGTATAGGTATAGCTATCTTCTTGGTTGTGCGTCTTTGGAGACCCCTGACTGTGTGTAGGAAATGGGTAATGTTTCTGGGTGGCCGGAGGATAGGGAATATGGTTGGGAGTGGAGGAAGACACAGCTTGTGAAGGAGTAGGAAGATGACAACTTTTTCGTGAGGATGTTGGGGAGCCATGAAAATGGAGTGTGGGTTTGATTCTGGTGTACGTTTCAGAAAAGTCATCTTCATGGCTAAGGACAATGGCCCTGTTACCTTCTCTGTGTGTCTTGTGTTTTCCCTGTCTCATTCCCGTTCTCATGGGATCATCCCAGGGATGCTACACACAAGCAGGGGTCATGGTCTCTCTATACAGAAGCAGGGGTCATGGTCTCTAACAGAAATAATTATGAGCATGAGTTCCAAAATCAGACAGACCCAGGTTTGGATACCAGCTCTGCCGCTTACTTGATGTGCAACTTGGTCGAGGTTCCTAAGTTCTCAGAGCCTTTTCTCAGTCCCCAGTCCTTTCATGTGGAAGATAAGGGGACAACGGTCCTCACCTATAGGGTTGTGGTGAGGATGAAATAAAAGTGCTGTAATCCCAGCACTTTGGGAGGCTGAGGCAGGCAGATCACCTGAGGTCAGGACTTCAAGACCAGCCTGACCAACATGGAGAAACCCCGTCTCTACTAAAAATACAAAAAAAAAAAAAAAAAAATTAGCTGGGCGTGGTGGCTCATGCCTGTCATCCCAGCTACTCAGGAGGCTGAGGCAGGAGAATCACTTAAACCTAGAGGCCGACGTGGCGGTAGGTGGAGATGGCGCCATTGCACTCCAGCCTGGGCAACAAGAGCAAATCTCCATCTCAAAAAAACAACAACAACAAAAGGCACCTATGGAGTTGTGCTGTGTATCCCCTTTATGCTTCTGTGTTCGTCTGTTCTCATGCTGCTAATAAAGACATACCCGAGACGGGGCAATTTATAAAGGAAAGAGGTTTAATGGACTCAATTCCACGTGGCTGAGGAGGCCTCACAATCATGGCGGAAGAGTAAGGGACATCTTACATGATGGGAAGCAAGACAGAGTTTGTGCAGGGGAACTCCCCTTTATAAAACTGTCAGATCTCATGAGACTTATTCACTATCAGGAGAACAGCACGGAAAAGACCCACCCCCATGATTTAATTACTTCCCATCCTGTCCCTCCCATGACATGTGGGAATTACGGGAGCTACGATTCAAGATGAGATTTGGGTGGGGACACAGCCAAACCATAGCAGCTTCTTAATCTTCTCTGTGCTCCATAAGCTGAAACCTCTTCCACTGCATCATCCCTGGATTCCCCGTCCCTCCAGTTTCCAGCTGGATTTGGTCCACGGGCTGCACCTTAGAGAGCAGGAAGTGGGTATTGCTCACCCGCTGGCTTTCTGCACCACCCTGAGCTGCTGTCAGGCAGCCCTCTCCTAAAGCCCTGGTTCCTCTCGAGTTCCCTTCACTCCTTCAGGATGAGTGGTTTTCTACTGTTGCTAGCCCTGGTAGTCCTTTATCACATCCCTTAATCTGACCCACACCTTTGTAAATAGAACCCTTATTCAACTCTCTTCCATTACATCTTTGGGTGTGCCCACTACATACTATGAATTCAATGCATGTTATTTATGGCGAGCTATTATTAACTTTAATAAAACTGAAATACAAAGAGACCGTATTGACTTGCTTAAGGTCATACAAATGGCTTTCGCTTAGCGAGAACCATGTGTACATCAGCTGTTTTACACTCACAATAAACTTCAGCAGTCACTATTATTATCAACTCCATCGGCAGGTGAGAAAACTGACGCAGAGAAAGGTAAGACCCTTGTCAGCGTTTGCACAGCTTATATAAGGCAGACCCTGGATTCAAACCCAGAACCTTGACACTTGCACTGTGCCACAGTGATGACCCCTTTTTTTCTGACCTACCCTAAAATCCCACAGTTGGTGCTCTACCCTATGTTGCCTATGCTCTTGCTTAATGAATCAAGACATCTATCTCTGTTTCGAGTCACAGCCGCCCCCACCTTCCGAGTAGATAAAATCAGACTGGAAGTTTGCAGAAGCAAAGAGGGATTGGGATGTGGGGCGGGGATGGACCAATCTCAGCCAAATGTGTAATTTGTTGCCAGAAGCCCCTGGAATCAAATCAGAGCATTGTCTTTAGATCTGCCAGAAAACCACCCCCGCCTGCCCTCAATCATTTTGGATTCTGGGGAGGATTTATCAGGCAGTGAGAGATGTCGACTCCCCAGGATTGGGGCTCACAGGATAGGTTTGCCTGGGCCCTCTGCTGGCTCCTTGGCAGCCCCAGTTGACAGCCTCAGAAACTCGGTTTCTTTTGCAGAATAGTCTGGGTTAATACAGCGCTGCCATCAATTACAGTGCAAGGCTGGGGAGCTGGCCATCCCTCATGTCTTCACAAGCCTGCTCAAATCAAATTGTCTGGACCCTGCAGCCTATTCTTCCAGTTTAGAGCTGAGATCTCACACTCAGAATTAAAAGGCACCTGTTCTGTCCTCTAATTTGAAATGTCTTTGCATCAGAATTGTTGGTATTTGTCAGGCTGTAGCCTCATGAGTATTTGATGTCAGGATAACAGGACTTTGAAGTTCAGCAATTCGTTTAGTTTCCTTTCAGTTTTTTTCTTCCAGTTCTACTCTTCTTTTACTTTCTTCTTCTATCCGATAAAAAAATTAATTCAATACTGTATTTCAAAAAGAATCAGGATGCTATGATCCTGTTTTTGTAATCTTATTTCTATCTGTTGATCTTGCTTCTATTAGGATATAAGCATAAGATGTCTGGAACGATCTTCATCCAATGCTAGCCATCATTATTTCTAGATGGTGGAATTTCTAGATGGTGGAATTTGGGGTACATTTTTTACTCTTTCTTTGCACTTTTCTGAATTATTTGTTAATTATTTCTTTTGTTTTGCTTTTGTTTTTGATTTTTGAGATACAGCCTCGCTCTGTTGTCCAGGCTAGAGAGCAGTGGTGCCATCCTGGTTCACTGCAGCCTCAACCTTCCGGACTCAAGCAATCCTGCCTCAGCCTCCTGAGTAGCTGGGACCGTAGGCATGCACCACATGACCAGCTAATTTTTTATAGAGTTGGGGTCTCCCTATGTTGCCCAGGCTGATCTCGAACTCCTGGGCTGAAGCGATCCTCCCACTTTGGCTTCCCAAAGTGCTGGGATTACAGGCATGAGCCACCACGCCTAAACTTATTTAAATGTTTTATGTCATGTATTTAAGTGACAATCATGTATTGTTTCCACAAAGACAGTCATAATTCTCTTATGAGAGAGAAGGAGAAGTATAGAACCTCAGAACTAAGGAGAGGACTCTAAAGATTTTCAAGTCTACACATCTATAACACAGAACTCTCCACTCAGAGGGGGCTAGAGGTTTACCTAATGTCACATAGTAATTTGATGGTTGAAGTAAGACCGGAATCAAGACGTGGATCTCTGCCTGGGTTTTTCCCCAATATTTATTTGTTCATCAAAAATTTAGTGAAAACATCCTCGGAAATGAGTCTAGTGCACTTCCTGCCCTTGAAGGGACATAGTTTAATCAGGCTAACAGAATCATCAGTGAACTTATGGAGACCACAGGAGGCTGTGTGAGAGCACAGGAGAGAAGGGACATATCCCAAATTTATAAGGTTATGTGTTATTATTAAGCTCATTTTACAGATAAAGAAATTGAGGCCTGGAGAATTTAGTAACTTGTCTATGTTCCCACAGAAAATAGTGGAGCTAGGGTTCAATCCCAGATAGTCTGAATATAGACCCATGCTTTTAAGCTCTAACACTTATGGGTTACGTGTCTCTGTACCAATCATAAAATGTATAAACATATAAATATAAAATGTATAAATATCTTAGCCCAAAGAAACAATTAAGAATGGGAAATGTGTGCATTATGCCAAGGAAGGAATACTGGAACCCTCAGGCCTTATAAGTGACAGCTATTGCTATCCTTAAGTACAGGGTCTTTCATATGGTTGAGAATGAGTAAGAGTAAATTTCATTTTTTCTAACCTTCCTTACGGTGGACCTCTCTCATTCACATTAATATCTGCCACCAAAGTTGTCATGAAGCCAGTCAACAAGCTAGCAAAAGAGATCAACGGTTGAGTGATGAGTAATGGCTAACTTCCTGTCGTGGTACCCAGGAGGGGACAAGATAAATGAGATCTAGGGATGACTATGATTATCTGGAAAGGAACGTGAATAATCATCTGGATTTCATCAGCCCCTGGGCTCCCTCTTTATTGGGAAGTCCAGCTCCTGGAACTAGTGCAGCTGGTGTGAACAGGCTGGCCTTAAACCTGGAGGCGACAATCATCTCCCCAGGGAATCTGCGACATTTTCATGTTGTGCTTGGTCTGGCTTGGGAAAAGAGATTACAGAGGGGAAAGAGACATGCCCAAAGCCACAGGTTATGTCATCAGATAAGAACAGAGCCCCCTTCAGCCTCATCCTTTGTCAGTCAGCTCATCACCTATTCCCAAAAGCAACTGGTGAAAGAAAAGTACATCCTGGGAAGGGGAGCTGGGCCAGGGGGCATAGAGTTGTCACAGAGGTCTGGACCCAAACAGCTCGGGTAAAAGCCCTGACTTGGTCACTCTTAACAGGGTGACTCCAGGAAAGTGTGTTAATCATTTTGCACCTGTTTCTGTTTTGTCTGAGTTTTAAATTAAAGGTGCTTAGCAGAGTGTCTGGTACAAGTAAAAAGTTAATTATGTTAGCTCAGGTGGTCATAATCATAAAAATCGCTTCAATTCCAAGAAGCATCTTCTTCACATTTTGAAGTTCAGAATGCATCTTTAAATTGATATGTTTTCTGTAAATCTAAAATTACCCAAATAAAAAGTCCACTTAAAAATCAATGTAGGCCAGGTGCGGTGGTTCACCCCTGTAATCCCAGCACTTTGGGAGGCCGAGGTGGGTGGAACACCTGAGGTCAGGAGTTTGACACCAGCCTGGCCAACATCGTGAGACTCTGTCTACTAAAAACGCAAAAATTAGCCAGGTGTGGTGGTGCGCCCCTGTAATCCCAGCTACTTGGGAGGCTGATGTGGCAGAATTGCCTGAACCCAGGAGACGAAGGCTGCAGTGAGCCAAGATCGCACCACTGCACTCCAGCCTGAGTGACAGAGTGAGACAACGTCTCAAAAAAAAAAAAAAAATTAATGTAGTCATTGAATGTGATAGTAAAGCTCTCACCATTTTTTTGTTTCAATTTTCAATTTAAAAAAACAATGTTAACAAACCAATGGGATAACTTACGATCATTGACATCTTAGAATCAAGGTAACTAGATATTATGGGACCTAAATCTGCGCTGTAACTGAAGATACAGTGATGGATTTTGAACTGTAGCCGGAAGCCCACTGAATGAAGCTACACTGGTTTTTGCCAGTCCTTTCTAGGCACAACACTCTTCCTGCCACAGGGCCTTTGCACATGCTGTTCTTTTAAGTTCTCCATCCTTCTTTCTTCACCTAGTTCATGCCTCATCATCCTTTAGTACCCAGTTCTAATATCATTAGAACTTTCCTCATGGAAGTCTTCCCAACCTTTCTGTCTAGGTTAATACTTTCTAGTATCATTTGCTATTCATTATACCCCTTGTCATGGTTGCAATTTTATGTATATTATGCAAACATTTGATTACTATCTATATGTCTCTTCCAATAAACTCTAAGCTCCATGGGAGAAAAAGGATGCATCTTTTCTTACTGATCACATTATCTCCAGAACCCAGCATAGAGTTTGGTTTATAATAGGAGTAGAATAAATATCCTTTGTAAGGAAGGGCCGGGCACAGTGGCTCATGCCTGTAATCCCAACATGGGCCAAGGCAGGTGGATCACCTGAGGTCAGGAGTTTGAGACCAGCCTGGTCAACATGGTGAAACCCCATCTCTACTAAAAATACAAAAATTTGCCAGGTGTGGTGGCGGACACCTGTATTCCCAGCTACTTGGGAGGCTGAGACAGGAGAATCGCTTGAACCTGGGAGGCAGAGGTTGCAGTGAACTGAGATCGGGCCACTGCACTCCAGCCTGGGCAAAGAGTGAGACTCTATCCCAAAACAAAAACAAAAACAAATATAACTTTTGTAAGGATGAACAACTAAATTAATGAATTTTGAAGTCACCACAGACCCAGCTGGAAAGTTCGTTACTACAATTTTTAGCATACATTTGAATGGAAACTTCAATTCATGTCTCTTAAATTTCACTGCAACCTAAGCTCCATGAGGACAAAATTCTTGTCCTCTTGGATTTATTGTAATCTAGCCTTTGTCATATTTTATATTGTATTGTAATTATTTCTGTCTCTGCCACACCTTGTTTCCACCATCTCTGAGAGTCATGAAAGCAGGTATTATATTCTGATCCCTTGTACAATGATGAATCATAAATCTGCAGCCAAAGCCCAGACTGGTTTCCCAAGCTTCAGCTCTGCATATCCAGCTACCTATTGAACAGTGCCCCTTGGCTCCTCACACAGACAATTTAACAAGCACATATTCAAAGCTGGACCCGCCATCCCCCTAAATCCACATGGAGCTCGCTCACTGAATAAGTGCATAAATGCATGTTCCTCTAGTACCCAGGGATCTTCCTCACTGTATCACAGATGATTTACAAGAAGGCATCACCTCCCGCCTGCCATTGTACTGTCATAGTGGCAGAGGGTAGAGACGGCAGGCAGCGTGGAGGGGTGCAAAGAGCGTGGGCTGGGAGATCTGCTGGTCTGAGTTCAAGCTCCAACTGTTTTTCTTAGAAAGAAAATGGAGCAAATGGAGAAGGAACTATTAAGCAGTATATTTGACATTGTGTTTTTATATAAATGTTCCACTGAATTTATAATAAATCCATGGAGTGAACATTACTACACCATTTTAATAACTAGGAAATGTAGACTCAGAGAGGAGAAACACAAGGTCACCCAGCTACTAAGTAACAGGACAGAGATAACAACCCAGAACTATCTGACCTCAAAATGGTGCTCTTTCCTTTATACCGTCTTATCTTACAGGCTGGCTGTGTGACCTTGAACAAGCTGCTTAGCTTCTCTGTTCTTCATTTGCTCATCTATAACCAAGATGATTGCCACACTTACCTCCAATGACTGCCCTGAGGGTACAATGATAATGCATATTAAGGTGGCCTATAAGTGCCAGTTACTACTTAATTCAAGATCCACAAACAGGGCAGAAGGAATAGATTCTTTCATTGGTCTGTTTAAGACAGATGAGAGCTCTTATTATTCCTGAAAGAGTTATCACAGCTGGAGGAGCAGCAATAAAATTCTTGCAATAAAAGAGGTGGTAAGTGAAATCAAAAGGCAATGCAACTCTATTTCTTCCAACCCAACGTATTTTTGTTTTTACTGGAATACAAGTTCAGATTAGGTTGCTTATTCTTCGGCTGAGGTATGAGCATTTATAGCTCAGCTGTTCAGAGCAAGAGCTGAGCAGTTAAATACTGCTCTGTGCCCTGGTCCTCCGCCAGCCGCCCAGCAGACAACACAGCATGCCGAGCTCAGAGGAACACTGTCTCCTCAAGTGCTTCTTCTTCCTCTGTGTTGTTTCCTGTGTTTCCCCACATGCCCTGCCTTTCCCTGTAGAGGTGCTGTTTCCCTAAGAATATGTTGTTCAATTTTCCGTGTGGTCACCTGTTGAAATGGTCCATCATAGCCACCAAAGCAGCAGTAGGCATGAGATCCTGGCTGGCCCCCGAATGGTGGCGATCTTACTGCAGTTGCAGCCACCCACGTTGGCTCCGCTCCTGTTGGCTGCGATTTGCTTCTGGATGAGTGTCTCCTATGATGAGACTGGAGATGCTGATGCTCAGTGTTCAGAAACCCAGTTAGGGAAGGAGAAAGAGCAATTAATAAACACTGAGGATTCAGAAAAAAAAAAAAAAAAAAAAACAAAAACACATTCACTGCCCTCAAAGAGCCTAGAGTTTACAAGTTATGGGAATGAATAAAATAACAATAAACAAACACTTTTGGAGTGTTCCTGTGACAGGCACTGCTCCAAGTGTGTTAGATAATTTAATACATTTAAACCTCACAACAATTCCGAGAGGAAGATACAGTATTATTATTAACGTCTCAAATTTTACAGATGAGAAAACTGAGGCTAACTTGTCCAAGATCACACGAGTAATAAATGGTAGAATCAGAATGTTGGACTTCCAGAATTTGTGCTCTCAAAGCTTGTCTCAGATGATGACAGTGTAGTGTAGGCTTAATAGAGGGAGAGTTTTTAAAAGATTGTTCGTGGAGAAACGTGTCCTAGGCAACACAGTTATAGGTGCAGAGGTGCCAAAGAACCAGTACCCACATGGAACAAAAAAAAAAACTCACTGCAGTTGGAGCATGACAAAGAATGGAGGAAACGAGGAGGTAGAGAAACAAGGAAGCGTCGTCATTAGAAAGGTGGGGAAGAGGCGGGTGTGGTGGCTCACGCCTGTAATTCCAACAGCTCAAGAGGCTGAAGTGGGATTGCTTGTGGGTAGAAATTTGAGACCAACCTGGACAACATAGTGAGACCGTATCTCAAAACAAATTAAAATTAATTTTTTTTTTTTTTGAGACAGAGTCTCACTCCGTCACCCCAGGCTGGAGTGCAATCTCCGCCTCCCAGGTTCAAGCCATTCTCCTGCCTCGGCCTCCCGAGTAGCTGGGATTACCGGCGTGTGCCATCACGCCCAGCTAATTTTTGTATTTTTAGTAGAGACGGCTTTTCACCATGTTGGCCAGGATGGTCTCGATCTCCTGACCTCATGATCCGCCCACCTCGGCCTCCCAAAATGCTGGGATTACAGGCGTGAGCCACCGTGCCCAGCCTTAAAAAAATTTTAAAACAACAGGTGGGTTCTGGATGGGCTGGAAATAGCCCAGATGCCAAGTTGAAAACCTTGGATTTTGAACTATAAAATGAGGACCCGCAGACATTTAGAAAGAGTGAATCAGTAGCTTAAATTGAGAATAATACCATGGCAGGAGTTGAGAAGGGGTATAACAGGGACACTGGAGGTTGGGCATGGTGGATCACCTGAGGCCACGAGTTCTAAATTAGCCTGGCCAACATGGCAAAATCCTGTCTCTACTAAAAATACAAAGATTAGCTGGGCATGGTGGCAGGCATCTGTAGTCTCAGCTGCTTGGGAGGCTGAGAAAGGAGAATCACTTGAACCTGGGAGGTGGAGGTTGCAGTGAGCCAAGATCGTGCCACTGCACTCCAGCCTGGGCAACAGGGTGAGACTCCCTCAGGAAAAAAAAAAAGAGGGAGACTAGAGGAGAAAGGAAGGATGAGGGAGGCTGTGCTGGGTGGCACGGGGGACTCACCATCTCCTCTGTCTCCTGCTTTTGGAGGGAAATGGGCCGTTAAGCATCCTCTCAAGTGAGTCCATTGGCCTGTCCCTGTGTCTTGGCGGTAGCATGCTACTATGTCACCAACATCTGCTTATAACTTGGATTGTAAGTCTTCCAAGGAATATGATTTGGCCAGTGACATCATTGACAGAGCCAGTGTGCCCTTCCAAGTCTGAAAAGTCTAATGACATAGTCCATTTCCTGGACACGTGAAAAAGATAGGGACCCATTCATAGCTGAAAGGAACCGTGCGGGGCATTTGCCTACCTTGGAGAAACTGCTCATCCTCCACAGACAGGGAACTTGATGGCACCTACTGCCCCACCTCCCTGCAGCTGCAACGGTGACCTGGATACAGCCAGTCATAGAACTACATTTTCCCAGCTGTAATTGGCCAAGGGGGTAGACTGTGCAGGTGAGTGGGAGCAATGAAGAATTCTCTCGTGAAATTTGATATATGGAGCCTAAGGCTGAGAGGGGCCCTGCTTGTAGCCAGAATTCTTGAAATGTAGAGAATGTGTACAAAAAAACTGAAGCAACAGAAAGGAAAACAGGACCAGAGATGGAAAATGACAGATTCTTGTTTATATGCTTGATCATCTGGATATAGCCGAACCTAAAGCCAATCGGATCTATTCGCAACTTAGATACTTCTCCAACATTTAGGACAAATTGGAATTGAATCTCATTGGCTTATTCCCAAGTCAGTCACGGAGGCCATGAAGATAGAATATGGTAATTGGCCAGGTGTGAATTACAGGGTCCCTCTTGGAGCCTGGGGCTGGGGTATAGGTTGGGGGACAACATCAGAATTACATGGGCTTTAAGCTGGAGCGGGTGTCTTCCCAGGCAAAATCAATGTCCTATTACCAGAAGAAAGAAAAATTGTTGCTGGGCAGGCAGAAAATAATACACGTGCTGTACAACCTTTTGCAATACAAATGTTAAAATTACTACATCAATCTTCTGAAACTCATTAGTCCTTGAGCTGGGTTATTTAGGGCATAATTCCAGCAAAGTGAGAGCTCTTGGGATAAAAGGTACATGGTAAGTGACTCTCTTCATTTCAATCTGTTTCTAACTCCGTGTCCTGGTCTCTCTGCCCCACCAGGAGCCATTGGGTCAGCTAAAACACAACGTTTGTCTCTATAAGCTCGAGGCCTCTGCTTCTCACTTCTCAAAACTCTCCGCTCACATTAGCATTCATGAACTCAAACTGTCAGAGTCTCAGACAATTAGAGGCGATAAACAAATGCTAATTAGCACTCTGGCTGTACCCAGAGGATGCCTCAGGCATAGACCTAAGCCCAGTGTTTGTGTTTCCAGGATTCCTTGAATTCCCACATGTAAGAACCCTTTATGAAGCTTCTTTATGAAAGAAGGAACACAGAGATAGTGTAGCATTTGGTTAAAGGCACGACCCTTTCAATTTCACAGACTTGGAGCTCAACCCCAGCTCTGCCACTTAGGAGTGTTGTGACTATAGGGAAGTTACTTAACCAGTCTGAACCTCAGTTTTTTCATCCATAAAATGGGAACAATAATAACCTCTACCTTAATATGTTTTTATTATGTGAATCAAATGATGAATGCAAAGTGTACAGTACTTGGGACATGATAAATGTTTAATAAATGAATTTCCTCTGAATTTGTGTTATAGGGAAGCGGGAATAATAGCAGGTCAAACATGAAAGATTGGAGTATAGATTCCTTTCTGTTTTATCCATTCCCATCACTGCTATTGGGCTTAATGGCCAGAGCAGGAGGAGGACAGAGGGAGAGAGAGAGAGTGGGGAGGGGCTACACATTGTTAAACAACCAGATCTTGGGTGAGCACTTACTCACTATCACGAGAGCAGCACCCAGGGGGAAATCTGCCTCCATGATCCAATTGCTTCCCACAAGGCCCCAACATTGGGGATTACATTTCGACATGAGATTTGGGGGCGGGGTGAGGGGAGGGGCACACAGATCCAAACCATATCATCATCCTTATATCTATAATAGCACTGATCATCTAGCAGATAGTTAACGCTTAAAAACAAAATGTTAGAAAGCCCAAGTTGAAAAAAATATAACAGTTCCAATGTGCAAAAAGAAGATGCAGGCCAGGCACAGTGGCTCACGCCTGTAGTCTCAGCGCTTTGGGAGGCCGAAGTGGGGGGACCACTTGAGGTCAGGAGTTTGAGAACCACCTGGCCAACATGGTGAAACCTGTCTCTACTAAAAATACAAAAATTAACCAGACGTGGTGGCGTGCACCTGTAGTCCCAGTTACTTGTGAGGCTGAGGCAGAAGAGTCGCTTGAACCCAGGAGGCGGAGGTTGCAGTGAGCTGAAATCACACCATTGCACTCCAGCCTGGGAGACAGAGGAAGACTCCATTTCAAAAAATAAAATAAAATAAGATAAAATAAAAAAAGAAGATACAATCCTTATAATATACTAGAGGAGAAAAAAATTTCATCTACTCTTAAGTGTGTCCCCCATAGCCTGCTATTACGTCTCATATTTCTCCCATTAGCATGATCCATTAGGGTCCTTAGACTTGCATTTGTAACAGCTGATGGCATTGGACTGCCTCAGCTGGAAAGAGATTTGCCAGTGTACCCTTTACTCATTTAGCCTGCTACCACTATCGCTGCTCCATTCAGCCAGGCTTTGCTAGATTCATGGTGGACATTATATTTGACACGAGGCGTAGGATCAGAGGTGGACCCAATCCTTAAAGAACTTATAAAGAAATTTTAGAAAAATTTCTAAATAGCAGGCAGGACCTGGAGAATGGGATAGAAGACTGATAAGTTTGGAAGGAAGAAATAATAATAACAGACAATAATGATAAACTGTTTTCTGGGTGCCCAGCTGCACAAACATCAATTTGTGAGGTTTGATCCTTAAAATGGCCCTTGGAAGGGCTGGAAATGAGAATCCCCTTTTATAATAGATTGGAAAGGATTTCCATTGCTCCTGCACTGGATGGGTCCTGGTAGGAGGTATTATCAGGGATCAAATAATGGAGGAGCAAGACGACAGAGAAAATGATAGCATTCAAGTTTTCCAGGAGCTGGTTCTGTTATTAATCCTGACTCTGTCACCACTAGCTGTGTGACTGTCAGAAACTTGCTTGACGTCCCTGTGCCCAAGAGCGCTTGGCTGTAAGAGTGGACTAATGAGTACTTCTCCCAAGGGGAGAGGCACAAGGTGGGTCCCCAGCATCATTCTGTTTCCCCTTTTCCTTCCTTTTCTCAAAGTGAGAAGAACAGCAGCAGAAGCACAGACACTGAACAGGATCCCTGCTAAAAATTAAGAAAAGTATGAATGAATGGAAAATGACTTTTAAAATTCACCTTTAAGCCAATGTTCAAGTAATGTTTAAGTCGTTTTCCGGGCCAACCAATAGCACTGATTAGAACTGGGAATGGAAGGCAGAAAGTTTTATAAAACACAAACTATTTAACTCTATTAAAAACCCCATGCGCATTTTTTTATGCAGAGAAATTAAGTCCAAGAGTTGGACATTAATATGTGATCAAAGCTGGGCTCCAGCAACTTGGGTATTGGAATCAAAAACTTTGCAAACTGCAGAAAGTTTACACTGCAGCAAAGGCATTCTTCTCGCCTCTAGAAATACACAAGTATGTGTGCATGATTGTTTGGGGACTTGGCAGCAAGGAGCAGTGGAAATAATTCTTTGGAAATGAAGAGAATCAGCAAAACATGAGGGGAAAAAAAAAAACAGACAAAAGAAGAGAGCAAACAGAACAAGAGAAAGACGGTCGGGGATGGGCCGATTTTCTCTGCCTCACGCGGTTTTGGTGGCTTGCAGTAAATGAGTTTCTAATGATGTTTTTGAAGAGCTGTTTGTATTTAGTGAGGTTCACACAGCTCCTGCTGCCTCTTGGGCTGTGCCCTGGGGAGCCAGATGAAAGCAGGAGGGAGAAGTCTTGAAGCTGGGGTTGCTGGTCTCCTTGTCCTTTTGGGAAGGACCCCAGCCATTAACTCTTCCCTTTGCCACTCCCTGCACCGAGCATTCAATGAGTCCTTACTACATGCACACAACTCTGACCTTTGAGTATCACAGTCTTATGTGGGAGAGAAACACAGACAGTGATAACTCTGTGATAATATTGATACAGGAGCTAGAAAGAAATTATTTAGGCAGATAGGGTGAAGGAGTCCTCAGTAAGGCTTCCCTTTTAACAAAATGCAGCCCCCAAATCATTTCTTTCCTAACAAAGAGCAGCCTGAAAAATCAAGCTGCAAACATGCAAGCTCGAAGTTGGCACAGGTGAATGCCGGCATCTGGACCAATAGGAAAGCACTATCTGGGAGCCAGGCATGTTCAATACGGAGGCTCCATCTTCCCTTTTCTTTGTCACCAAGTGTACAGTAAAAAAGCAGGCAGCATGGCACTGGCCAGGTAGAGAACCCATCTGCATAATAAAACATAAGGGTGAGTGGCCAGCTTCTTCACACACTATGCAATTGACACACCCAGTCTTAACCAGTTCTTCGCATGCTATGTAAATTGCACACCTGGTCTGACCAATCTTTTGTGTCCTGTGTAAATCAGACACTGCCTTCTCAAGCTCATCTGTAAAACCTCCCGCAGTTCATCACGGGCCAGAAGACCCGCTCGGGACCCCCTCTCTCTGCAGGAGAGAGCTTTTCTCTCTTTCGCCTATTAAACCTCCGCTCTTAACCCCACTCCTTGTGTGTCCGCGTTCTTGATTTCCCTGGCATGGGAAACGTCCCCACCTTTGAGGGGAGAAGGCAAGAGAAGACTTCTTGGAGGAGGTGATGCCTGTACTGAGTCTTGAAGAATGAGCAGGAGAACTCAGGAAAAGAAGGCACAACAGGGCTTTGAGGCTTTGGAGCCTCAAAAGGCCTTTGAAGGGAAGGTGTGAGCAGAGAACTGCCAGAAAGCACGTTCTAGTCCAGAGACGTTCAAGTCATTGGATTTAAGTGGAGGATTTCAGAGGCAAGTGATGGGAGATGATAATGACAACCCTATTGAGAGCACTTACCGTGTGCCAAGGGTTTTCTATCGGGGTGATTTTGTCTCTCCTCCAGGGGATATTTGCGAATATCTGGAGACATTTCTGGTTGTCACAGCTGTGGTAGGAGAGGGAATGCTACTGGCCTCTAGGGGTGAAGGTCGGGGATGCTTCTAAACATCCCACGGTGCGCAGGACTGTTCCCCTCCCAGGGCCAGTGGTGCTGAGCTGGAGAAGCTCTGCTGTGTGTACATATAAGGCCGATCACCTTATAAACTTGAAACCCCTTTATCCTCATTATAACTCTATGAGGTAGTGGTTTCAGCCCTTGTCTCAGACAAGGAAAATGAGGCTCTGAGAGGCTAAGCCACTTAAAATCAAAGAGCTAGCAAGAGACAGTGTGGATTTGAACTCAGCGAGCCAATCTCCAGCTCCCTGACATAAATGACTGCAGGAGAGAAATCCATTGTCCATGTGGTGAAGGTTTTTAGACGCTAAGTTACAAAGTTTGGGCTTATACATGTTGTGCAACAGCAACACCTGAATATCTTTCATCTGCAGATTTTTCATTTCCTCATTCACTGAGCGCTTTCACCCAAAGAACCGAATACTGGAGTCAAATTAAATTTCTGTCTGTAAGCAGAAAGACAAAGCAAAGGATTTTCCAATGCACTCATCACATTATCCCCCTGTCTTTCCATGTCAGGGAAGCTCTGGCCTACTATTAAATACAATTGCAAGAACAACTGCCCTGGTTTATTCAGAAACAGGCTTATGATATAATGAAGTCTCCTTATATGGCTTCTGATTTTCTCTCCTCTGCAGTGGGAATGCCGAACCCTAGCGTGGCCTGTTCTTACCTGACTTCCTTGAAACTCATGTGCACGATTCCTCTGCAGTTCCGTGTGGAGGTGCAGTATTCTCAAGGCATGCTTGTCAGTTGTAGTTTTCCTCCGAAACAAGGCACAGAGGCAGGCTTCCCTGAGCTTCATGGGCTGCTGCAGCGCAGAGAAGAAGAAGCTGGCCTTGGCCTCACAGCAGCAGAGTGGAGCTATGTGTTTGCAAGCAGACCTCAGAAAACCGGAGCTTAAGAAAGTGGTCACGTCTGGCTGCAGCCCTTAACTGGGTGCAGACTACAGGCTACAGAGCAGGACCAGCACATGCTGACACATCCCTAGGGTTCCCCACAGCCAGAGAGGCAGGAAATAACCAAACCATTGTACAGAGGAGAGGAGGAAACCAAAGCTCAAAGAACCCGAGTCATAAACTGCAGAGCGGGAATTCAAACCCAGATACTTAGCACAATGTGTAATGAAATAATAACTTGTTTGTTTGTTTTGAGATGGAGTTTCGCTCTGTCGCCCAGGAATGGAGTGTAGTGGTATGATCTTGGCTCGTTGCAACCACTGCCTCCCGGGTTCAAGTGATTCTCATGCCTCAGCCTCCCGAGTAGCTGGAATTACTGGCTCCCGGCACCACGCCCAGCTGATTTTTTGTATTTTTAGTAGAGATGGGGTTTCACCATGTTGGCCAGGCTGTTCTCAAACTCCTGACCTCAAGTGATCCTCCCACCTTGGCCTCCCAGAGTGCTGGGATTACAGGCCTGAGCCACCGTGCCTGGCCCGTATTTATTTCTTTAATGGCCTTAGGGAAGAAGCTCCTTCTGGTTTTGTTCACTGTTGTGCCGCATACTTCCCACGGTGCCCTCGGTCAATAAAGATTAAGTCAGCCACGCAGAGCACACATATTGCAGACAAATAATCCCCCCACAGGGAAGCTCTTGCTAGGATTTTGTTATTTTTTCTAAATTACTCTAATAGGGTGATAGCTTACAGTGGGGACCCTCCATTTGCAACTCATTAAGAAGAACAGAAGCTCTAAAGTGAGTGAAATTTGGGTTTGAATCCCAGCTCTTCCCCTCACTGGCTGAGTAACCTAGGGCAAGTGGTGCACCTCCCTGAGTCTCTGTTCTGTCCCTAGTAATGTTGAGATAGTAACACCCACTTCACAAAGTTGCTGTGAGATTGCATGAGTGAAGAGCAGAGGAAATTCTTGTATTGAATGCTTAGTACACTTAAGAGGTGATCATTGCTTTCACTAATCATGTTTTTAAAATACTCTTCCTCATTTCAGCACTAACTTAAGTTAGATAAGTTAGGCTTAGAGAGGTTAAGCAACCTGCTTGGAGTCCCACAGATAGAGAAGGCACAGCTGGAATTTGACAGCACAACAGTAAAACTCCAAGTTTGTCTCTTTCTTATATGCCTCGTTGCCTTTGAGCAGGGCATGAAATTCTGGAATGTTGCTTCCAAATTTAGGGGTTTTTTTTTGGTTGGGGTGCAGGGGAGAAGGAGGAAGAGGAAAATGTTTCCAATGTATAGGAAGTAAAGAGGAGAAACCTTTCTTTTGAAAGTGAGCACTGGTGGGTCTAGGGTTTTATTCTCTTGAGGTAGTGAGTGTGTCACATTGATTTCCTTCTCTGATGGGAAAGGATTAGGAAACAAAAAAAAGGACAGACAAGGTGAAAAGGAGGGTATGGATCTACAGGAATGAAACCCTGGTAAAGCAGCCTAGAGGCAAAGTTGAGGCTGAGGGTTTAAATGGCCAGCCTATAGGAGTGTGTACCCAGTATATGAAGAATTCTTACAGATCAATAATAAGAAGACACATGACCTGATTTAGAAATTGGCAAAGGATTTAAAGAGGCATTTCCCCAAAGACAACATACAGATGACCAATAAGCACATGAAAAGATGCTTAACATAATTAGCCATCAGGGAAATGCAAATCAAAACCACAGCGAGATACCGCTTCATACCCATGAGGGTGGCCAGAATGAAAAAAACAGACAATAATAAGTGTTGGGGAGGATGTGGAGAAATGAGAACCGACACACATTGCTGGTGGGGGTGTAAAATGACATAGCCACTTTGAGAAATAGTTTGGAAGTTTTTCAAGATATTAAACGTGGCACCACCATAGGACCCAGCAACATCACTCCTAGATATATACCCAGGAGAACTGAAAACATATGTCCAAACAAAAACTTGTACAGGAATGTTCATAGCAGCATTATTCATAGCAACCAAAAAGTGGAAACAACCTAAATGTTTATGAACTGGTGATCAGATAAACAAAATGTGGTATATCAATGCAATGGAATATGATTCAGCCATGAAAAAGAATGAAGTATTGATATATGCTACAACATGGATGAACCTCAAAATATTATGCAAAGAGAAAAAAGTTGGGTATAGAAAGACCACAATTGTGTCATTCTACTTATATTAATTTTCCAGAAAGGACAAATTTATTGAAACAAAAAGTAGATTAGTGATTGGGATGGGCTAGGATGGGGAGACAGGAAGTGACTGCAAATGGGGATAAGGTTTCCTTTGGGGTTTGAGACAGGAATAATACAGGGTGGTCACAGGAGAATAGAAAATTTCAGGCAGCAGTTTCACATGACTAGTAAAAGAAAACTGTTGAAATAGTTGCAGAAGCTAGAGACTGATAAGACCCTGAAAAACCAGGGTGTGAATCAAGCTGGCTAAGACTGACTGGACACAATGTGGCACTGGATTTGACCTAGGTTTTACATAGGACCTCATTATATGCTCATTAACATGCTAAATCAAACATACACCAGTGCCATGACAGTTCCAGGAACACCCATATTTCTTTTAAAAATGAGCGACACCACAGTTCTGGGAAATCTCCACCTTTTCCCAGGAATCTTCGTGAATATTCCACCCCTTGGTTAAAGAGACACATAAAGATTGAAACCCCAAACCCACTGTGTGACTCTTTTTTGAGTATGCCTGCACTTCTCTTCCTTGAGTGGGTACCTTTTGGTTTACAATAAATCTCTACTTTCGCTGTTTTCTATCTTATCTTTGAACTCCTTCTCGTGATGCTGTCAAGAGCCTAGACATTGGCTGGGGTTGAAGTCCCAACAGTATTTGGGGACCTCTCCCAGACCCCTGGAATCAGGGTGAGAAAAGTATTCTAAAATTAGGTTTGGTGATGTTTATACCATTCTGTAAATATACTGAATGTCATTGAATAAATAGTGAATTGTATGGCATGTAAGTTTTATCTTAATAAAGCTATTGAAAGATTAGTGGTCCCTTGTCCCATCTAGTGAATGACAACCACTGGACCCCAAGCAGTCTGACCGCAGACCCCTACACAGCACAGCCATACTTTGCAAGTACTTTGCAACTTGTCTTCTTATCCACTACACAGCACAGCCATACTTTAGCATGAACATAAACCTCAAACTTCCTGCTTTACTTTTTTTCTCAAAGGCCCCAGAAACTCTCCTTGGGAAAAGCCAGGAATGACTAGCCCCCCACTTTGGTGCTAGTAGAGGCAGCTCCTGCAGTCACTCTCAGAGCAGCTCCAGCCACCAGCCATCCCAGAGGCAAGGGCGGAGGGACTCAACCTCCAACAACGTCTCAAATGTGATTAAGTCAGCAATATGTCCAAAGCGTTCACTAGATTTGCATCATGGCTCCAGAGCCTGGCCAGGCATTCATCTGGAACAAACTTTGCAGAATTGGGCAGCCAACTAATTAATTGTTGCATCAATAAAAGCAGGGTTTGGCTATCTCATGATGAATTACATTGTTTAAAAGAACTTAACAGCTGTATTAAATAAAGAAAACAATGGAGATTGATACTAGAGAATTTCCTTAGCCAAAGAGTCAGCATTTCTCATTAACTGGAGGTCAGTGGTGAGGAGAGGGCTTATTTGCAGAGCAGAGAGGATGTTTCTCTCTGGCAAGGCTATACTTAGTTAATATGTAGGATTTTAAAACAGGAAAAGCAGAATACTGGAACCCTGGAAACAGTCAGGAAGTAGTTGGCACAAAACTCAAAAGTTTGGATTTGATAAGACTTGTGTTCAAACACCAGGTACTTCACTTGCTAGCCATGGGTCTAGGCAAACCACCTAACCTGGGGCTCAGTTTCACTCATCTGCAAAATGGGGTGTAAACCAACAATAAAATTCTAAGGCCTCCAAATGACTAAATGGACCTCCTCTCAGCCAGTGGAGCCTGAAAAACTAATTCTGGCCATGCCAGGAAGGAGAAGTCAGACATGCCTCATTATCTCCTCCTCCCTTTGGCGTTCAGGTACACAACTGATCAGGATTAACATTAAAGTAGAAATCCTAAGACTGACAGAGTAGAGTCTTTGTAGCAATAAGATATCAAATTCCAACCTGACTGTAGTATAGTATCACATGACAGCCGGGGTTTGAAAGAAACCAAAGTATTTTACCCCAAAATATATTTCTTTGACATATTTTGAAATGGCACAGCAAAGCTGTCTCTTGTGGGAGAAATTTGCATTCTCTAGCAAATCCCCGTTGCTTTCTAGGTCTTTTTCTGATCCTGAAGATATTGGCTGAGAGTCTAGTGCCTTTTAAGGGTCTGAATCAGAGACATTTGCCATATATTGCCTCTAGGGATGATCACCTATGAGACTTCATCTACATAATGAAAACCTTGGTCTCCACAACTCATTATCTTAACCCAGATACTCCTTTCTATTAATTCCAGGTCTTTTTTTCTTTTTCTCTCTTTCTTTCTTTTTTTTTTTTTTTTTGAGATGGAGTTTTGCTCTTTTCACCCAGGCTGTAGTGCAAAGGCACAATCTCAGCTCACTGCAACCCTCCTGAGTTCAGGCCATTCTAGTGCCTCAGCCACAGGAGTAGCTGGGATTACAGGTGCCCACCACCATGCCCAGCTAATTTTTGTATTTTTAGTAGAGACAGGGTTTCACCATGTTAGCCAGGCTGGTTTCAAGCTCTTGGCCTCAGGTGATCCACCTGCCTTGGCCTCCCAAAGTACTGAGATTACAGGCCTGAGTCACCACATATGGCCTCATTCCAGGTCTTTAGATAATAACTCTTTCAACCATTTGCCAATCATAAAATCTTTGAAACCACCCATGACCTCCAAGCCTCACCACCCCTTCAAGCTGTCGCACCTTTCTGGACCAAACCAATGTATGCCTGACATGTATTGATTGATGTTTTGTCTCTCCCTAAAACATAGAAAACTAAGCTATAGCCCAACTACCTTGAGCACATGTTCTCAGGACTTCCTGAGGCTGTGTCACAGGTCAAGATCCAAAACTTTGGCAAAAAAAAAATCTAAAATGATTAAAAATTTTAGAAAAATTAGAAACAGGAAATATTTGTCTCAGATACTTTTTGGCTTACAGGGGATAATAACAAAATGACTATCCTAGTGTTGTTAGGAGGATTAAATTAGATAAACTGGAGTAATATTGCAGTGCTTGCTAAGTCAGTGCCCAATAAATGTTTGCTATTAATCATATAACATTTTTCTCTTGTTAAGATGTTTTCAGAATCAGAAGCATCATTTCCATCCTCCTCCATAGAAGATGACATCATCAGAATTAAAAAAGAATTTTAAATTAACATATGCTAAAATGGACTTTTTGGATACACAGTTCTATGAATTTTAACACATGTATAAATTTGTATAACTAACACTATAATCAGTATACAGAATAATTCCATCACTTGCCCAAAATTCTCTCATGGTACCCATTTGCAGTCACAACCCACCCTCTCTCTACCTCTAACTCCTGGCAGCCACAGAACTGTTCTCATCCCTATAGCTTTGTAGTTTAGAGAATGTCATATAAATGGAGTCATAGAGTACGTATTAATAACATTCTGAAACTGGCTTATTGCATGTACTGGTGGTTTGCTTCTTTTCATTGCTGAGTAGTATCCCAGTGTGTGGATGTACCACACATTTTATCTAATCTCTCATTGAAGGACATTTGTGGTAGTTCAACTTTTAGAGATTATTAAACTACTATAAATGTACATGTGTAGGTTTTCATGGGAGCATAAGTTTTCATTTTCCCAGGGTAACTACCCAGGAGTGGGAATGCTCGATTATGAACTAAGTGTATGTTTGGTTCATTGAAAACTGCCAAGTTGTTTTCCAGAATGGCTGTATCATTCCCATTTGCAATAGCAAATTATGACAGTTCTAATTAGTCTGTCTGCATCCCTTACTTACGTATTGGCACTATTTTCTACTTTAGCCATCTAAATAGATGTATAGTAGTACCTCATTATGGTTTTAAGTTGAATTTCCTTAATGGCTAATGGCGTTAAACATCTTTTAATGTGCTTATTTGCCTTACATCTACCCTCTGTGGCAAAGTGTCTATTGAAGTTTGTTTGTTTTGGCCCATTTTGTAACTTGATTGTCTTCTGACAGTTGAGTTTGAGAGTTCTTTATATATATTCTGGATACAAGTCCTTGGTTGGATATGTGATATGCAGACATTTTCACCCAGTCTACTGTTCATCTTTTCACTTTTTTTTAACAGCATCTTTCGTAGAAAAAAAAAGTTTTGTGTTTTGATAAAGTTCAATTTATCCATTTGTTTCTTGTAGAGTGTGCTTTTAGTGTCACATCTCATAACTCTTTGCCTTACGCAAGTCACAGATATCTTCTCTTCTATTTTCCTCTAAAAGTTTTGTAGTTTTGCTTTTTACCTCTAGATCTATACTCTACGTTGAGTTCATTTTTGCATTAAGTGTGAGGTGTTGATCAAAGATATATTTTTTTTTTGCATGTGGATGTCCAATTCTTTCAACATCATTTGTTGAAAAGAATATCTTTCTCCCTCGAATTGCCTCTGCACCTTTCCAAAAATCAATTGAACACATTTATCTGGGTCTGTGTCTGGACTCTCTATTCTCCTTCATTTATCTACTTATGTTGATTCCTTTGGCAATCCCATACTGTACTGATTATTGTGATTTTTGTAGTTAACTCTTAAAACTGATTGCTATGACTCCGCTAATTGTATTGTTTGTTTTTAAATTATTTTGGCCATTCTAGGTCCTTTGACTTTCCACAGAAAGTTTAGAATTTTGGTTGAGAGATTATTTTTGGATGGCTTTCAAGTATTAATTCAATGTATTTTATAGATCTAAGTCTACTGGGGCTATTTCATCTTGATGAATTTGATAGTTTCAATGAATTGATCTGTTTCATTTAAGTACTCAAATTTATGTTTATAGAGTTGTTTGTAGGATTTCTTTTTTAGTCCATTAATATCTGCAGGGTCTGTAGTATTATCCTTTATTTATTCCTAATATTAGTAATTTATTTCTTCTCAGTTTTCTTTACCAGTTTTGCTAGAGGCTGATCAAATGCATTGATCTTTTCGAAGAACCAGTATATTTTGGTTTCATTGATTTTTTCATATTGCTTTTCTGATCTCAAGTCAATTTACTAGTACTCTTCTCTTATTCATTTCCTTGTTGAAAATAAATATAATAACATTGTTCTATTTTGGGGAGATTTTTGCTCATTATTTTTAGATTTCTTAAAGCAAAAGCTTAAAGTGTTGACTTGAGACCTTTCTTCTTTTCAAATAAAAGTAATTAATTCTAATGTAAGTAAATTAATTATAAATTTACCACCAAGTACTACTTTATTTCTATTTCACTAATTTTGATATGTTGTATTTTATTTTCATTCAGTTTCAGATATTTTCTAATTTTCTTCAAAATTTCCTTTTTGATTAATGGATTATTAAAGAATGTGTTGTTTAATCGCCAATTTGTAGAAGATTTTTCTGTTGTATTTCTGTTGCTCATTTATAGACAAATTATATTGTGATTAGATGCATACTTTGTCTAAGTTCGATTTTTTAAAATCGGTGGTTTGTTTTATAACTCAAGATATAGTTTATCTTGGTAAATATTTCATGTGCACTTGAGATGTGTGCTATTCTTGGGTGGACTATTCTATAAAGGTCCATTTGATTTAGGTTTTTTAGATGATATTGTTCATTTCTTCCAAATCCTTGTTGATCTATCAGCAAGTTCTATCTATTGTTGGGAGAAGTGTTGAAATATTTAACTATAATTGTGGATTTGTCTATTTTCCCTTTCAGTTCTGTCAGCATGTGCCTTATATATTTTGAAGCTCTGTTAGATGCATACGCATTTAGTATTGTTATATCACCTTGGTGAATTTACCTTATATCATTAAATAATATTTGTCTTTATTCACGATAATTTTCTTTGCTCTGGAGTCTACTTTGCTTGATATTAATATAGCCACCCAGCTTTTCTTTTTTCTTTTTTTGTGTACAAGTTATAACTTTTTTGTTCCTTATAACTTTTTTTTTCCTTTTAACCTACCTATATCATTATATTTGAAGTTAGTTTCTTGGAGACAGCATAAAAGATCATGACATTTAATTCGCTTTTACAATCACTGTTATCGGCATGTTAGAGCATTTACACTAGTTGCAATTATTGACATATTTGGAAACAGATGATGTACCACTTTATTATTTGATTTCTGTTTATTCCCGCTGGTTTTTGACCCTTTGTTTCCTTTTGTCTGCCTTCTTTTGTGTTACGTGAACCTTTTTCTAGTATCCCATTTTAACTCATATATATGGTTTTCACTATATCTCTTTGTGTAGTTATTTTGTAGTGGTTGCTCTAAAAATACTTAATTTTTCAGTCTATTTTGAGTCCATAATATACCACTTCACGTGGAATATAAAACTATTGCCACCATATAGGTCTTTTTTCCTTCCCTCTTTGTGTTAGTGTTGTCTTATAAATTCTATATAAATATATTTAAAATTTCATTGGACAATATTTGACAAATATTTCAAAAAAATATTTGCTATCAACTGTTGAAGCTATTCTAAAATCTCAGGAGGAGAAGAATAGTCTATGATATTTATAATTTCTGTTGCTCTTCCTTCATCGTCAATGTTCCAAATTTCTTTCTGGCACTGTTTTGCTTTTGTCTAAAGAATTTCCTTTAGCAATTTTTTTTTTTTTTTGAGACAGAGTTTCACTCCTGTTGCCCAGGCTGGAGTGCAACAGTGCAATCTTGGCTCACTGCAACCTCCACTTTCCAGGCTCAAGCAATTCTCCTGCCTTAGCCTCCCAAGTAGCTGGGATTACAGGCATGCACCACCATACCCAGCTAATTTTTTGTAGTTTTAGTATAGACGGGGCTTCTTCATATTGGCCAGGCTGATCTCCAACTCCTGACCTCAGGTGATCCACCTGCCTCGGCCTCCCAAAGTGCTGGGATTACAGGCATGAGCCACCGCATCTGGTCTAGCAATTCTTTCAGAGCACATGCTAGCAACAAATTCTCTTGCTTTTTCTTCATGTGAGAATGTTTATACCTTACCTTAATTCCTGAAGGATATTTTCTCTGTATATCAAATTGTGAGCTGACGGTTACTTTTTTTCACATTAAAAATATTGTTCCACTTCATTTTGGCTTCCAGAGTTTCTGCTGAGAAATACATAGTCACTACAATTATTGTTCCCTTATAAATAATATACTTTCCTCCTCTCCCCCTTTGGGTGCGTTCCATATCTTCCTTTGTCTTTAATTTTCTGGAGTTTGATATGATATATCTTGGCATAAAGTTTTGAGGTTTATCCCATTTGGGGTTCACTAAGCTTCCAGGTTTATGAATTTTTTGGCCAAACTTGGGAAGTTAGCAATTATTAATAAAAACACTTTTTCTGCCTCACATTCTTCTGTTTTTCATAACATAAACAGGTCTTTTAGTATTATCTCTGAGACTGTTCAGTTTTTGAAATTTTTTTCTCTCTCTGTTGTTCAACTTGGATACCTTCTACTTATATGAAAGTTTACTGTTTTCCTCTATTATTTTGTTATGTTATTGCATCATTGTAGTCAGTTTTTATTTTGTTGCATTTTTCTGTTCTAAATTTTATATTTGGTTCTTTGTTATATTTTCTATTTCTTTGCAAAACGTTTAACATCTTTATAATCCCAAAAATATTTGTCTCTTGGAACATTTTTGTCATCAGTGTTTTAATCTTTTTTTCATATAATTTCCACATCTGTGTCATCTTGGTGTTGACATTTGTTGGGTTGCCTTTTTCTGTGCAAGTTGAATTTTTCTGATTCTTCATATGCTGCATAATATTGGATTTTATCCTAATATTATGAGACTTTGGATATTGTTTAAGTCCTGTTGAAAATAGGTATTCTTGTTTTAGTGGGGAACTGATCCAGTGAGTTTGGATCACAGTTTCTGCCATCTTTTTCTAGGTCGTAGTTTCAGTGTTACCTCTACTCTCAAAGGCTTTTCAGTGCTGTTTGGATTTGACTCTTTCATGAGCCACTCATTAGTCAGTTGGGAGCTCGCTGGTGTCTATTTCTTAGTTCAGTTCTTAAAGTCTTTGATACTGTATTAGTCCATTTTCACACTGCTGTAAAGAATTACCTGAGACTGGGTAATTTATGAAGAAAAAATGTTTAATTGACTCTCAGTTCTGCATGGCTGTGGAGACCTCAGGAAACTTACAATGATGGCAGAAAGTGAAGGGGAAGCAAGCGTCTACTTCACAAGGCAGCAGGAGAGAAAGAGAGCGCGCAGAGGGGAAGTGTCACACTTTTATACCATCAGATCTCATGAGAACTCACTCACTCTCACGAGAACAGCATGGGGGAAACCCCCATAATCCATTCACCTCCCAATTCGAGATGATATTTGGGTGGGGACACAGAGCAAAACCACATCAGATACTTTGAAAAGAAACATACCCACACAAGTTCAGCTCAGGGGTGAGCGCCATTGATTATGAACAACATTATGGAGGCATTTTCTTGAGCTCCTACCTGTCCATGACCTTCCTTATACTTTTAAAAATTTCCTGGTTCACCTCTTTTTAGTCCTCTAGCCAGAGAGCTGGGCTTATTTTCCTCACTTGGCTGTGCACTACCGTGAATGTGCCCATGTATGGGGCCAAGTCATATGAGGACAGAGGAAACAAGAGCAAATTTTTGCCCTATCCACTTAGAAACGCAGCTTCTTCAGTTAGAAAGTTTTGTTCCCTTAGATCTGTAGGCCCCTTGTGGCTGCTGCTGTCACTACCAGAATATTCCTTTCCTGCTCCTTGAGCCTGAACTAAAAGGAATTCTGGATCTCTGACTCCACCAATGCCCGCTTCTTGGGTTTGCTGCTACGTTGAGTCCAGGCTGTGGATACTACAGGGAAAAATGCTAAACTTCCTGATGAGTCTGTGGCACTTTAATCTTTCCCCCCAGTCTGCCTTTTACTTTTTGCTTTCCAGAGTTTTCTAATAGCTGATCCATACATTATGCTTAGGTTTTACATCTCTAGTCAGTGGGAGAGGAAAGATGTTGTGAACTCATTTCATATCACCCAGGATTGAAATAATCTGGCTAGTTTTAAGGCATGGCATTATCCTTGTAATGAATATAATGGATTCTAGAGTAGGAATAGTTAAAAATTTATTTATTAAAGACAGAGTAGCTTAAGGGTCTTATCTTATAGATTTCCCCCAACTTGCAAAATAAGTATTATCCCCTTTTATGAGGACTTATATATTAAATTCCTCCAACAGCACACAACTGGTAGCATAGGCAGGATTTGAACTCAGTTTTGCTAGCTCTAAGGCCCATTATTCTTCCAGTAGCATGTGCTGATTTCAGATAATAATCTTATTATCTGCAAGCATAAAGCTTATGATTTCCTTTCTTAGATAATGGTGATTGATGGCAGCCCTTAAATGCTGGAATTGGATCATCAAGTCCCAATACAATTTTGTTTAATAAAACAATAACAACCTAAGACAATTCATTGCTTTCTAAGCCTTTGTTCTTTCCCAGTGATTTGCAAAGGGGATGGCCACCTTCTATGGCTTGCAGCCCTGTCCTTTGGCAACACATCTGCCTTAGAAGCTGACCCCTCACTCCAATTTTGCAGGTGACTATGTTGGAAAAGAGATGGAGTTGAGGCTACTCATGTTAAATGCAGTAACATAGATAAGGAAAAGCAATCCATTCTGTACTCATGAGAATGAAGGACACACAGCTAGCAGCTGAGATCCACAGAGGAATCCACTGATGACTGTCATGCTACTCCTGAAAAAAATCTGCCCAATAGCTGGTTGGAGCCAAAGGTCTGATATATATTGGTCATTTTTAGAATTAAAAATGTTAACTCACCCAAGCATCTTTGTGTCCCATTTGGTGATGCCTTTGCATCTGTTTGTTTGTTTGTTTGTCGAGATGGAGTCTCACTCACTCTGTCGCCTGGGCTGGAGTGCAGTGGTGCGATCTCAGCTCACTACAACCTCCACCTCCTAGGTTCAAGAGAGTCTCCTACCTCAGTTTCCCAAGTAGCTGGGATTACAGGTGTGTACCATCACCCCCAACTAATTTTTGTATTTTTATTAGAGACGGGGTTTCACCATGTTGGCCAGACTGGTCTCAAACTCCTGACCTCAAGTGATCCACCAGCCTTGGTCTCCCAAAGTGCTGGGATTATAGCCATGAGCCACTGCACCCAGCCTCCTTTGCATCTGATGTCAAGAAAGTCCTAATGTATTCAGACTATAGAGAAAGGGGTAAATAAGACGATTAAGAGTATAAGATGGAAAGTGTTAACATTCTTGCAGAAGATACTAGGGCTCTGAAATCTCTGTCAATAATTTAAAAAATCAAATTGCAAGGTATGGAGCACTAAAACCGAAGTCAGGAGACCAAGTCAATTAGAATTCTTTCAGTGAGTAGTGTCAGAAACCATCTCAAATTGTGTTAAAGAGAAGAACAAAAATGTACTGACCTAACAAAATCTATTGGCTATGTTTCCTCAAATTCTAGGAAGTAACTAGCTTCAGGTGTGGCTTGATCAAGCACACAGTAACATTAGGAATCTCGTCCTCTACATAGTTTCCTCTGTGTTGGCTTTTTCCTCAATATGGCTCCCTATGCATGATGGCAATGATGGTTACCAGTAGCTCCTGGTTTTCATCCTAGCTAAGTAGTGATCCTACCAAAAAGATGACACCTCTTTCTCAATAATCCCAGAATAAGCCTTAAGTCTGATTCTCGTTGCCTATTATTGACCCTACTTTAATTATAAGCCTATTTTAACCATCTCTGCAGTCATGAAGATTCATTTCTCTCCCTGGACATGCCTGGATCATTTGGCTATTTCTGTACCTTTCTGGGAGAGACCAGCTTAACCTAAATTACAAGGGCTGAGAGGAAAGAGGAGGTGTCATCCAAAGGAAAATTAAGGTCTTATTGCCAACTAAATGGAGAGGGGAAGGGATTCTAGTTAGTAACTAGTTAGGAAAAGAAAACAATGAAAAAAAAAAAGAAAGAAAGAAAAAATAAAAATGCCTGCTGCATCTGCTGTCCAATACCAGCTCTGCTACTTACTACTTCTGTGACCTTAAACAAATCCTTTCTTTCTCTGATCTTTTGTTTCTTCACATACCAAAGAGAAGGATGTGAACAGTAGGTTTAAGATCCTTTCCAGCTCTATATATTCTTTGATTACGGATCATGTACACACAGATGATGCTCCTCAAATCCCGTATCACAAACACCATCTTTACACCTAGAGCTTAAAGGAGGTAGTTTTAGAAAAAATGTGAGGAAAGGCTTCTTCTTAGAATTTATTGTTTGAAGAACATGGACTCTGAAGCTGACAACTCAGGCTTTAGTGCCACATTTCCAACATGTACTGCATTGTGTCATACAAATTGTGGTGTTTGATATGAACAACAGGTTTCATAACACTGTCTCCCTTCGAGACTTGTGATGGAGAGTATGGCAGACAGAATTCCAAGATGGTCCCATCATCCCCACTGCCAGGCATCCTTGCCCTGTACAAGCCTTCCAAATTTCTTTAGGTTACTTGGTAGAATTCCTTGAGTAAGGAGAAACCTATGATTTGCATCTAGCCAATGGAAAATGGCAAAGATGATGGGATAGTCACTCCTGTGTTTGTATTACATTATATAATGCCTCATCTTAGCCTGTGACTTGCTTCTAGCCAATAGAAAATGGAAAAGATGATGGGATAATCACTCCTGTGTTTGTATTACATTATGTAAGGCTCCATCTTAGCCCACTGGAGCAAAAGATCCTCCCTATCATCTTGAAGAATTAAGCTGTCATGTTATGAGAGGCGGGGACGAATCACAGGGACTTGAGCCTGCAAATAAAATCCTGGTCCTTCAACTATAAGGAAATGAATTCTACCAAGTCACTGAAAGGAATTTGAAGGCGGATGTTTCCCCAGTGTCTTAGCCTGTTTTCTGTTGCTTATAACAGAATGCCTGACACTGGGAAATTTATGAGAAATAAACTTTATTTCTTATGGCTCTGGAGGCTGAGTAGTCCAAGGTCAAAGGGGGGCATCTGATGAGAGCCTTCTTGCTGGTGGGAACTCTAAGCAGAGTCATGGTGGCACAGGACATCACAAGGTGTCACAGGGCATCACGAGGTGGCACAGGCCATCACGAGGTGGAACAGGGCATCGGAAGGTAGCACAGGGCATCATGAGGTGGCACAGGATGTCCCATGGTGAGTAGCTGAGCTTGCTAGCTCAGGTCTGTCTTCCTCTTCTTATAAAGCCACCAGTCTCACTCCCATGATAACCCATTAATCCATCAACCCGCTAATCCATTAATTCATGAATGGGTCAATCCATTCTTGGAGGAAGAGGCTCTCATGACCCAATCACCTCTTAAGGTCACCACCTTTCAATCCTGCCACATTGGGGATCAAGTTTCAACACGAGTTTTGGAGGGGACACACATTTAAACCATAGCACCCCGTCAGTCCTCCAAATCGGAATGCAGCCTGGCTAATACCTTGAGTGTGGCCTTATGAAACCTTGAAGAGGAAAACCAGCTAAGCTCTTCCTGGAACTCTAACCCATGGAAAATGAGAGGTAGTACATGTTTGCTATTTTAAGATGCTAAGTTTATGGTGATTTGTTATGCAGTAGTAGAAAATTAATACAAAGGGTTAATTAGATAATGCTTGCAAAATGAATAACTTAGCAAGGTGCCTGGCTAAGTGTTCAATATTAGCTATTCTTCTTCTTATAATGACAGAGTTTGGCATTGCAGATATGAGACAACACAAGACTATAAATCTCTCTATGACCTTCAGAGATGGTTTTCTGGGCTGGATGGACCATCTTTGCAGACATCTATACAGCCAAATGATGACCAAGCTGATGAGCCATTTACTTTAAATACCATTTATTATCATCTAGTTTCAGTGGAAACTAGTTTATAGTATAATGGAAACTGATCCAGAGTATCAGTATTGGAAAGGCACTAAGCTTATACAATAAGAAAGGAGATTGGGTGAGGAAGAACAGGTGTTTCTAACAACTTGTTTTTAAAAAATCTAAAATTGGGTTCATCTAGGCTCTGAAAGCTAAGAGAAAAGAAAATAACATTTATTGAGCACCTGCCAGATGGCCTCGAGTGCATTATTGTCTTTAATGTGAATAGTTTACAGGGAAGAAATTATCCTCTTTATTTCGCAAGTGAAGAGGATGAGCTCAAAGGTAGGTGACACACTCAGGGTCACCCAGGTCTAATCCACAGCTCTTGCTGACTTTGATAACTGGGAGAGTCCTAGGAATCTACCATAATGGGACTGTAATATTTGTATTGAAAGGAATCTAGCCCATGAAAGAGGAAAATGAGAATGAATGAATAGGAATAAGAGCTAAAAAACCTTGATGTGGAAACTTTGACATTTGTCTCAACTCAGACCAATAATAGGTTTTCAAGAAAATAAACTTTAAAGGAGACAACAGCGAGATCTATCCACTTCTGAAGCCCCTAGTGGAAGCACATACCTTTCATTTTTAAAGAGTGAACATTCATCATTTTCCTGGGAGCCTCTATATTGATTTTTTTCTTCCAAATTTTTTAAATTGACCACTGAAAATTGAAATGCCAGAGGGTGTCTTTCTTTCTTTCTTTAATCGTTTATTAGAATGTTTTTACTCTAGCTTGTTCCAAACAGGACTTGAAGCAGTTATCAAAGATATATGCAATAGTTCAGAAATTATAACTAATTAATTAAGAAGATGCAAATAAAAAATCCAAACTACAAACAATAGAGTGAGGGAAGCAAGATTTATTACACAAAACCTATGCCACGGGGTCCTGGACACTTGCTGTTGGTCAGCTGCAGATTTTCCTCTGTACTTCCTGATGTCCAACGGGAAAAGACAAAGACAGTAAGTTGCAGGGAAAGAAATATTTTTTTTCAATCTATATAAATTTCTACCTGGAATGAATTCCTATAACAAAAGACAAAATAACAAGAGAAAAACAAACAGAAGTGTATTAACATGTGTATTTCACATAGACATGGGAGATACCTAAGGAAGGAGGATTCTTTAGAGAGATGTCTTTGAATTCCATCTTAAATAGCATCTTCAACAAAGAACAGTAAGTTTTTTTTCCCACCTAAAAAAAAAAAACTCACGTATTAAAATATTAAACTTGTTCAGAATATTGGAAAAAGGTGCCTATTTCATATGTTCTCATTTGTTTGTGTCCAAAGTGTCTTGTCATTACAGGCCACTCTAATTCTTGTGTATTAATAAACACTTTGAGGTATAATAAGTCCTCTAGATCAGATAAATAAAACTGAAGATAGTCAGAGTTCCCCAAAGGCAGGCACAGCATAGTTAGGCAGGGCCACAGGGGAAGCAGTAGGGTTGGTCTGGATGCAGGGGGAGGGGTACTCTGAGCAAGCACCTTTCCTGTGCTGCCTGACATGTGTTTGTGACCTCCATTATCTACTCGGTCAGTGCACATTCACTGCCTGCTGGGCCTGTTCCAGAAACCAAAGCACACCAAGGGGAGAAGCAGGCAGAGATCTCCATTTCAGTGGGCTGGCAGCCCACCAAGATGCCCATGGTCCCACCCCTCAGAGAACCGTAAGTTTTTAGAGAAGTGGCAAGACAAAGAAAAAGAACATTGAGTTTCTACAGGAAGGTAAGTAGATGACACACATAGGCTAGTTCGCAAAGCTTGTTAATGTAGATTCCTCTGGTACCATCTCCAGGCCAATAAGGATCATAGGTGTATCTTCAGTGATTTACCTTTGTTCTCCCTGGTTGAGAGGGGGAGTGGGACAATTTGTCTTCATAAGTCTATGCCATGCTTTTGGTCAAATAGAAGGAAGGGCAGAGAACTTTTCTGCGTTTGCCTTTTCTTAGTTGCTTTTACCTCAACAATCCTTCCTGTTTGGAGATGGTGTATGTTGATCTCCAACATACCCATTAGTTACGTAGCCATTTACAAAAACAAACAACACTGGCAACTACCATTTATTGAGCACAAACTAAATACCAGGCCTCTACATATATTATCTCATCTCATCTTCACAACAGCCCTGGAAGCTAGACAATATCTTACAAGTTTGTAGATTAAAGAGAGGCCCACTTTTGCAGCGCTATCACATGGTAAGGATGTAATTCATTCCCAGGTCCGATTCTTCCAAGACCTGTCCCCTTTCCCGTCGCACTTTGTGGCAGGCATCTTCTGTCAGCTGCTCTGGAGAAGCACTGCTTTTTGTCATACTAAAATCCAAAAATTTCTCCAAGGGCTCCTCAGAGGGAGGGCCCTGTGTAAGATAATGAGCTTTGCAAGAGCCTTAGAGCAAACACAAAAACAAAGGGTGATTTCTCAGCCACCCTTACAGTTCTCTGAGGGGTGGGACCACGGGCATCTTGGTGGGCTGCCAGCCCACTGAAATGGAAATCTCTGCCTGCTTCTCCCCGTGGCGTGCTTTGGTTGCTGGAACAGGCCCAGAGGGCAGTGAATGTGTGCTGAACGAGTAGATAATGGAGGGCACAAACGTGTGTCAGGCAGCACAGGCACAGTGGCTCACAACTGTAATCCCAGCGCTTTGGGAGGCCGAGGCAGGTGGATCACGAGGTCAGGAGTTCAAGACCAGCCTGGCCCAGATGGTGAAAGCCCGACTCTACTAAAAATACAAAAAAAAAAATTAGCCAGGTGTGGTGGTGGGTGCTTGTAATCCCAGCTACTTGGGAGGCTGAGGCAGAGAATTGCTTGAACCTGGGAGGCAGAGATTACAGTGAGCTGAGATCGCGCCACTGCACTCCAGCCTGAGTGACAGAGTGAGATTCCGTCTCAAAGGAAAAAAAATAAATTTAAAAGGAAGATTTCTCACTTGGCTCCTACATACAGGTGGGTAACATCATGCCAAGGTGAAGTTTGGCAAGAAGGCATCCTACAGGGGGATAACCATGACCTGATGGGACGTTACTATTTTTCTTTTAAACATGCCAGTGTAAAACCATTCAAACAGAGAGACTTCTAGTCTATAGCGCTCGGAGGCCTTAGCAATTGGAGTCCAGGTTCTACTGCAGGCATCTGACTAATGAACTCCTAAGAGGTCAGCCCTGCTTTGGTTAACACCTGCAGGGAGGTAATGAGCTGCAGCTTGGACTGAAGTAATTACCCATGTTAGAGACAGAGGGAGGCTGAGCGGGACCCATGTCAGCCAGACAAGGAGCTGTGAAGAACAAGGACTAACAAAGCTGGTGGTGGCAGGGAGGTGGTAGTGAGATGTGTTTGGGAGGCTGAATTTCTATCGAGCACATTTTTAATTAGGACTGAAACAGCTAAAAAAAATAACCAACACAAAACACAAAATTTCATGTACAGTACTCCCATAAGTATCAGGCACATACAGTGATGTATAGTCACAATCTTGCCTTGATCCTAGATCCTGGTACTTTTAAATCTTGTATTTATGAAATGCCTACTATGCATGCAGGACTAGGTTCTGGGATATAGTGTGAGTCCTGCCATCATGGACTCTTCCCTTTCTGGGGCATCTGGGCTCTGCCTCTCACTTGAGCTGTGGAAAGCGAATCTCAGGAAGGGAGAGGGGAAACTCACTTTGCCCCAGTGGATGAAGATTATGGTGCTGAGCTTTCTTGTGTGCTGCGTAATTGACATCCATAAGCCTATTCCCTCGAAATTCTGACGATGAGAGACTACCCTGCTGGTGGGTAACTAAGGCCGGAACTAAAATTCAGTTCTCTCTGACTGTAAACTCAATTTATTCCAAAGTAGCTATCTGCTTCTTGACTTCTTGAAAGTCAAGAGGCTCAAGTCATTCATTCATTAAGTGCATTAAAATGTTTCTTTTGAGTTATTTGTAACCTTCTCCCTTTTTTGGGCATATCTCAAATGAAAATTATAAACTAAAAATAAAATCCTAAACCCCCCAACCAACTGAACAGACCCTGCTCTTGGTCAGGGGACCCCCAGAAAAACCTTAAAAACTGAATTCCCAGTCATGACCAGAAGGTTGGTTGGATATGCCTCATTATACCCCCTTTTTTTGGAGTTTAAGCACAGACCAGCATTAATGTTAAAACAGAGATCATAAGACTGACAGAGTAGACTCTTTGTGGTAATAAGATACCAGATTATAAATAAGACCTAAGACCATGAGAGGCAAGGGTTAAGTCATGCCCTACAGGCCATAAAATCTTGTTAAATGTTTTGTTTTTTCTTAAATCTAGTATAATGTGGCTTACTTTTTAACGTGACTCTGTTATACCATCACGTGATAGATAGCAGGCCTCCTTATCTTAATTTAAGCATTCCTTGGCACTAAAGACTTTAAGTCTTTAGAAAAAGCTGAACTCTTTCAACCAATTGCAAATTAAAGAATCTCTGAATCCACCTACAACCTATAAGCCTCTGCTTCAAGATATCCTGCCTTTCAGTCCAAACCGACTTATACTTTCTCTATATTGATTTATGTCTTTGCCTGCAACTCCTGCCTCCTTAAAATGTGTAAAAGTAAACCGAAACCTGACCATCTTGGGCACAGTTTTTCAAGGCTTCTTAGGTTTGTGTTTTCTCTGGGTTAGAGTCACGCATATTGACTCAAAATAAACCTCCTTAAAATATTTTAGAGTTTGGTTTTTCTGTTAACAAAATGAAGCACCTGACCTTTGTTATACATATGCAATGTATTGCTGGTGTACCAGTGGTTACTTTTGCAGCTACCTTGCTTCTTTGAATCCCGAGTGAGAAGTAGAGATTGAGACAGCAACCTTGATGTCAAAATACAACAGAAGCTCCAGAAGCAATGTTGCCGCATTGCCCAAAGCACATGCAAGCCTCTGAAGTCTGTATTGGAGGCAAATTTTCTCGTGTTGTTTGCACAACTAAAAGAAGACACCAAGGAGAAGCACAAGGCAACAGATGGGTGAAGGGGAAGCCTACAGCCCCACTGTGGAGACCTCAGAAAACAAAACAGCAGACGGAGCTCAAAAAGATCCTTATCCCTGAAAGACAGCCCCACTCAGCCTTAGCTATTTCAAAGCCTCCTAGTACCATTGAACTTCGTGAGGTTCCCAGAGGTGCCATGTGCTGAGGAATATTAATAAGTCAGGATTACCTGGGCATAACATTAATCATATCAAGGTTCAATATCAGTAAAACAGGATTTGTATAGGGAAAATTTTTATTTTTCCTGCAGTTTCCCCCTATTCACCAACATTCTGTTAGATATTTGACATTATCTCAACGAAAATGGCAGAGAGTGGGCATGCATTGACATACATTTATTTTACTTTCATTCCTTTGGGCATTTCTATTGCTCCAACTAATTGCTTAAAAATACCTGTGCTATTTCCATTCATTCTTCAGATGAGCACGTAGCCCACTGATACAGAACAATAGAGGTTAACAAGACGTCTTCAAAGCTGAGTGCTGAAGATGGCGGTGGTGCTTTAAACTTCTGGAGCATCAAAGGAGAGCTTACCTGTGATCTCTTTTTTATATGGGTTGCCATAGTGATGACAGGGCTTGGCTTGAGAGGAAACTGGATAATAATAAGGATACCATTTTCAAAGAATTTACTGTATGCTAGACACTGTGCTTTTGCCCTGAATCCTCAGAGAGATTTCACCGTCTGCCTTTTACAGATGAGGAAGCTGAGGCACAGGGGGTTAAGTATCTTGCACAAAGTCTTCCATCTAGAGAATGGCAGAAACCAGGATTCAAATCCAGGTAGTCTGACTCCAGAGCTGTCTCTAAAGCATCAATATTAGCTGCCTGGAAAAGGTGGTGAAATATGGAGATGCTTATAATATATATATTTTTTGAGATGGAGTCTCCCTCTGTTGCCCATGCTGGAATGCAGTGGCGTGATCTTGGCTCACTGCAACCTCCACCTACTGGGTTCAAGCTATTCTCCTGCCTCAGCCCCCCGAGTGGCTAGGGCTACAGGCATGCACCACCATGCTCAGCTGATTTTTGTGTTTTTAGTAGACAGGGTTTCACTATGTTGATCAGGCTGGTATCGAACTCCTGACCTTGTAATCTGCCCACCTCGGCCACCCAAAGTGCTGGGATTATAGGCATGAGCCACTGTGCCTGGCTGATGGTTATGATATTAATGCATATTTGTCTTTCTGACTTCCATGGCAGGATAAATATTCAATGAGCCTGTCCCTACCTTTGGCAGCAAAGGCAGTCTCTTATAAAGTTACCTTGGAAGCATGAAGGGGCAGCTGTGACTGAGGATGGCTCCATGTACATACAACATCCTACATCATGAAGAAAAGCTGGATTCTTCTCTGTTTCTGAAGGCAGAAAATCAGCAGGGCAGAAACTGGTTGGACACAGAGGACAGTTGACAGAAGGATGAAGAAAAAGAGAATAAATGTCTTAGTTCCATGATAAACACTTGTAAACATCCAACAACTATATGTAGAGGTTCACATGCATCACCTTTTTCTACAACTCAATGTCTGATTATTCAGGATCTACTCAAAGATAATACTGTACTATATGACACAACCATTCTAATCCTAGGTATTTACCTAAGAAAAATAAAGGTTGAGGAATAAAAGTAAAATTCTAAGCCCCCCCAACTAATTGAATGGACCCCCTCTTGACCAAGGGGACTCCAGAGAAACCTTAAAAACTGAGTACCTGGTTGTGATGGGATAGGAGGTTGAACATGCATTGTTACACTTTCTCCCTTGCTAACCACCATTAGGCTTTCTTTCTTAAGGGCTAAGCAGACACCAGCTCTTTCAAAAGATTTGCTGGACTCTACTTGCTTTTTGTGGTTTTGACACAACCAACCAGCATTCCTTCCTGATAAGAGACCACAGACCATGGACTTGTTCTGGCTAGTTTACTGAGGCTGCACGTAGGATAACTCTGTGTTCTCCATTTTACTTTTTTGATGTTTAAAGCCTAATTTTAGTGCATTTAAATGTTAAGTGTCCACCCCAGTGTGAAAACAGGACATACGTAGCATGCATATTTGCTTACTACGGATGTGCACCCACCCTTTGTAAATATTCATAGCTCCTCCTATAACCTGTTAAATATGTGTAGCTAGCCAACTAGTTCAGCATAAATTCCTGTCCCATCTTTCCTTCCTCAACATGGCTGCTTTTGGTTTCTATTGAAGGCTACATTTCCCAGCCTATGGAATAGCCATGAGGTCAGGAGATCGAGATCATCCTGGCCAACATGGTGAAACCCTGTCTCTACTAAAAATATAAAAATTAGCTGGGCGTGGTGGTGCATGCCTGTAGTCCCAGCTACTCAGGAGGCTGAGGCAGGAGAATTGCGTGAACCCGGGAGGTGGAGGTTGCAGTGAGCCGAGGTCATGCCACTGCGCTCCAGCCTGGTGACAGAACGAGACTCCGTCTCAAAAAAATAAACAAACAGAAATAAAGTTCTCCTCTCCAAAGTTATAAACCTCGTGATTCTTCAGCTGATAAGATCTATGTCTATATAAAGACTTTTACATGCATTTCTATAGCAGCTTTATTTGTAATAGCCTCAGACTGAAAATAACCCAAATGTCTATCAACAAGTGACTGGATTAACACAATGTGTATCTATTATCCATCCAATGGAATGCTGTACAGCAATAAAAGGAATGAGCTGTTGATACCCATAACAACATGGATAAATCTCAAAATAATCATGCAAAGTGAAAGAAGCCAGAAAGAAAAGAGCACATGCTTTATGACTCTATTGATATAAAATTCCACAAAATGCAAACTAACCTATAATGATGGAAAGCCAACCAACAATTTGCTCAGGGATGGAAGACAGGGAAGGTGAGGAGAATTATAAAGGGGCAAGAGGAAACTTTTTGAACTGATGCATAGGTTCATCACCTGGATTATGGTGATGGCTTCACAGGTACATTTGCATGTCAAAACTTTTTATATTGTGTACTTTAAACAATGTAGTTTGTGTGTCCATTATACCTCAATGAGCTGTTTCAAAAAGAAAGAGCAAATGAACCTTTTGTTAGAGGAAACCTGCTTGTCAAGGCAAGGAGTTATGAAACTCAACATTATGATGGCAGAGTGAACCCAGCAGGTGGAGGTTGCAGTGAGCAACCTGGGTTCATTAATTCAGGATGATTAGGTGAGAGGAAATAGTCCCACCATGACAGGTGCACGAACATCAAATCACAAAGGGTCTTGCAAACTCACCTACAGTATTCTGATTTTATCCCACAGCTTTGAGGAGCTATTAAAAAGGGTGATGTCTTCAGATTTGTCATTATTATGGGATGAATTGTGCCTCCCTGGAATTCATATGTTGAAGTCCTGATCTTTAACCTATCTTAGAATGTCAGTGTATTTGAAGATAGGGTCACTAAAGAGGCAAGTATGGTGAAGTAGTTATACAGGTGGACCTAAATACAATATGACTGGTGTTCTTAGAAGAAGAAGAGATTAGGACACAGACATGCACAGAGAAATGACCACGTGGAAATATAGGGAGAAGACAGCCATCAACAAGCCAAGGAGAGGGGCCTCAGAAAAAAACAACTCTTGTCAACATTTTATCTTGGGCTTCCAGAACTGTGAGAAAATGCATTTCTGTTGTGTAACCCACCCAGTCTGTAGTACTTTGTTATGGCAGCCCCAGGAAACTAATACAGTCACCTAGGGAGGTCATGATGGCTGTGATGGGTAAAATGATGGTTCATGATGGCTGTCTCAGTAATCCAGCTGAGCTAGGGAGACCCAGCCTGGACTGATGGGTTTGAGAGTTTTTCCTTTTTAGGACTTAATCTAGGAGATGATGCCAAGGGATATACTGAGAATGACTCCCAAATTTCTGGCTTGATTGAGTAAGAACTCCCTGCCAGAATCATGGCTGCATGAGGAAGAGTAGGTTTTGAAGGAAATAGACAACTATCGATTTTTGCCACATTGAGTTTGAGGCAATCATGGAATTTTCCCACTGGAGAGGCGCAGTGAGTACTTGAAGACATGAACCTGGAGCCTGGCAGTCTAATCCAGCCTTCAGAGATAGACATGGAATCTTCCAGCTAAGAACTTAGGACTGTAATCTACAAGCAGCAGGGAGCACTCCAAGGAGGTGGTCAGATTTGTGCTTTGGGGAGTTCATTTTTAATGGTGTAGAGAAAAAATTAGAACAAAGGGAAAAGATCAGACAGAGGGCCATAGCAGTAATCTAGTTGAAAGATGCTGAATACTGAACTAAGCCAATGGCCATGGGGAAGCAGAAGGAGATAAAAGTCAAGAGGCAGAGTTCAGAAGTGAGCAGTAAGGAGAAGTCAGATGAGAGGCAATGAGTACGCTGCCATGGGGTAGGGGGCAGTATGAAAATGCCCTCAGGGTTCAAAAGTTTCCATTGAAAACACTTCACAGCCAATGAGAGCTAGGTCAGGAGGCCAGAAGGTCTGGCTGGTCTGGCTGCTGGGACAAAAGGCCTGCTGGAAGTTTTGCAGCAAAACTTAAGAGTTCTTTTTCTTCCTTTCTCATAGTGGAATTTCTGTGTCCTTTAGCTGAGTAGTGTAGCCTGCCAACGGTCACCTGAGAAGGGAGAATGCACATGCACTCACCAATAATTCAGTCAGCATGCTACTCTTCCGATGATGTAATTCCACAGTCTCTTTAAGATCCTGCATTTACAACTCAGAGATCATTTGAAAGTCTCTTGCCACCCTCCTGTCTTCTGGGTTCTCAGTTTAATAAATGCTGCTTTCTTCCTTTGGAAAGTCTCCTTCATAAAGCAATCGGGAAACTGTCAGTTACTCACTGGACACGAAGGAGACCAAGAGAGCAGGCTAAGAGTGTTCGGTACCCCTGGGTAAATGCCTCCCTTCCCCTTCTCCTGGAAGGAAACAGAAGCTCAGTATATCTGCTAGACACATTGCCACGCAAAATAAACTCTCCGGGCAGCTTTCTTCCCCAAGCCACCATTTTAAGGGTGTGTCTTCCTAAATAGAGGCAAATGGATCTAATGAATGTGAAATGGACATAGAGCTCACATAGGGTTCTGCATTGAGCAATGGCTAAGCAGGATTACAGAACTCTGGTTTGCTCAAAAGGGAGGTGCTGGAGAAAAATGTAACCCTGTCTTGTCTGTTACTAAAACAGAGTTTCCCTTTCTTTCTTGGGTTTTTAGAGCAAGGAAGGATTTTTAAATTTTATCTTCAAAGGCATTGCATTTTATTTCTTTATTTTTTATTTATGCAAGTTTATGGGGTACATGAGAAAATTCATTACATGTATATAACATGCAGTGATCCAGTCACGGTGTTCATCACCTTAGTACAATACTCTTCGGCTAAGCATAGTCATCCTGTTCTGCTACCAAACCTTGAATTTATTCCTTTTACCTCACTGTATGCTTGTGCCCTTTTTTAAACATTTATTTTAAGTTCAAGGGTACAGGGGCTGGTTTGTTACATAGGTAAATGTGTGTCATGGGGGTTTGTTGTACAGATTATTTCATTACCCAGGTATTAAGCCTTAGACCCATTAGTTATTTTTCCTGATCCTCTCCCTCCTCCCATCTTCCACCTTCCACACAGGACCCAGTGTGTGTTGTTCCACTGTATATGTCCATGTGTTCTCATCATTTAGCTCCCACTTATAAGCGAGAACATGCAGTATTTTGTTTTCTGTGCCTGCATTAGTTTGCTAAGGATAATGGCCTCCAGTCCCATCCATGTCCCTGCAGAGGACATGATCTTGTACTTTTTTATGGCTGCATAGTATTCCATGGTGTTAAAAACTCTCTCAATAAACTAGGTATTGAAGGAACACACCTCAAAATAATAAGAGCCATATATAACAAACCCACAGCCAACATTATATTGAATGGGCAAAAGCTGGAAGCATTCCCCTTGAAAACTGGCACAAGACAGGATGCCCTCTCTTACCACTCCTATTAAATTATAGTATTGGAAGTTCTGGCCAGGGCAATCAGGCAAGAGAAAGAAATAAAGGGTATCCGAATAAGAAGTGAGGAAGTCAAACTATCCCTGTTTGCAGACAACATGATTACATATCAGAAAATGCCCCCATAGTCTCAGCCCAAAAGCTTCTTAAGCTGAGGAAGGGTTTTTGACATAATCTGTCAAATCATCAACCAGTACAAGGCAAGGGGTTACAGAATCTCATGGTGGCACTTAAATTCTATGGAATGGAGAAGATGGAGAGAGTCAGAGAGGTGGGCAGATCCCAAACCACAAAAAGGGTGATGTGCTCACCTAAAGACATCTTAATTTTATCCTGAAATCTTTAAAGAGAAGGTCATGGTAGCTGACATGGGTCAGATGAAGTCAGCCAAAAGGCAGGGAGACTTTAAAGTCCCAGGGGCTGAATCAAGGTGACAGGGAGGGTTAGGGGTGAAGAAAGGGCTAGTATGGGTATGGGAGGGTGCTGGCTGTCTCTCTGAGGTCAGTCACTCCAACCCACTCACCTTCATGGCTTGGTTCTGAGTCTGTAGCTCATATTCCTTGCTAGTGCTCCCTGGCTGAACCCCAAGAAGTTCACCTTGCTAATGTTTTTTGGTTCTTGTTTTTTTTGTTGTTTGTTTATTTGAGACGAGGTCTTGCCCTGTCACCCAGCTGAGGTGCAGTGGCATGATCATGGTTCACTGAAACCTCTTGGGCTCAAGCAGTCTTCCCACCTCAGCCGCCCCAGTAGCTGAGACTACAGGCACACACCACCATGGCCAGCTAATCTGTATAGTTTTTGTAAAGAAAGGATCTCACTATGTTGTCTAGGCTGGTATCAAACTCTTGGGCTCAAGCAATGCACCCGCTTCAGCCTCTCAAAGTGCTGGGATTATAGGCATGAGCCACCTTGCCCTGCCAACACCTCTCTAATATTATCCTGTGACCTAGGCCCTATCAGTGCTAATACAGCTCTACTAACTGTTCCATTCCTCAAAGCACCAAGTTTGTTTCCGCCTCAGGTCCTTTGCACATTCTGCTACCTCTGCCTAGAATGCACTTCTGCTTCACTCTTTCTCTGCAAATGCTGTCTCAACCTTCAAGGTTCAGCATATATCGTATGTTTAAAGCAGGTATTCCTGCCCCTACTCCCCCAGCCAAATTAGAGCCTCCCTCTTGTTTTTCTTAATAGCACATTTGGCAATTTGAAATGAAATAATTCACCCTATGTTTAACAACAGTCCTTATGCTGGACTCCACAGGGCAGGGGCTGTGTCTGTTTTGGTCCACATTGAATTGATAGCATTTATCCCAGTGCTTGGCATGGAGTCCATGGCCAATAAATATTTGTATGAACACTTGAGACCACCTATAAGAAATGTCAAAGGAGCTCTGGAATATTAGAACAACTCTATTAGAAAGAAGCCCCATTTAGTGAACTTTTGGGCTCCCCAAGATCTTTGTTCAAATTCCAGCTCTACTCCTGAATGGCTGTGTGGCCCCAGTTATGTTACCTAAGCTATGAACCTCGGGTTTCTCATGAGTTGAACGCAAATATTTACTTTATTTGTACAGCTTTTCTGAGATTCAAATAAAAATACAGTAAATATCCATTTCTAGTATAGTGCCTGATAAGTGTTAAGCACTTGTAAAGATGAGTCCTCTTCCCAGCCACAAAGCAAAAGCTGTAATTGCATGGGAGACAGCTTCAACATGTGTAATTGTATTAGTCTGTTCTTGCATTGCTGTAAGGAACTATCTGAAACTGGGTAATTTATGAAGACGAGAGGTTTAATTAACTTACAGTTCTGCAGGCTGTACAGGAAACATGGCTGGGGAGGCCTCAGGAAACTTACAATCATGGTGAAAGGTGAAGGGGAAGCAGGTACATCTTCGCATGGTGGAGCAGGAGAGAGAGAGCAAAGGGGAAAGTGCTGCACACTTTTAGACAACTAGATCTCGTGAGAACTCACTATCACAAGAACAGCAAGGGGGAAGTCCGCCCCCATGATTCAATCACCTCCCACCCTTCTCCAACATTGAGGATTACAATTTGACATGAGATTTGTGTGGGGACACAGAGCCAAACCATATGAGCAACATTGACCTCAAAGCTTGGGGCCTGACTTGGTTTGAAACCCAAATCTGCCACTCACTATCTGAAGGTTGTCAAGAAATTTACTCAGCTTCTCTGAGCCTCAGTTTCCTCAAATGCAAAATGTAGATGTCCCTGGACCTCATAAGGCTACTATAGAATGCAATACATGTATTTATATACCAAGCACTTGAAGCAGCATCTGACACGTGACAAATGCTATGAAAGTTTCAGTGATGATTATTAATATGCTTAGAACAATGCCTGGTATATTATAAGTATGTACTCATGTTATCTATGATTGATCAAATTTGCTTGAGTCTATTCAATGGGATTCATAAGCAATGAGAATTGACAGGATGAGGGGGGTCTCTGGCAGCTGGTGTTTGGAACTCTGACAATTCAGCACCCCAGCAAGGTGCTGGCAGGGTGCGGTTGCTTTAAGAAGATATCAAAGATGCTTTTCCTTTAAAACCTAAAAACTAGTGAGAATATCAATGCTTAGAACTGGGGCTTGGGATTCAGATTTATACCTTTCACTTGATGTGAAATATTCTAATCTTGCAAATTGTAAGCACATCTCTTTGGAACATAATTTCACAGATATATATTAAGAGTGCCTATCTGGGAGGGTTTTTGTTTGTGAGTCAGTTTTAAGCATTTGAAAAATATTTAAGAGTTTGAGGCATCAGGGTAGCAAAGAACCCTTATTTTGTTTCTGGTATCTTACAGCACAGCTTCCCTCTGAGAAATAAAATGTGAACAATTTGGTGGCTGGTAACAGATGCAGGGCACCTCCATCTGGCTGGAATTGTTTTCCTGCTTCTAACTAGTAAATTAGCACATGCTCAGACTGCCTGGGACATAATTCTCTTTAATGACTGGTTTCCTTTTGCACCTCAGAGCAGCTTGAAGAGAAAAATCGAAGGTGCCAAAGACCACTGACTGCAGTTTGCTGGGTTCTGACTTCTCAGGCATGAGAGATTGTACAGGGTAGAACTAAGGTCAGGAAAGCCCCTTATCCATGTTACAGAGTGAAAGCTGCAGCCTGGGGTTGCCACCAGGCCACATAGTGGGTAAAGCAGCCCGGGCTGGGATTTGCACCCAGGACACTGTGGCCTCTGGGTCCAGGGGTGTTTTCTCTGGGTCTGGGAGTCTTTGTTTATTGAAGAACCATTATCCAACAGCTCAGGCTTACCTTGGCACACATATGTCAACTGCATGTTCCTCCTTAGACACATTTTTCCTACCCAGAAATAATACAGAAGCAGGGAAGACTTAAGATGGGAAAGCCAAGGTTCTTCCCCAATCACTGAAGGATGTAGAAACTACAGATAGAGGGTTAGGTCATTGACACGAAACCAAATAATTAATGACTGAGTGACGAAAAACGTCATACACATAAACATGTATTTATTCCCTATAGCCAGGGCCTTACATGGCCCACACCCCTGACCATCTTCTGTCTGACCTCATTCCCTTGCCTCCACCCCCTTGCTCAGTCTGGCCTTCTCACGGTTCCTCAGTCACCCCAGCATGATTCAGTCTCTGGGTCTTTGCCTTGCCTGTTCCCTCTACCCAGAATGCTCTCCCTGCAAATATTCCCATGGTTCACTCCCTCAGGCCCTTCCTGTCTTTATTCTGTTGTCTTCTTGGCAAGGTCTTCCATGACTACCCAACTTAAAACTGACACCCACTGTCAGTCCCAAACACACCCACCCCAGACCTTCCAATCTCCCTCTCCCCGCTGGGCTTTTTCTTTATTTCACTTACTGCCTTTCATGTAAATACTACAAAATTTACTTATTATGCTTATTACATATTATCTGCCTCCTCCTACTAGAATATAAACTGCACCAGGGCAGGAGTCTTTTTGTTCATTGATGTACACTGAGAACCCAGACCATATCCAGTACAAGTAGGATCTCAATAAATAAAGGAATGAATGAATACGGTGGTTTGCTTTACTTCCCCTTTGCCAGGCAATGGGACATCTATCTTTACATATGCTAGTGAGCGTGGGAGCCCTGTCTGTTTGTGTTCACCATGGTGCCTCCAGTGCCCTGGAGCATTGTGTAACAAATGATTGTTAACTGACCTAGCTGGTTGAGAACCACTGGCCTAAGCCAGTCATGGAAATTCCATTTCTTTATTTAAAGTGATTGATGTGATAACTCAAGCATGTGACATAAATCTGGCCAATGGGCCCTGGAGCTAAGTCAGCTGGGAGTGGACTCTGAGAAAGTTTTTCTTCCACTGTGAAAAAGAACATAAGACATTTGTAATCTCTTCTCTTCTCTGACCCTGAGTGTCATTGACTCTGTGTGATGCCTGGAACTTTAGCAGCCATCTTGAGGCCATGAGGTAAGAAGGAACCCTATCTGAGGATGGCAGATCAGAAATAGAGAAAGATAACACCCTTATCATCGTGCTTTTTAAGTTTTCATCCCTGACCTGGAACCATCCTATCTGTCAACATCATATTATGTGAGATAACACATGCTTTTGCTTTTTAAAAAATTCACTTTTTTCTATTATCTACACAGAAATACAAGTACCATAGCAATCATATATATGTCAAGTAATAACATGACAAATAACTAATTACAGCAAATTTTAAAAATCGTATTGTCCAGATGATGCCATATCCTTGGATGATAAAATACTGGCCAGACTTCTTCTGTAGGACTTCCAGTAGGACATGGATAGAAAGTTGCAGAAGAAGTGATATATGCAGTGTAGTCTCTCTGCAGTCACACAGGGAAGGTCTGGTCCATAATCTACAAGGACAGTGCCATCCAGGAGTGGCAACAGCATCTCTGTCTGTGTCCCTTTTCTAACTGGAAGAGAAACTTTCCAAGACTATTTCCAGCTTACTTAGCCTCCTGGCTTATTACTCAGGTTTATGTCACATGTCCAAATCATGGTATCAATCACTTGACCAAAAAAATGGAATTTTCATGACTGGCTTAGATCAATGGTTCTCAATCCCGGCAACCCAATAGAATTACAAGGTGATGCCTATAAACCATGGTAGTGCCTGGTCCCCCCCATCACAAACCAGTTGAATCCAAACATTTGGAGGTGGGGCCTGGCCATTGGTGTGTTTTCCAAAGTTCTATTGGAGGTCCACAAATGGATAAACTAGTCAAGATTCATATGCCTTCATAACCAGAACTGAGGATCTTAAATTACATGGCCTCTCAGAAGAGGTTGATCAAAATTGGGATTCCTCTAGAAAGGAAGAAGACGTGGTTAGTTGTTAGGTAGGCAACTGATAACAGTCGATTTTATAGATAAGGAAATTAAGGTTCAAGTATTCAAAGGAACTTGCAGAAGGTCACATTGATTATTTCTGAGCAGGAATGGATGCTAGCCTGGACTGTTTGACTCTGGAGACTATGGTCTTTATACCTCTTCTGTATCAGATTTTCCCTGTTGTCAGGAGAACTTTCCTTGTCCCATATCTTGTGGCCTTGATTCTGAAAACTTCTCATTTTGGAAGGTCAAGCAATTTCTCAAGTTATAAACCTGACTTTGTGATGCCCTAGATGGCAGTTTATAGTCAATCACTTATTTAACAACTCTTTATTGAACATTGAACATCTACAATGGGAAAGAAATTGCTCAGGTCATTGGGGATCTTATTATTTTGATCATTAAGACAGGGAGAGCCTCGAGCTCATGGAGCTTTATATTTTATCAAAAAGACACCAAAAAATGAACAGATATTTGAAATAATTTCAGATAGTGATAAATGCCATGGATAAAATACAACAGAATAATGTGATGGAGATAGACTGAAGCTGAGATGCTAATATATAGAGAGTAGTCTAGGAAGTTTGCTTTGGGGCAGGGACACTGCAACTGAGACTTGAATGGCTAGATGCCAGCAAAACTTTCCAGGACATGGGAGCAGCCTTCCTGATTCAAGATGAACACGGTGTGTTTGAGGAACAGGCAGGAGGCTTGGTGCCTGGAGTTAAAAAGTGATGGGTAACATGGTAAGAAACGGCATCAGAGGTGGGAACTTTGTCCCAGAATTTGTAGTGAGCTGAGTAATGTTCCCCCCATAATACATGTTCACTCAGAACCTGTAAATGTGACCTTATTTGAAAAACGGTCTTTGCAGAGGATCTCAAGATGAGCTCATTCTGGATTAGACCCCAAATCCAATCACACATATCTTTATAGGAGAAGAAAAACAGACAAGACACACAGAGGAGAAGATGATATGAAGATGGAGGTGGAGATTGAAATGATGCATCTACAAGACAAGGAATGCCAAGAATTGGCAGCAGGCAGCAGAAGCCAGGAGAGATCCATGAAACAGATTCTTCTTTGAATCCTCCAGAAGGAATCAACCTTGGTGACATGTTGATTTTGGATTTCTGTTTCCCAGGACTATTAGAAAATAAATTTCCATTGTTTTAGGTCATTATATTTGCTGTAATTTATTACAGCAGCCTCAGGAAATTAACACAGATGTCATGACTCAAAGAGTCCTCCATGGTTCTGCTCCAAACTGGTGTTACATGTCAGCACCGCATCCCACTCCTGAGGAACGAGGGCATCTTACAGACTTGTTTCCTCCTGAGAACACCTGCTTCTCCATTCTGAATGTCCTAGGAAATGTACAAGGGACCATCATTTTGTTGTAAGTCAATTCATTTGAATTTGTACCACTTGAAAAAATTACATCTGTATGTTTGAAAATTCAGTTCAATTGTTGAGCAAGCCTTGGCAGCCATCGTTGCACCAAGTTTAATTATCTTTCTGGCATTATCAAGACCCAACATTAGCACTAATTGTGCTGGGTCCAACTCTATTGGCTTCAAATAATTATTAGCAATTGCTTATTATCTCTTTTGAAAACCCTAAATACATACGTATTTTTTAAGACGTTGGCTCATTGAGACTGGAAAGAACGCAGACTTCCATTCTTGGAGCTGTTGTGAGTCAGGACATTGTTCAGGAAAATAAAAGTGTGTGGGTTGTTGGGTGCCAGTTTGAAATATTGACTGTGTTTCTTGATTGATTGGCTAAGCTCAGTTGGAATATCAAGCCTCAGTTTTCAGATGTGAGGCCCAAAATAAAATGTTTCACTTCGTTCTCTAAGCCACTTACTTGTCACTCAGGGTTGCTTTTCCCTCATTTCTCAGACCCCTATTATCCATACTTTAAAACGTTTCTCCTCTGTTGCATTCAGAAGAACCAGAAGCCTCTCCTCTTGCAGAGAGCCCTTCCCTCTACAGAGTAAGATTCTCCTTTCCTCCCTAAATAGCTAGGCTATACTAGAAGTCATCATTCATATTTTGCATAATTTCCACCCATTATTCATCAATGCATATATTCATGCTTCCATGAATCCATGCATTCATCCATCTATGCATCCATGCATGTAGGCATGCTTCCAAGAATCCATGCATCCATCTACACATCCATGCATGTAGCCATGCATCTATCTATTCATCCATGCGTGTGGCAATGCATCACTGAATCCATGAATCCATGTATGTAGCCATGTAGCCATGCATCCATAAATCCATGAATCCATCTACACACACATGCATGTAGCCATCAATTCTTTCTTCTCTGTTATTCCTTTTTCAAATAATCCTCCTTTGCATTTCTATTTTATTTCCTTCCAAGACTTCTACTACATCTAGCTTCCAAAGCTCTTAACTTATGACTGTCATTCTATTTCTTTATCATCCCCTGATGATGTCAGAGAAACCTCTTTGAGCCAATATTCTATGTATCTATACTTTTATTTTTAGCCATCACAAAGATCAACCCATCCACTGAGTTTTTATTTTGGAGTTTGACTAGAAGTTATGATTATAGTTTCCTTGTAACCTTTACTTGTTTCTCAGAATCCCCACCATAGGAACTGTTCTTGGATGAGGTGAAGGTAGCTGCTCTCTGTAGGTTACCAATCCAGATGACTAGCCTACAGAGGTGAACCTGTGTTGAGTGATGCTAACATGCTCAGGTGCTAGCCAATCCACTCACACTCATTACAACTGACCATGTCCCTTCATAGATGGTTGTACCCTGAAGACACCCTACAGCTTCCAGAAGGTATTCCTGCTTCTTTGCCCCGCAATAGCAACTAGGATGCGTAATTGCCTCTATAGCTTGTCAGGAGGAGGAAAGAGCTTAATTAGGACTCTCTCCACCAGCACAATCCATGTCCACGAGCACTAGCACACTTCTCTTCCAGGCCACCTTTTACTCTACACCAAGACTTAACTACATTTTGTTTTTCTATAGGTCTTTCACATATTCGAGTTTGGGATCTAGAGGTGCTCTGACATCTTTTGTCTTCCTCATGTCTCCCCTGGCACCTGCAATAGTGGAAGAGAGCCATCAGCTGTTGTAAGTTCACCACTTACCCATTTGTTCACCATTTACGTGATGAAGACCATTCATTTAGGCAGTGGTCCGAAACTCACAACCTAAGGGCCTCACTCACTCACTCATCCTCTTTAATAATAAGCTAGCGGCCAGGCGCGGTGGCTCACGCCTGTAATCCCAGCACTTTGGGAGGCTGAGGCGGGCGGATCACGAGGTCAGGAGATCAAGATCATCCTGGCTAACACAGTGAAACCCCGCCTCTACTAAAAATACAAAAAATTAGCTGGGCATGGTGGCGGGCGCCTGCAGTCCCAGCTACTTGGGAGGCTGAGGCAGGAGAATGGAGTGAACCCGGGAGGCGGAGCTGGCAGTGAGCCGAGATTGCGCCACTGCCCTCTAGCCTGGGCAACAGAGGGAGACTCCGTCTCAAAAAATAATAATAAACTAGTTCACCATTACTCATCTTCTTTAATCATTGACTTTTTCTGAAACATAAAAACAACACACCTCAAATTTATAGCCTTTCAGCAGGTAACATTTCTTAGCTAAATTTTTAACGGCATTGCTTTATTTTTATTGTATTTTGATGGGGAATATCTTCTACCTATGACATCTGCTACTATAAAAAGTGGTAACAATTTTCCTTTTATAGCAGTATATGAAGTTTAATTTTGAAATGAAAAAATAAGAAAGACAGTAAGTAATAATGACAAAGGAAACACATGCAAAAATCACGAACTGTTATGTGAATGACTGAATTTGAAAAACATGACTTTAGCTTTTTAAATCCTTATAACACTCCTTTCAGGTGGAGACTAATGTTCTTGTTTATAAGATGAACCAGTTGTAGTGAGGCTGAGAAACTGGCCCAAGCTACACAGCTGCTTTTCAGTGTCAGGCCTTAAAGCAAAGTCAGAATGACTCCAGTTTATGAACTCAACTTCCCCTCCAAGTGTTCTGCCTCTTGAGCTTCCATATGCATACATGTGTAGATGGATGGATGCATGGATGCATGGCTACATGCATGGATGGACAGATGGAAGAATTTGGGAGTTAGCCATTTCTTGTCCTAAGTGATCAATCATAAATCTAAACTCTTAAATATAAGCAGAAAGAGAATTAGTGTTTAGGGCGTTTTTGTGTGTCGTGTGCTATTATTATCTCTGTCATAGTCACATTTGTAGCCCCATTTAATCCTCCCAATAATCCTAGGGAGGCACTGACCTGTGTGTTCCATTTCACAGATAAGGAAACTAAAGTCAGAAAAGATAAGTAACTTTCCCAAGGGCACATAGTAAATGAGTGACCAGAATTGAACCCTGGTCTGTCCCCAAAGCTTAAGGTAGTTCAGTCTTATCATACTGCTCTCCAGTATAAGATAACTGATCATCCAACTGGTTTTATCATAGCTGGCTTTATCCCATCTTTATAAGACAGGGTAGTGTCAAAAATGTTTTATAAAAACTTTCCATCAAAACATACTTAAAAATCTACAAGGAGCTTAAAGGCTTCAGCTACAGTTTCCAGAAAAGTGAGCTTCCAGCTGCAGTGAGTAGAGATAAGTGATGAACTCTCAGTCTCCTCGTGTGTCAACCGGATGGGACTATGGACTGAATTGTGTTTCTCCAAAATGTGTAGGTTGAGGCCCTAGCCCCCAATGTGACTATACTTGGACACAGGATGGTAGCAAATAATTAAGGTTAAATGAGGCCATAAGAGTGGGGCCCTGATCTGATAGGGTTAGTGTCTTTATAAGAAGAGAAAACACAGAGCTTTCTCTCCCTCTCTTTCTCTCCTCTCCCTCCCCAAAGGAAAGGCCCTGTGAGGACAAAGCAGCTGTGTGCAAACCAGGAACAGAGCTACCCAGAAGCCAAATCCTGCTGGACCTTGATCTTGGACTTGCCAGCTCTCAGAACAGTGACAAAATAAATTTCCATTGTTTATAAGCTACTCAGTTGATGACATTTTGTTATGGCAGCCCAAGCGTACTAATACAGATGGCAGTTAACATTGAAGGTCATATGTGATCAGATTAAAGCTCTGTGTAAATGGGCAATAGCATAAGGAGTATTATTTCTCTGAGGGGCACACTTTGGGCCCAGGTGAAGCCGGGGGTGTAAAATATGTGACTCCATAGGCAGTGAAAAATGAGAACCCAGAAAAATCCCAGCAGGACACCCGTGGGTGTAAAGTGGGCTCCTTAGCATTGGAGATCATTTCTAGACAAGGCTCATGGTTGCCTCCTGCTTTGCTTTTTCTCTTCCCAAAGTGGAAATCGCCTTATTTGCTTTTTTTCTGATTATAAAAATAACACATACTCCATATAAAAATAAGCCAGCAATTTTAAAAGGTAGAAAGAAGGACGTAAAAGCTGACATAGCCCCTCTTGCTCGGCATGACTATCTGTACTGTGAAAATGTCACAGCCCACCCTTCCAGACCTAAATTTTTTGTTCATTTCCGTACATACATATATACATAGAGATTGCATATGTGCTTTAAAATAAAAATCGGATTATATTATATCTGCAATTTCAAAACTTGCAATTTACAGTTGGGAAAAACCACCAGCATAACAAAAATTATCTCTAAAGCCAGCCTGCCTGGTTTAAATCGTAGTTCTGCCACTTATTAACCGGGTAGCCTTGAGTTCTCTAGACTCAAATTCCTTCTCCAAAAGAATTGATAATAGTCGCTCTTATTTCCCATGGTTGTTTTAAAAATTAAAAAACCTGATAGGTGAAAAATGTTGAGGACTATGCCTGGCATATAGTACATGCCACTGTAAGAATCTACAGCCAGGCACGTTGGCTCACGCCTGTAATCCCAGCACTTTGGGAGGCTGAGGCGGGTAGATCATAAGATCAGGAATTCGAGACCAGCCTGGTCAATATGGTGAAACCGTGTCTCTACTGAAAATACAAAAATTAGCCAGGTGTGATGGCGGGTGCCTGTAGTCCCAGCTACTTGGGAGGCTGAGGCAGGAGAATTGCTTGAACCAAGGAGGTGGAGATTGCAGTGAGCCAAAATCACGCCACTGCACTCTAGCCTGGGGGACAGAGTGATAGTCCATCTGAAAAAAAAAAAAAAAAAAAAGAATCTACACACACACACACACCACACAGTCAATCCATTGCTTCAGATTGTAAGTGTTCATTTGGGTCTCATGTCTGCAGCTTGACTGGGCAATTCTGCTCATGTGGGACAGACTTGATTGATCCCTACAGGACATGGACATGAACCTATGGTCGACTGGCTGGCTGGCTGAGGCTGGCCGACATAGGATGCCTCACTCACATGCCTGGTGGTGGCTGGTTGTTGGCTGGGTGGTGGGTGGTGGTGATGATGAGTCCCAAGTCACTCATCATTCAGCAAGCTATCCTGGATTTGTCCAAGAACAATAGAAGCACACAAGGCTTCTTGAGACCTTAGCTCAGAACAAGCACATGCTGTTAATCCTACTCCATGTTATTGACTACATAAAGCAAATCACAAGGCCAGCCCACATTCAAGGGGTGAGACTCAGAATCCACCCTTGATTAGAGAAGCTTCAAGGTCACATTGCAAAGTTGTGGATATAGGAAGTGATAAATACTTGGGGACATTTAAAAAAATCTATGTAGCATACACATGTTACAGATAAGGAAACTGAGGCTCAAAGAGGCCCAAGCCTCTGGAATTCTAACCCAGGATGGCTGAGCCCAGAGTTCAAGCTCTGGAATGCCACATCACACCAACAAGGGTAACAACTTCCCCTTCACCAGACCCCCAGGGATAGGATCATCTTTGCCTCACTGGTAGAGAGCACACAGAGAAAGCTACTAGCTTTTTCTGCCTCTGAATCACTCAGAGTCTGCAAAATATCCTAGGATCTTCTCTCTTCCTCCTTCTCCTCTTCTTCCTCCCTGGGTTCAAATAGCCACAGCCAGAGCTTCCAGAGTAGAGACAGCAGCAGCCTCCAAGCAAACAGCAAAGCATCCATTTATCATTCCTTCCTTTCCAGGTATTTTCTTCTGACTAAGGAGAGGAGTACTTTCCCATGCAATGTGAATCTCATATCCCCTCCCATCCTCTTCCTCCAATTCTAAGAGGTTGAAGTCCCATTCTTATGGGAGAGGTACTTCCTAGTCACACTCAGAGTCAGTCCACAGGGAGGAGAGGGTGATGGCTGATGGGGTGTGGAGCTGAACATACACTCCTTGTTGCTGCTGATTGAGAGTTCTTTCTCTTTGCATCGGTGTAAAAGGGAATCAGGAAAGAGGCTTAGGTTTGTAGGAAGAGGAGGAGGAAGATGAGGAGGAGAAGGAAGAAGAGAAGGAGGAAAAGATGGAGAAAGAGGAAGAGAAGGAGGAGGAAAAGGAGGAGAAGGAGGAAGAGGAGGAGGAGAAAGAGGAAGAGGAGAAAGAAGGGAGAACGAGGAAGAGGAGGAGGAGAAAGAGGAAGAGGAGAAAGAAGGGAGAACAGGAGGAGGAGAAGGAAGAGAAAGAGGAGATGGAGGAAGAAGAGAAGGAGGATGAGGAAGAAAAGGAAGAGGAGGAGGAGAAAGAGAAGGAGGGAGAAGAGGAGGAGGAGGAAAATGAATAGGAAGAAGGAGAAGAGGAGGAGGAAGAGAAAGAGAAGGAGGAGGATGACTACTTAACAAAAGAACCAAATTTGATCTTAAGATCTAGGGCATAAAGAGATACTGTGGCTTCTGCTTACCTAGATGGAAGTCTTTTATTGAATTCCAGGAGTCCAGCTTTCCTTTGGGAATCACTCCTACCACACATTCTATCTTTCGTCCACACTGACTGAGCACTTGAATCTATCCATCTATGTCTGAAGCCAAATATTACTGGATTACTTAGGTAAATGAGCCAATACAGTGCCTCTCTCTCTCTCTCTCTCTCCCTGTGCAATTTTAAGTTGGATTTCCATTGGTTGAATCCAGCAGTCCTACCTAGTACAAAAATTCATTCATAGCTCTATCATTCTTTCCTGATCATCCACAATCAGAACTCCTTTCTTTTGTTATTATTATTATTATACTTTAGGTACTGGGGTACATATGCACAACGTGCAGGGTTGTTACATATGTATACATGTGCCTTGTTGGTGTGCTGCACCCGTTAACTCGTCATTTACATTAGGTATATCTCCTAATGCTATCCCTCCCCACTCCCCCTACCCCATGACAGGCCCTGGGGTGTGATGTTCCCCACCCTGTGTCCATGAGTTCTCATTGTTCAATTCCCACCTATGAGTGAGAACATGCAGTGTTTGGTTTTCTGTCCTTGCGATAGTTTGCTCAGAATGATGGTTTCCAGCTTCATCCATGTTCCTACAAAGGACATGAACTTATCCTTTTTTATGGCTGCATAGTATTCCATGGTGTATATGTGCCACATTTTCTTAATCCAGTCTATCATTGTTGGACATTTGGGTTGGTTCCAAATTTCATACACGTCCATGTGAAGAGACCACCAAACAGGCTTTGTGTGAGCAACATGGCTGTTTATTTCACCTGGGTGCAGGCGGGCTGAGTCCGAAAAAAGAGTCAGCAAAGGGAGATAGGGGTGGGGCCATTTTATAAGATTTGGGCAGGTAAAGGAAAATTACAGTCAAAGGGGGTTTGTTCTCTGGTGGGCAGGAGCGGGGGTCAAAAGGTGCTCAGTGGGGGAGATTTTTGAACCAGGATAAAGACTTTCACAAGGTAATGTCATCACTTAAGGCAAGGACCAGCCATTTACAGTTCTTTTGTGGTGGAATGTCATCAGTTAAGGCGGGGCAGGGCATTTTCACTTCTTTTGTGATTCTTCAGATACTTCAGGCCATCTAGGTGCATATGTGCAAGTCACAGGGGATGCCATGGCTTGGCTTGGGCTCAGAGGCCTGACGTTCCTGCCTTCTTATATTAATAAGAAAAATAAAATAGTGTTGAAGTGTGGGGGTGGTGAAAATTTTTGGGGGGTGGTATGGAGAGAGATGGGCGATGTTTCTCAGGGCTGCTTCAAGTGCGATTAGGGGCGGCATGGGAACCTAGAGTGGGAGAGATTAAGCTGAAGGAAGATTTTGTGGTAAGGGGTGATATTGTGGGGTTGTTAGAAGAAACATTTGTCGTGTAGAATTATTGGTGATGGCCTGGATACGGTTTTGTATGAATTGAAAAACTAAATGGAATAAGAGAAGGAGAAAAACAGGTATAAAAGGTAGAGAGATACAGTCATGGGGGTCAGGTGTGGTATCAGGAATAATGTGGGAGGTCGGATTGAAGTCTGGGCCAGGAACAATGGTAACTGTGGGACTTAACAAAGGGTGAGTACAGCTGAAGGAGCCAGGGAGCAGAAAGTATATGCGTCAGGTATGAGGGAAAAAAATAGATTTTGGAACTTATGAGAAATGTAGAGAGTGAGTTGAGCATAGTTTGTGATTTTTTAGGGCCTCTAAAAGTATTAAAGCAGTGGCAGCCGCTGCACGCAGACATGAGGGCTAGGCTAAAACAGTAAGGTCAAGTTGTTTGGACAGAAAGGCTACAGGGTGCGGTCCTGGCTTTTGTGTAAGAATTCTGACCACACTAACCATGCCTAGGAAGGAAAGGAGTTGTTGTTTTGTAAGGGATTGAGGTTTGGGAGGTTAATCGGACACGATCAGCAGGGAGAGCCCGTGTGTTTTTATGAGAATTATGCCGAGATAGGTAACAGATGAGGATGAAATTTGGGCTTGACTGAAGTAATGGGGGCTGTCTGTGAAGCTTTGCGGCAGTACAGCCCAGGTAATTTGCTGAGCCTAATGGGTGTCAGGGTCAGTCTAAGTGAAAGCGAAGAGAGGCTGGGATGAGGGGTGCAGGGCAATAGTGAAAAAAGTATCTTTAAGATCAAGCACGGAATAGTGAGTTATGGAGGAAGGTATTGAGGACAAAAGAGTGTACGGGTTGGGCACCACAGTGTGGATAGGCAAAACAATTTGGTTGATAAGGCGCAGATCCTGAACTTATCTGTAAGACTTGTCCGGTTTTAGGACAGGTGAAATGGGGAAATTGTAAGGGGAGTTTGTAGGTTTTAGAAGCCCGTGCTGTAGCAGGCGAGTGATAACAGGCTTTAATCCTTTTAAATCGTGCTGTGGGATGGGATATTGGCGTTGATCAGGGTAAGGGTGATTAGGTTTCAATGGGATGGTAATGGGCATGTGATCGGTTGCCAAGGAAGGAGTAGAGATGTCCTATAGTTGTGGGTTAAGGTGGGGGGATATGAGAGGAAGACGCGAAGGAGGCTTTGGGTTGGGGAGAAGGGCAGCAATGAGATGTAGCTGTAATCCAGGAATAGTCAGGGAAGCAGACAATTTAGTTAAAGTGTCTCGGCCTAATAAGGGAACTGGGCAGGTGGGGATACTAAAAAGGAGGGCTTAAAAGAGTATTGTCTAAGTTGGTACCAGAGTTGGGGAGTTTTAAGAGGTTTAGAAGCCTGGCCGTCAATACCCACAACAGTTACGGAGGCAAGGGAAACAGGCCCTTGAAAAGAAGGTAATGTGGAGTGGGTAGCCTCCATATTGATTAAGAAGGGGACGGACTTACCCTCCACTGTGAGAGTTACTTAAAGCTCGGCGTCCGTGATGGTCTACGGGGCTTCCGAGGCGATCACGCAGTGTCAGTCTTCAGCCGCTAAGCTGAGAAGATCTGGGAAGGAGTCAGAGAGCCTTGGGCCAGAGTTCCAGGGGCTCTGGGAGTGGCTGCCAGGTGAGTTGAACAGTCCGATTTCCAGTGGGGTCCCACACAGATGGGACGAAGCTTAGGAAGGATCCCGGGCTGCGGGCATTCCTTGGCCCAGTGGCCAGATTTCCAGCACATGTAGCAAGCTCCTGGGGGAGGAGGTTCTGGAGGAACGCCTGGCTGCTGCGGTTCAGGCATTTGGAAGTTCTTGTGTGCTGGAGATGTGGCTGGGGTTTGTCTCACAGTGGATTTCATGCGCGTCCGTGTGAAGAGACCACCAAACAGGCTTTGTGTGAGCAACATGGCTGTTTATTTCACCTGGGTGCAGGTGGGCTGAGTCCAAAAAGAGAGTCAGCAAAGGGTGGTGGATTATCATTGGTTCTTATAGGTTTTGGGATAGGCGGTGGAGTTAGGAGCAATGTTTTGGGGGCACGGGTGGATCTCTCAAAGTACATTCTCAAGGGTAGGGAGAATTACAAAGAATCTTCTTAAGGGTGGGGGAGATTACAAAGTACCTTCTTAAGGGTGGGGGAGATTACAAAGTACATTGATCAGTTAGGGTGGGGAAGAAACAAATCACAATGGTGGAATGTCATCAGTTAAGGCTATTTTTACTTCTTTTGTGGTTCTTCAGTTACTTCAGGCCATCTGGGTGTATATATGTGCAAGTCACAGGGGATGCGATGGCTTGGCTCGGGCTCAGGGGCCTGACATTCCTGCCTTCTTATATTAATAAGAAAAATAAAACAAAATAGTGTTGAAGTCTTGGGGTGGCGAAAATTTTTGGAGGGTGGTATGGAGAGAGAATAGGCGATGTTTTTCAGGGCTGCTTCCAGCGGGATTAGGGGCAGCGTGGGAACCTAGAGTGGGAGAGATTAAGCTGAAGGAAGATTTTGTGGTAAGGGGTGATATTGTGGGGTTGTTAGAAGAAACATTTGTTGTGTAGAATTATTGGTGATGGCCTGGATACTGTTGTGTATGAATTGAAAAACTAAACGGAATAAGAGAAGGAGAAAAACAGGTATAAAAGGTCTAAGAATTGGGAGGACCTAGGACATCTGATTAGAGAGTGCCTAAGGAGGTTCAGCATAGTCCTGCCAGCAAAGATTATTTATTTACTTCAAGAGTTAAGAGTGGCAGTTTGGGGATAGCATGAGGAGAAATCGGCTGTGATGGCTTGGAGAAACAGTGTAAACCAGCAGTGTAAACAAGAGCAGGGCATGTATGAGTAGTTGAGAACGGAGAATAGGAGTGTGACTAGACAGAAGATAGTAGGGATGACAAGTTTTTTTGGGGGCACAGTCTAAGTTGGTCCGGTGTCTGGAATGAGACTGGGGCCTAATAAAATGGAGCTCAAATGGGCTGTACCTTGTAGCATTCTGAGGACAGGCCTGAATTCTGAGAAGCAAAAGTGGTAAAAGTATTGTCCAGTCCTTTTTAAGTTGGTGGCTGAGCTTGGTGAGGTGTGTTTTTAAAAGACCTTTAGTCCGTTCTACTTTTCCTGAAGACGGAGGACCGTAAGGGATATAAAGGTTTCACTGAATACTAAGAGCCTGAAAAACTGCTTGGCTGATTTGACTAATAAAGGCTGCTCTGTTATCAGACTGTATAGAGGTGGGAAGGCTAAACTGAGGAATTGTGTCTGACATAAGGGAAGAAATGACTGCGGTGGCCTTCTCAGACCCTGTAGGAAAGGCCTGTACCTATCCAGTGAAAGTGTCTACCTAGACTAAGAGGTATGTTAGTTATCTGACTGGGGCATGTTGAGTAAGCTAATTTGCCAGTCCTGGGTGGGGGCAAATCCTCGAGCTTGATGTGTAGGGAAGGGAGGGGCCTGAAGAATCCCTGAGGAGTAGTAGAATAGCAGATGGAACACTGAGAAGTTATTTCCTTGAGGATAGATTTCCACGATGGAAAGGAAATGAGAGGTTCTAAGAGGCGGGCTAGTGGCTTGTACTATAGCATAGCCTGCCTTTGCTGGTGTGTGGCGATTAGGCCTGGTGGAACCGCCATCAATAAATCAAGCATGATCAGGGTGAGGAACAGGAAAGAAGGAAATATGGGGAAATGGGGTGAATGTCAGGTGGATCAGAGAGATACAGTCATGGGGGTCAGGTGTGGTATCAGGAATAATGTGGGAGGCGGGATTGAAGTCTGGGCCAGGAACAGTGGTAATGGTGGGACTTAACGAAGAGTGAGTACAGCTGAAGGAGCCGGGGAGCAGAAAGTATATGCGTCAGGTATGAGGAAGGAAATAGATTTTGGAAGTTATAAGAAATGTAGAGAGTAAGTTGAGCATAGTTTGTGATTTTGAGGGCCTCTAAAAGTATTAAAGCAGTGGCAGCCGCTGCACGCAGACATGAGGGCTAGGCTAAAACAGTAAGGTCAAGTTGTTTGGACAGAAAGGCTACAGGGTGCGGTCCTGGCTCTTGTGTAAGAATTCTGACCGCACTAACCATGCCTAGGAAGGAAAGGAGTTGTTGTTTTGTAAGGGATTGAGGTTTGGGAGATTAATCGGACACGATCAGCAGGGAAAGCACCTGTGTTTTTATGAGAATTATGCCGAGATAGGTAACAGATGAGGATGAAATTTGGGCTTGACGGAAGTAATGGGGGCTGTCTGTGAAGCCTTGTGGCAGTACAGCCCAGGTAATTTGCTGAATCTAATGAGTGTCAGGGTCAGTCTAAGTGAAAGCGAAGAGAGGCTGGGATTAAGGGTGCAAAGGAATAGTAAAAAAACAGCATGTTTGAAATCCAGAACAGAATAGCGGGTAGTAGAGGGAGGTATTGAGGATAGGAGAGTATATGGATTTGGCACCATGGGGTGGATAGGCAAAACAATTTGGTTGATAAGGCATAGATCCTCAACTAACTTGTAAGGCTTGCCTGGTTTTAGGACAGGTAAAATGGGGGGATTGTAAGGAGAGTTTATAGGCTTTAAAAGGCCATACTGTAGCAGGCGAGTGATAACAGGCTTTAATCCTTTCAAAGCATGCTGTGGGATGGGATATTGGCATTGAGCCGGATAAGGGTGATTAGGTTTCAATAAGATGGTAAGGGGTGCATGATCGGTCGCCAAGGAGGGAGTAGAGGTATTTTATACTTGTGGGTTAAGGTCGGGGAACATGAGAGGAAGACGAAAAGGAGGCTTTGGGTTGGGGAGAAGGGCGGTAGTGAGATGTGGCTGTAGTCCAGGAATAGTCAGGGAAGCAGATAATTTAGTGAAAGTGTCTCGGCCTAATAAGGGAACTGGGCAGGTGGGGATAAGTAAAATGGAGTGCTTAAAAGAGTATTGTCTAAGTTGGCACCAGAGTTGGGGAGTTTTAAGAGGTTTAGAAGCCTGGCTGTCAATACCCACAACAGTTACGGAGGCAAGGGAAACAGGCCCTTGAAAAGAAGGTAATGTGGAGTGGGTCGCCTCCATATTGATTAAGAAGGGGATGGGCTTACCTTCCACTGTGAGAGTTACCTGAAGCTCAGCGTCTGTGATGGTTTAGGGGGCTTCCGAGGCGATCGGGCAGTGTCAGTCTTCAGCTGCTAAGCTGAGAAGATCTGGGAAGGAGTCAGAGAGCCTTGGGCCAGAGTTCCAGGGGCTCTGGGAGTGGCTGCCAGGTGAGTTGAACAGTCCGATTTCCAGTGGGGTCCCGCACAGATGGGACACGGCTTAGGAGGAATCCCAGGCTGCGGGCATTCCTTGGCCTAGTGGCCAGATTTCTGGCACGTGTAGCAAGCTCCTGGGGAAGGAGGTTCTGGAGGAACACCTGGCTGCTGCGGTTCAGGCATTTGGAAGTTCTTGTGTGCTGGAGATGTGGCTGGGGTTTGTCTCACAGTGGAGGCAAGGAATTGAAACTTTTTTCTATTACTGTACACCTTGAAGGTGAGGTTAATTAAGTCCTGTTGTGGAGTTTGAGGGCCAGATTCTAATTTTTGGAGTTTAATGTCGGGAGCAGATTGGGTAATAAAATGTATATTGAGAATAAGATGGCCTTTTGACCTTTTAGGGTCTACGGCTGTAAAGCATCTCAGGGTTGCTGCCAAACAAGCCATGAACTGGGCTGGATTTTTATATTTGATGAAAAACAGCCTAAACGCTATCTGATTTGGGATAAAGAAAAAGGAGCATTAACCTTGACTATGCCTTTAGCTCCAGCCACCTTTTTAAGAATAAATTGCTGGGCAGGTGGGGGAGGGCTAGTCACAGAACGAAACTGTAAGCTGGATGGGGTGTGAGGAGGGGAGGTGATAAAAGGATTATAGGGTGGAGGAGGGGAGGCTGAGGAAGAATTGGTACCTAGCTCGGCCTGGCGAGGAGAGGAGAGGTCAGATGGGTCTGTAGAAAAGGAAGATTAGAAAGACTCGGTGATGCTTGGGGTTGGGATTGAGGGGACGGGGGGAGGGAAAGAAGGAAGATTTGGGACGAGTTGCATTGGGCACAGAGACTAGGAAGGGACTGATGTGTAAAAGAATGCCTGGATGTCAGGCACCTCAGACCATTTGCCCATTTTACAACAAGAATTATTTAGATCTTGTAGGATGGAAAAATTGAAAGTGCCGTTTTCCTGCTATTTGGAACTACTGTCGAGTTTGTATTGGGGTCAAGCAGCATTGCAGAAGAAAATAAGATGCTTAGATTTTAGGTCAGGTGAGAGTTGAAGAGGTTTTAAGTTCTTAAGAACACAGTCTAAGGGAGAAGGAGGAGGAATGGAAGGTGGAAGCTTGCCCATAGTGAAGGAGGCAAGCCCAGAGAAAAGAGTGGAGACACGGAGAAGGGGTGGGGGCTTCTTGCCCTCCAGAAAAGCAGAGAAGGGGTTGGGGCACGGAAATAAGGGATTGGGGCACAGAGATATAAGAGGTCGGGGCACAGAAATAAGGGATCGGGGCACAGAGATAAGAGGTCGGGGTACAGAAATAAGCGATTGGGGCTTCTTGCCCCCTAGAAAAGTGGGACTTGCTGCTAAGGGTGAAGGAGAAGGGGTTGAGGGGTACTTGCCCCTGCCCCAGGAAAGCGGGACTTGCCGCTAAGGGTGAAGGACCGAGGCAGGCATCCCTGTGTGGTCTGACACCTCTGAAACATGGGTGAATAATCAGAGAGGTGTCCCTGCAATGATTAAACACCAAGGGAAGGCTGCCTTCCCAGTCCGTGACCGGCGCCGGAGTTTTGGGTCCATGGATAAAACGTGTCTCCTTTGTCTCTACCAGAAAATGAAAGGAATTAAAATTAAGAGAAGGGAGAGATTGAAGTGTGGTGCCAAGATTGAAAGGAGAAAGAGGTTGAGGGATAGTGAGGGAAGTTGGAGAAGAGAGTAAAAATAGGCCGCTTACCGGATTTGAAATTGGTTAGATGTTTCTTGGGCTGGTCGGTCTGAGGACCTGAGGTCGTAGGTGGATCTGTCTCACGGAGCAAAGAGCAGGAGGACAGGGGATTGATCTCCCAAGGGAGGTCCCCCGATCCAAGTCATGGCACCAAATTTCACGTGCTTCCGTGTGAAGAGACCACCAAACAGGCTTTGTGTGAGCAATAAAGCTTTTAATCACCTAGGTGCAGGCAGGCTGAGTCCGAAAAGAGAGTCAGTTAGGGTGGGGCAGAAACAAATCACAATGGTGGAATGTCATCAGTTAAGTCTATTTTTATTTCTTTTGTGGATCTTCAGTTACTTCAGGCCATCTGGATGTATACGTGCAAGTCACAGGGGATGCAATGGCTTGGCTTGTGCTCAGAGTCCTGACACCAAGTCTTTGCTATTGTGAATAGTGCTGCATTAAACATACTTATGCATGTGTCTTTATAGCAGCATGATTTATAATCCTTTGGGTATATACCCAGTAATGGGATGGCTGAGTCAAATGGTATTTCCAGTTCTAGATCATTGAGGAATCACCACACTGTCTTCACACAATGGTTGAACTAGTTTACAGTCCCACCAACAGTGTAAAAGTGTTCCTATATCTCCACATCCTCTCCAGCACCTGTTGTTTCCTGACTTTTTAATAATCACCATTCTAACTGGTGTGAGATGGTGGTATCTCATTGTGGTTTTGACTTGTTAAAACCATAAAAACCCTAGAAGAAAACCTAGGCAATGCCATTCAGGACATAGGCATGGGCAAGGACTTCATGACTAAAACACCAAAAGCAATGGCAACAAAAGACAAAATTGACAAATGGGATCTAATTAAACTAAAGAGCTTCTGCACAGCAAAATAAACTACCATCAGAGTTAACATGCAACCTACAGAATGGGAGAAAATTTTTACAATGTACCCATCTTACTAAGGGCTAATATCCAGACTCTACAAAGAACTTAAATTTACAAGAAAAAATCAAACAACCCCTCAAAAAGTGGGCGAAGGATATGAACAGACACTTCTCAAAAGAAGACATTTATGCAGCCAAGAGACACATGAAAAAATGCTCATCATCACTGGCCATCAGAGAAATGCAAATCAGAACTCCTTCTTTCTTCCCCAACTACTAAATAAAATTTCCATGCATATCAGTGAATGCAGAATCTAGTGGTGAGAATGGGGGCATGGCATAAGAAAATTGCTACCTGCTCTCGCTGTAAGTCTGAGCAGCCGACAGCATCCTACTTCACACACACACACACACACACACACACACACACACACACACACCACACATATACCTACGCATCCTTGAAGTCAAGGTAAGATGAGCTTGGGTGAGCAGTTTCATGTTCCATGGAAGTCTAGAGCCCTTCCCAAGTTTTCAGGTTATTAGCTGGGGGACAGGGGGAAAAAAGTGGCTATGATTTCAAAGTCACCACTGACTTCAGGATCATGATTTTCTCAGGCTGTACCTGTTTCAGCCTACACTGCAGCAGTGTGAAATTCAGGCCATTCTCACATACACAGTCACACACACACACACACACACACACACACACACACACAGAGAGAGAGAGAGAGAGAGAGAGACATACAAAGCGCTTATCAATGTAGTAAAATTGAATGAATACAAAGACAACTTAAAACGACTTAAAAACGACTTTAAGTAACATGCATCCTTTTTTTTCCCCAATGTATTAATAATCTCCCAAGAAAATTTCCACTGGCCATAGCCTCACATGAACTTGGCAACTCCTCATTTCCCTCCTTTTCATCTCTTTATCCCTCCCTCCCAGGAGCTCTGTACTCATTTCTCTCATTCTTCTACCCAAGGAGTGACTTTCCTCGTCTCTCCCCCCACCTCCCTCTCTGTCTGAACCACACCAATTTCCCCAGCCTCACCTTCTACAATAAATGCCTCTCCAATGTATTGTTTAAGACGCTAAAAGAAAATCAAGTCCAGATATTAAAATAATATTTTTTACCTTAGTATGTCTGTGTAGAAAAATATCAGATAGGAAATGCCCCGAACATATTAGCAGTGGCTGGTGGGATTACAGGTAATTTTCTTTTTTTTCAAATAAAGATATTTCTAACTAACCTCCAGTAGAAGATATATTACATCTTTGTATAAGAACCCCAGAAAAGGAAATGAAGGAGAGTAACACTTTTATTAGTAAACCCACACAATGGGACTCTCTGGTTATTCTTAGATTTGCAGAATCTGAGTTTTTTCTGATAACATATGGAACCCGGAAGTGACATCTAAGCCATCTGATTCTAGCCTCTCCTTCTGGAAGCACTTAAAGGACACTTTTTTCCTACTAAACTAATACTCAGTGATCAGAGAGGCTTAGCAACTTCTCCAAGGTCACCCAGCTGGAAAGAGGTAAAGCCAAGATTCAGAGTCAGCAATGTGTGACTCTAAAGACAATAGTCTTTTCTTGTCATTGCTGGAGATTCAGGCATCCCAGGTTGTGGAGAGGAAGCCTATGGAGGCTGAAAAACACTTAGCTGGGTATCACTTGTGGTTTTTCACAATGATCCCTAACCGCAGTGGTAACCTTTCAGGCATTGAAATATGTTGCTTCACAATTCACAAGCTAGGCATCAATGTGCCTGAGAAAATATGCCTGGAATTCCTGACCACCTCCAGGACTATTTCACCTGTGTGAAATGATGCTGTGAGTGTCCTCAGAGCAATTATTTCTATAAAATGATGTAACTGAAACGTGGCCTTTTAAAAAGGAATGTGATCAGGCTCAATTTGGATACAGTTATTTGAGACACTGAATCATCCAACTTTTATTAGACCCAGGAGATGGTCGCCATGGTTTTCTGCCTGGGAGTTTATGATCAAGTTTTGGGTTTTTTCTCTCATTCTGAAGTAAAAAAAGGGAGGTAATCTATAAACAATGTGTCTCCATCCATACGAATTACGTATTAGATCTAGAAGAGGGAAATCAGTCATGTGCACAGCAGACCCCACACTGGGGAAGGCAGATTCCCCCTCCTCAACTTTCCCTGCAGGTTTTTGGATCCATTTTATCTTGGAAGCAATTAGCTAAGCATCAAAGCCCAAAGTGACAAGACCCTAATAATAACCATGGGGAAGACATGGTATTGTGCAGTGGCTAAGAACTTGAATCAGAATGTCTGAATTTATATTTATGCTCATTTTATTCATTTAGCAGACACTTCATATATACCTACTATGTACCAGGCTCTGTGTTGGATGATGCTGGAAGCATAGCGGTCACTAAGGTGGGGTCCTTGCTTTTATAATTTTTCTGGTTGAGTTGGCAAATAAATGCAAGAAGAAGCAAGGACCTAATAGATGGCAGTGAGTGCTGTGGGGGTGACAGAGGGGCTGGGAGCTGCTTTTGTTGGGGTGGGGGGTGGGGTCAGGGAAGTCCCCTCTTTGAAGGTGACTGTGAAGCTAAAACCTGAATGTAGAGAATGACCCCAGTCATGGAAATTACTAGGATGTGAGTTCCCGGCAGACACTGCCTTTTACTAGTTGTGGCCTTGGGAAATGTTTGAACCTCTCTAGGACTCAGTGTTCTCATCTATTAAGTGGGGATAATAAAAGGCCGGAGCTAGGGTTGAATGTCATCGTCCATAGGAAGCCTCAGCACACTGGGCTAGGCTGAACCAAGAGAAATTGCTGATACAATTTTTGACCTACAAAGTGGCCATGTTATGTAGTTCACCTACATCTCTGTTTAATCAATGCCAACTGTTATTATTTATAACTGCTGTTCATTGAGCACCTGCTAGTTTTCCTTCTCTTAATATTTTTTCTAATCCCTATAATTTGGCAAAGTACTCATTATGAGCTTCATTTTCTAGAAGAGGCTCAGAGAGGTAAATGATTTTCCCAGAGCCATAGGGTCAGTAACTGGGACTGCCTGACCTCAAATAGTGAGTGCTGTTCCACCTTGCTCCCCTGGCCTTGGGGATCCCAGTGCAGCCCCCATGTCCAGAAAAGGCTTGCTGAAAATGTGCTGAGCAAACAGAAACTGATGCTTCCCTCCTATCCATGGGATGAGCAACTATGTTTTCAATAACCCCAAAGACTTCCTCAGCCATTCCATGCACTCATTTTCAACTTGGCATTTTTTTTTTTTTTAAAGGCTGAGGAAGTTTCTGCAGGTGATGCTGTCACACCTGAGCTGGGATTTGTCAGAAGGTCAAGGTAGAAAACTCTAAACCAGTGTTAATCCTGAATGCACGTTGAAATCACCCAGGCAGCCATAAAAAACTGTGATGTCTGGGTCCTGCTTCCAAGGATTCAGATGTGATTGGACCAAGCATAGATACTCTTTTAAGTTCCTCAGAAGATTCTATTGTGCAGCAAGATTTGAGAACCAGTGTCCTAAACAATTTGTACCCAGGAAGCATTCAGCTAGGGCCACAGGGATCAAGGCACAGACAGTAACTTGGGAGATAAGGGGTTACTCTCTTTGGTAAACAGGTCATATATTTCAAAGCTGAACCAGATCAGGACCAACACCCCAGAGCATTAGTTACCATTTTCTTCTCTGAATTCTATCCTAAGAGGTAGCAAAGGACAAAACAGTATATCCCTTGGTGGGAATGCACACCGAAAACCTGTAACCCTGCTCTGTTTTTCGCTTGCCTTGTGGCCTCGGGCATATTGCAGAACCTCTCAGGGCCTCAGTATATGCAAAAGACAGATAGTAAAACCTGCTGCCCGAAGGTGTTAGTCTCTCTCTTGCTGTCTCTGCCTCTCTCTCATATATATATATATATGACAGCAGCGTTAATCAGCATGGGCATCAAACCCTCTGGGGTTCCTGTTAAAATGAAGATTTCTGGGCCCCTTCTATATATACTGAATGGAGTCTCCTATTAAGAACTTATTGAAGGAAGCGTAAAAACGCTTATTGAAGGCTCTCACAATTGATTCGGAGGAACATGAAATATAGACATTGATATAGTTTGGCTTTTGTCCCCACCCAAATCTCATCTGGGATGGTCATCCCCATGTGTCAGGGGAGGGCCTGGTAGGAGGTGATTGGATATATATATATCACTATAAGCGATGATGAAGGTACTGTTTGTTATGACTCACTGTGCAGACAAGCCAATGAAGCCTGGCCGGCCACCCCCACTCCCATTCACTCACCGCTTCATGGCCGCAATTTACTTTCTTAAGTTATCACGTGGATTCTGTGTGCACTTGCTCTCTCTTCCACTTCAATGCATGCTACTCATATATATATATGTGTGTGTGTGTGTGTATATGTATATATATATATTTACACACACATATATACACACATATTGTTATATAAAATATATTTATATTTATTATGTATTTGTATTAATTTATTTTATAATATGACTATATGATATTGTATTTATTATACATGCTATATCATATTTAATATATATTGTATCTGTGTATTATCTACCTTTAGTAAAGTGCCTGTCTTACACATGTTAAGTACTCAAATAATGATTGGTATTTTTAAAAGGATACAGCACTAATTATGATGTACCCACCTGTCCAATCGCTATTGTGGGTGCTCTCGGATATCACTTCCCTTCCTGCTCCCCATTGTCCTGGAGCTGGGTGTGATCTCTGTTTTACAGATGAAGAAACTGAGGCTTTGGGAGGTTAACTGACTGTCAGGATCACACAGCTGGTAAACGATAAAGGTGGAAATTGGACTCAGGCATGACTTTCTTTTTTTTTTTTTTTTTTTTTTTGAGACGGAGTCTTGCTCTGTCGCCCAGGCTGGAGTGCAGTGGCGCGATCTCGGCTCACTGCAACCTCCGCCTCCCGGGTTCACGCCATTCTCCTGCCTCAGCCTCTCCGAGTAGCTGGGACTACAGGCGCCCGCCACCACGCCCGGCTAATTTTTTTGTATTTTTGGTAGAGACGGGGTTTCACCGTGGTCTCGATCTCCTGACCTCGTGATCCCCCCGCCTCGGCCTCCCAAAGTGCTGGGATTACAAGCGTGAGCCACCGCGCCCGGCTTAGGCATGACTTTCTACTCCACCATGGAGCCTCTCAAAGATTCATCTTGAAATATGAAAATGGAAATGTCTTCCAGAGACTGACCAGGGCCCTATGGATGGGGCAGCACCTACAGATAAAGGCATTTTTGTTGCCTTACTGGACGCAATGTCTTGTGCTTTTTAAGGTTTCTAATGTAAAAGGACAAAGCCAGAGGATGTTCCTCATTAAACCCCACCCCCATCCCCACCAGTGCAGCCCATCTGCTGTAAATTGATTTAAATAAGGAACCCAGTCCAGGCTAGTGAAAGAGGAAAACACAGGATTAGGGAAAATGTCTGTATATAGTTCGTTCTCACACTGCTATAAAGAACTACCTGGGACAAGGTCATTCATGAAGATGAGAGATTTAATTGACTCACAGTTCCACAAGCTTAACAGGAATTATGACTCAGAGGCCTCAGGAAACTTACAATCATGGCAGAAGGCGAAGGAGAGGCAAGCATGTCTTATCATGGTGGAGCAGGAGAGAGATAGCGAAGGAGAAAGTGCTACACACTTTCAAACAGCCAGATCTCATGAGAACTCATTCACTATCACAAGAACAGTCAGGGGAAAGTCCGCTCCCGTGATCCAATCACCTCCTACCAGGCCCTCCCCTGACACATGGGGATGACCATCCCAGATGAGATTTGGGTGGGGACAAAAGCCAAACTATATCAATGTCTATATTTCATGTTCCTCCGAATCAATTGTGAGAGCCTTCAATAAGCGTTTTTACGCTTCCTTCAATAAGTTCTTAATCGGAGACTCCATTTAGTATATATAGAAGGGGCCCAGAAATCTTCATTTTAACAGGAACCCCAGAGGGTTTGATGCCCATGTTGATGAACGTTGCCGTAAGGGAAATGTCAAGCCCCACTGTAAAATGTATGCATCTTTCACTGCTTCTATAAACACTTACTGGGCACCTATTCTATGCCAGGAGCTATATCAAGTGAGGAGATTGAGTGATAAAATGCATCCCATACCCTTGCCATGCCAGGATTCTGTTTGGTTTGTTTTCCTTAGTGCATGGGTATGAGGCCACAGTGGACTAATTTACCTTGGGTAAGTTGCTTAATTTGTTGAGAAATCCTATTGCTTGTCCTCTATTTGCTTGGCACTGCACTGCACAGCACACTGGTTATGCAGGGGTGGATATGAGAGACATGGCTTTGCTCTTGAATAGCATGCATTGAAGTGGAAGAGAGAGCAAGTGCACACAGAATCCACGTGATAACTTAAGAAAGTAAATTGCGGTCATGAAGCGGTGAGTGAATGGGAGTGGGGGTGGCCGGCCAGGCTTCATTGGCTTGTCTGCACAGTGAGTCATAACAAACAGTACCTTCATCATCGCTTATAGTGAGAATTACACTAAGCAATGGACCAAGGGCTGAAGTCTGTGCTTGGCCCCTAATAGATGCTCAATGACAGTTAGTGCCCCAGGCTCTGTCTGGTGAGAGCTTATTTTGACAGCACTCAGTAAGTTTGGGGCCAAATGAAATATTTGCCCTGGCTGTGTAGCACATCTTGTTTGCATTGCCATATCTCACTTGAAAGTGGACACAGTTCAAAAAACCCGAATTCAGCTGACTTCTTCCAATATATTCATTTTCCTTTCCCCATAGGATGTCCTAGTTGTGTTCGAAGGTCGGGGATAGAAATTCCATATCTTCAGGTGATAGAAGTTGACAGGGCTATTTATTCACCATTTTGCATTCAAAGAGGCAATCATTGCCATTGTTATATAATCACCATTGCCCTGAGTGTTTTCCAGCATGTTCACCAGAGCAGAAATCTTTTGCACAGCTGGTTACCTGCACTACAAACCAGCGTATAGCTTGAACACAGTTGTGTTTTCCCATTACACATTCTTCTTTTCATTCCTTGAGCTTATCATGTTCCATCCACCCCAGGACCTTTGCAGAGGCTTTTTGCTCCATCCAACATGATCTGCCCCAGCCCTCTTCACCTGGTTAACTCCTGCTCAACTTTTGTTTCATCACAGATGACTCTCTCAATCTCCTGGTCTGGATCAGACAATTACTATTCTGTCCCATAACCATGTTCTTTCCTTCAGAAGTCTTACCATCCTTTGCAATCATATGCTGATTAGTGTGATTGTTTGGCTCTTCTCTGTTAGACTGGGAGCTCCATGAGGGCAGGGACAGTGGCTGCTGTCACTCACTATAAACTTTCCAAACTTTGGGTGGTGTTTGACTCATAGAAGATGCTTAATAAATATCAATGAATGGAAGGAAGTAAGGGAGAGAAAGGAAGGGAGGAAGGAAGGAAGGAGGGATAAACAAAAGGAAGGAAGAAAGAAGAAAGGGAGCAGGCTCATGATTAACTAAAATGAAAGCCCCGGGCATTTAAAAATAAGGTTCCTCCCTCTTGCTTTTTTTGCCAGGAATTGTCCTTCAGGTCTTTGTGTCCTGAGATCATTAAACCAAGGGTGACTCAAAATGACACAATTCATCTTTAACTGGCTCAACTGCCATCCGGGATTTGAGCACCAGATGAACAGAGAACAGTTTTGTTGCTGTTAGTCAAACATTTTTGGTTGACTATGCCTCAGGGTCAAGCAGTATGCCCATGGGATGCTCTGACCCTCTGTCTCTAAGGAGTTAGCCTATTAGAGCACTTACCATATCGTGTAGTAATTGTCTATTTGCTTGTAAGTCTCCCCAGTTAGATTTTTAGGCACTCTGAGCAAAAAGACTTTCATTCAGGGGGAATTCAGCTCCGTATTCATCATTTCTATGCAATAAAGGAATGGGAACTAGATGGCTCTTTCTAAGGCTTGTAAGGGAGCACATTTGTAAAAATAGCAACAATCTCAGAGAAAGAGCTTCAGACAAAGAGGTCAGAATTATTTAGTAAATAGAGGAATGACACTCCCTGGAAGGTCCCGTTATCAAAAAGCTGAGAGATTACTTGAAACATTCCATTTGTTTTCACTAGCACAGGAGAGATGAACACAGCAGAGAACACTGGTAATGTGCACATTCACTTAAGCTGCAAGTTACTCAGTGAAGGGTAGGAGGAAAAGAGTGAGAACTATGTTAGATTGAGCATCTATTGCGCACCCAGCATCATGCAGGCAGCATGGTGGGAATGTGACATGGTGCCATGAATAGGGGTGTTGGTTCTGGAGTTAGGATGACTTGGGTTCAAGTTCTGGTCCTGTAACTTCTTAGCCCTGTGACCCTAGAAAAGTTACTCAACTGGTCTATTTTTAGTTTTCTTACAAACAGCTTACTTCACTAAGTCGTAACAAAGAGTAATTAATGACTTCTCAGTGAGCAAAAAGGAACCAATGATTAAAACGGGTAACATACAGAAAATTCTTCCCATACTATATAGCTCGGTTGGCTTGGGAGAGTCTATTTGAGAAGGTGACATTTACTTTGAGATCTAGAGAATGAATAGGAGTCAGTAGAGAAAGCAGAAGAGGAATCTTAGAAGATTAAATGCAGGTTGTATGACTATCATGACATAGAGAACCCTGATATATTCAGAGAACTGAAGAATGGCCAGAGTGCCTGACGTGCGGTGAAGAAGAGGGGTACCTAACTCAAGAAGAGCTTAAATCACATTGTACCTTAAAGGTCATTTGAGGAAGTTGGATTTTATTCTAGGGGCTGAGTAGGAAATAGGAAAAGGAAATAGGAAACAGGAAAGAGGAAGGCAATCATTGCAGTGGTGATGGTAGAAATGGAATGCAGTGGGTTGAGATAGGCAGGATGGAGCCATGGGATGGGAATGTGTGAGGCCAAGGGAGGAGAAGGTGATCAGAATGACTCCCTGCTCTCCTAGCTCTGGGCTAGGAAGATGGTGGCACCAAACTCTGCAACGGGGAAGGCTGCAAGATGAATAAATGGATATTGGGACGAGATCAGGATTTTAGTTTTAGGAGTGTTAAGTCTAAGATTGCTGTTAGATATCCAAGTGGAAATGTCAAGTAGGCAAATGAAAATTACAAGTCTGAATCTCACAAGGGAGGCCTAGATCAGAGATACGTATTTTCGAGTTGTCAGCCTACAGATTGTATTGAATGCCACGAGACTGAGTGGGGATCTAGACAGAATAAAGGGAGAAAGAATAAGAAAAAGAGATTGAGTCTTACATGCTCTGCAATTCAACACCTCTCCCCCAACACACATACACACACAGAGACACAATATGGACAATGAGCTGGATAATACAGCTATTTGAATTCTGCCTCAGCCCTTGACAACCTTTGTAACTTTGACAAGTTACGCCACTTCTGTAAGTCCTGCTTCTATTATCATAAAATAAGAGAATGTTATAGCCCAAGGTTTTATGAGGATTAAAAATGATACGTGTTAATGTCCCAATCACATCATAAGGTCACTGCAAATGACAGCAGGCTTCAGGGCTATTTTCCCTCCTGGGCCCCTCCCTGGTCCCTCAGCCTGTGTCCTGACTCTACAATTCCTTGATTCTTATCACATTCTTTCTTAGTCTCATTCCAAACTCCCAGCAGCAAAAGGCAGATCATTGATAACTCTCTGTGGAGTTTCTTTGACTTCAGATATTTCTCCCCTTTCCTGCCTTCAAGTAATATCTGGCTCATCTAAGCAGTCTCCAAACCTCTCATGTGGAAAGAAAAAATAGACTATTTGGGATGAGCCATTTTCTAAGCTGCATGCTAATAAGTGGTGCTCTTATTGTTATTATATTTGCTTTCAAATCAGCAAGAATTCTGATTAGATCGTGTAGATGGGGACAGTATTAGCCAGTGGCATGGAGAAAATAAAAGCTATTCTTAGAAAATCTCTCTCTTGATTAGTCCCTGATGCCTATTGAATAGTTGTTGATGTCAGTAGATAATCTTGAGATGATGTCAGTGGATGTTTTGGGGAAGCTGTAGGAGAGAGAATGAGAACGAATGTGTTTGTGAAGAGTAGAGTATTATGCAAGCATCTCTCATGTGGGCCATTCTCAACGTCAGCATCTTTCAACCAGTACTTCCAACGTGTGACCTGCACCAGGCACATCTTAAATACTGCGCATGAGGCAGAGGGGAAGATGAGATGAGAGCTCAGGTTCTAGGTCTGAGGTAGGTTGGACAGGATGGTCATAGCCTCCCTTAAAGGAGAATGCGCTTGCTAAATAAAGGGAGAGAACAAACCACTCTACAGTGTACAAACCACATCCCAGGCTCATGGTTAGGACACCCTGCAGCAAGGAGGTAGAAGAACAGAAGAGAGAATCTCCAAACTTGTGCAAGTGTAGAAACTCATGATTAGTGTCCTTGGGCTGATTTATGGACATGATAATATTTAAAAACACACGCTGGGCAGAGTTTTAAGATGCTAATGAGACATGGGATGTATGTACTAGCATGTACAACCACAGAGCATGCACCGACAGAAAACTGCCCGTAACATGCTTCCTGACAACAACCCTTCCCATCCCTTTAGGAGTAATCATGAAAGCCTCCCATAAAGACAGTTATCTTAGTGTGAGTCATGCTGTCTTGCCTTTGAGCAGCCCGGCTCTGATCAGCTGTCAGAGTGTACTTTCACTTTGCAATTAACTTTCTTGCATACTTTTACTTTGGACTCACTCTCAAATTATTTTATGCAGTAAAGTCAAGAACCTGGTCTGGTCCAGGAGCAACAAGTCTACACAGCTTGGGTTCAGACATGGTCTCTCCCTTTCCTGCGTAGAGATACTTAATCAGTCTAGGCTTACATGTCTTTTTCTATCACATGGAGGAAATCATACCACCTGCCTCAGAGCTTTGTTGTGAGGATTAAATGGGATGGCCTGTGTAAAAGATTAAGGAGTTTAGTTGAGACGTGCTGACTGTCTCATAAATATCAGTAATCTTTATCTTATTTAATTCACATGACAGCCCTCTAAGGCAGGTGCTAATATTACCTCTTCCTCTCTCTTCTCGTTTCCAGCATACTCAAACTGAGGTTCAAAGAGGTTAAAGGACTAATCTGAACACCCAAGCGCAGCAAGTGGCTGACCTGTGATTTGAGACTAAGCCTTCCCTACTCGAAGCCAGTGTTTTATCTAGCTATATCCATAACCTTGAACAAGTGCCAGAAAATTAATGACCGAGCCATTATGAAGGCTTGGAAATGACTGATAGTATTCTAGATGTGGGTGTATGGATGAATGGATAGGCCAAAGAACCATGATTAACCCGAAGTTGTGCCTGCTGCGTTCAACAACTTGCATTTGCACCTTTAGTGAGTACTCCTAGAAGTGCCACGACATGGCCCAGACACTGAAGTGAGCAAAAGTGGTAAGACGCAACACAAGTCTTTGCCCTTGTGAAGCTTACAATTTAGTGGAAGGACTGAGACAATTCACATAATGAACAAATAAATGTACAATAAAAAACATATAAGGTCCTTATTATAAATATATGTGAATTTGATTTTTAAATAATTTTTAGAGACAGAGTGTCACTCTGTCACCCAGGCTGGAGTGCAGTGGTGTGATCACAGCTCACTGCAGCCTCAACCTCTCCGGCTCAAGCAATCCTCTTGCCTCAGTCTCCTGAGAAGCTGGGACTACAGAGATACGTTACCATGCCTGGCTAATTTTTTATTTTTAGAGATGGGGTTGTGCTGTGTTTCCCGGGCTGGTCTCAAACTCCTGGCCTCAAATAATCCTGCCTCAGCCTCCCCAAATGCTGGGATTACAGGTGTGAGCCACCATGGCCAGCCTGAATTTTATCATATATACACACACATCTATATAATAGGGACACACACACACATACCCCTTGAGTCCCTAATCTAGTATGAGGGTTCAGGGAAGCCTCTCCTAAGTAATTATACTTATTATTATGTAATAATAATTGTTAATACTTTACAGCACTTACTATAGGTCAGACACTGAGGGTTTTTTTATGCTTTACATGTTATCCTCACAGTAGGTCTACTATTGCTGCTATTATGCCCATTTTAGAGACAAAGAAACTGAGACGCACAAAGGTTAAGTGTTTTATTTGCCCACGGTCACACAGTTAGCAAATGGCAGAGCTGGACCAGGCAGTTGGCTGCTGAGCCGACACTCCTAATCAAGGTGAGGTCTGAAGGATGTACAGGTATTAATGAGGCAGAGGGCATGGGTAGCATTGCTGCAGGCAGAAGGACGGCAGACACAGATTCCCTCTTGCAGCAGGAAGTGTAGAGAGCGCTTGGGACCCAATACTGCTGCGTGGAGCTGGAGCTCAGGGAGATAGGAAAAGTGAGGTTAGAGAAGGTACTGAAAGAAAGGCAGAGGTGGACCATGAAGAGCCCGTGGGCCCTTCACTGGATTAATCATCCAGTGAGCTGTTCACCAAAATTAAGATTGGTTCGAGGAGAAGGAAATAGGGAGACATTTGACAAGAGTTTGTGATCTAAAATGCCTTAATAGATGGTAGTTTAAGTGAATTAAGTATAAATTCCTGCAATTGGGTCCCAAATGTCCACTGTCCAAAAACATCATAGGGGTGTTACTTCTAATTAGAGCATATAGGGGAGATAGGCTTTGGGGTCTGAGTCAGCTGGAAATGCAGTGTGTCTCATCTGCATGGCATGGCCACCAAAAGATGCTTATCTCAGACTGTCTCCCCAGAAGGAGGGGACACATACCGTTGTCTCTTCTGAGATTATCAGAAGATGCCTAGAGTGTGACATATGCAATCCTGCGTGTCATACATTCAAAACTTTTACAGACCCCAGTCAGTCTTAGTGGCGTTCGGGATGCTGACAGGGAAACATTTAGCATCAATAACTTATTTTGTACTAGGCTTTGGCTAGGCTCTTCACACTCGCAGCTTTTCCATTTTTCTCCTGGCTTTATAATATGTCAACTCTGATGAGGGGACAGCAGCTCAAATGGTTAAGTGATTTGTTGAAGGTGGTGCAGGAAACAAAAGGGGAATTTCAACTTTGGTTGGCCTGACTCAAAGGTTATACTTTTTCCACTCTACTACATTGTCTCTCTCAAGACGAAAGAGAAAGAACTGATAAAATGGAAGGATAGTTAGCCTTAAAAGAGAAGACTTGGTGAAACTTGGTATTTATCTTCTGGTTCTTGCCTCAGTTTCCTCATCTGTAAAATGGGGGTAATAATACTACCTACCTCATAGGATTACTTTAGGGATGAACAATGTAATTCAGGTAAAGGATTCAGTACTTAGTCTGCAAATAGCCCTTCAGAAAGTTAGCTTTTTTTTACCGTTATTATTATTTCACTTGATGATGCTTTTGTTGTTAAAAGGGAAGTGAAGTTATTCTAGGTGAGTCCAGAGATACCATAAAGGCAAATGGCCAGTTTTAGAGAAGTTGGTTTCATCCTAATGGAGTTAGGAGGGTCTTTCAAACAGGTAGAAATGACCCGCATTTGAAAGGAACAACCCCCTGTAGAAGGAAGAGCTTTAGGAAGTGGTGAGTTCCCAGTCACAGGAGTTTCCCAAATCCAGGCTAGACAACCACTTGTAGAAATATAATAGGAAGGAGATCGGTGGCTCACGCCTGTAATCCCAGCACTTTGGGAGGCTGAGGCAGGCGGTGGATCACGAGGTCAGGAGTTCAAGACCAACCTGAGCAACATGGTGAAACCCCGTGTCTACTAAAAATATAAAAACTAGCTGGGCATGGTGGCTTGTGCCTGTAATCCCAGCTACTCAGGAGGCTGAGGCAGGAGAATCGCTTGAACCCAGGAGGCAGAGGTTGCAGTGAGCCGAGATCGCACTACTGCACTCCAGCCTGGGTAACAAAGTGAGACTCCATCTCAAAAAAAAAAAACAGAAGGAGATGTCATAGGAAGGATCTGCTCATCAAATTGAGTTCTGCAATCTCTGGGTGCCCTTCAAAGTGAAAATCTGATTCTGTCCCCCCCTACATCTGCTCTGAAGTGACAACTTTTGTTGTGATGTAGAGTAGATCTAGGGTACCTTTTCCAAAAATAGCCAGAGAGTAAAGCAGGAGGCGGAGCTGGGGTTTTGTACATATCACCTTCCCCTTGGCACACTCCTCATGTATGTCACTAGGCCAGATGGGAGCAGAGACTTGGGGAGCTATTCTGATCCACCCATGGACTTTCTGCAGCATCTCACCTTGAGCACACCCCACCCACTCAAGCTGACCCTGGGAGACCCAACTTCATGGCTGTCCCAAAAGAAGGGCACCTCAACTCTGGCCAGGGCATCCACTCCAGGAACACTTGGCCTACCCTCTTCAAGATTCTGGTTTAGAATTTCAAGAACTTATCACTGTGAGAAGAAGGCTGGGCTTCTGCTCTTAAGAGCTTAAGGCAAATTCACCCTTGAGTCCTCATGTGGGAGATGAATTGACATTTAGGCACAATGAGAGCTCCTTAAATATAGGGATGAGATGTTATTCCTCTTTGTATTTCTCACAGCCTAGTACAGGGCCTAACACATAATACCTGCTCAATGAGTATGTAGTGAATGAATCTGTGAGTTAATCAGCAAATATTTAAATGACAGAATCAATTTATTCATTCAACAAATATACATTTGCTGGGTTTCAGATCAGTTTGATAGTTACATTACAGGGTACAACTTAATACAATTGTTAGCATGTGACTACAGGAACAGAAAATATTTCCAGGCTAGAAAGACTTTCAATTTTTTGGTGGGGGGAATAAAATTGATATTTAAATTTCTATGGCCAGGGCTTGGATGGAGGCAAGACATGCTCACACACAGCAAAAGATGAGAAACAAAGAAATAGTTGAGCCACCTTGGATAAATGAGGTTGGGCATACTTGGCCCTTTTCTGTACTCAGCTCTTTCTATATATATGGTGGTTTTAAAATAGAGACACACATTCTTTGAGATGCCTCCCATTAAGAGGTGAAGCTTAATTCCTTCTCCTTGAGTGTGGGCTGGACTTAGTAACTCACTTGACTAGAATATAATGAAAGAGCAGGTAGTTCACTTCTGAGACTGTTATAAAAGGTATTGTAGTTTTCTCTCTCTTATCACTTACTTTTCCTAGACAAGCGAGATGTCACGTGCTTAGCACTCTCAAGTAGCCCTATGGAGATGCCCATATGGTGAAGAACTGAGCCCTCTGGTCAACAGCCAGAAAGGAACTGGGGCCTCCTTCCAACAGCTTTGAGAGTGAGCTCGGAGGCAGATCCTCCAGCCCCAATTAAACCTTCAGATGACTGCAGCCCTAGTCAACATCTTGAATATAACCTAATAAGAGACCCTTAGCCAGACCACCCAAAGAAGCTGCTTTAAAATTCCTGACCCACATTAAGATAATAAGCGTTTGTTGTTTGAAGCTAAGTTTTGGAAAAATTCGTTTTGTAATGGTGGATAACTGATACAGAGCATCACCTCATTCTTGGTACCAAATTCTGTATTAGTCAGGATTCAATCAGAGAAGGATCACCGGAAAATATATTGATAGTCAGATAGAAGACAGATAGATTAGATATATAGACACATAGAAAGGTCAATAGATAGTCAACTAGAAGATAGTTTAGTTAGCTAGATAGTAGATACAGAGATAGAGATAGAGATAGATAGATATAGATATAGATAGATGATACATAGATAGATAGATAGATAGATAGATAGATAGATAGATAGATAGATGATGATAGATAGATAGATAATAGACAGCTGATAGATTTGTTACAGGGATTTGACCTCATGCAATTGTGGGAGCTGATTAATCAATGTCTGTAGGGCTGTTGTCTTCAGGTCCAATGCTGATGTTTGAAGACTGAAGTTATCAGGAAGCAGATTGATGTAAGGGGGAGGGAGAGAGCAAGGGCACCTGGATCCCGTGAGAATGAGCTGGAATTCATGACAAGGGACTGGAACCCATGTCAGTTGTCACTGCTTCAAATCTTGCTGATGTGGGTGCCCTGCTGCAGAGGTTCGTACCCTTTGTCATGGAGTTAAACACACACCTGGCCCAGGAGTTGGAGAAACTGAAGGAGGACCCAGTGGATGGCAGAAGCGGTGCAGGTTGGCTTGCCACCTCATACCGATGAGATAAGCCAGCACATACACAATGTGTGTGAGCTACAGAAGGTCCTGCCCTGACTGTCCAGGCATAAAAACAAATGGTTGCTTTTTCATTCCAAATTTCCAGTGAAAATATCTGTTGTGGCCTACTCTAATTAGAAGATTGACATGGCTTGAATCCAACATATTATCTGTCATGGTCTTATCCACATCCACGATTTTAATTATGATCTGTGTGTTGATGACTCCTAAATTATCTTTAGCTCAATCCTTTTCCTGTAACTCAAAGAGGACATTATCTTTAAGGGGAACTTCACAGGAGGGGCAAGTAGACATATAAAGGGGCACATAACATACTGCTCTGGAGAGCTTTTCCAAAACATTATGGGAGCTTAGAGGAGGGTGCCACTGGCTCTTTTTGGGGGAACCAATAAAGGATTCACAGAGGTGATGTGTGAGCCAGGCCTTAAAAGATAATTATATATTTGCCAAATGGCTAAACAGTATTCATAAAGAAAACATTTTTAAGGACTTATTCAGGGGATGACAAAAGGTTTGTTGTGGCTGCATCAGCATCTGTGTGTGAGGAAGTGGTGGGAGATGAGGTTAGAAGATTTGTATCAGCAAGAACAGACTAGGAAAGTCCTTGTCAGACATACCCAAGATTTTGGTCTTTATACTCTAGGCAATCGGGAGCTGTCAAATAGCTTTCAGTTGCGGATGACATGGTCATAATTTTATTTTAGAACAATCACTCCATCAAGCATATGAAGAGAGAATTAAAGGTGGGTCAATACTGAAGGCAGGGAGACCTGTTATTAGATTGTCACAATCATTCACGTAGAAGAAGATGACAGATGGAAATCAGGTAGTGGAAATGAAGAGCAGCAGGCACACAGGAGGATACAGGCAGAGAAATTAGCCAGACTGGGGGAAGAAAGGAGACAGAAGAGTCAAAGTGACTACGAGGATTTTGTCCTGGAGACTAGGGGATGATGATGCTCTAATCTGAGAAAGAAAACTCTAGAAGAGAAAACAAGTAAGTGCTGGTGGAAGGGGGTGGGGGAGGATGCATTTGGTGTTGAATACGTTGGGTTTAGGGGTGCCTTCAAGATATCCAGGAGGCAGCTGAAACTATATATCTGTGTATTCTTATTGCTTACCTTATCTTTGACAAATAAATGTGAGTTTCATGACTGTGAGCTCGATTCCTTATAGCCAAACATCAAAAATACCCTAAATTAGGTGAGTGCTTTCTGGTGCTAATGGCAATATCAACACTCACACTTCTTCCTCTAAATGACTCTTACCTGCCGCTTATGATAGAATGTGGGTTGTTAAGATGATGGGAGAGAATTGGGAAAGATGTAGAATTTGCTTTGCAGTTTTACCCACAACAGTGGATTTGGAATACCCAAGATTATAAAGTCTCCTGTGCATGCAGATTGCACTGAAATAGGCTCATGCCACCACATTACCTATCCCGATGATGTTTCTGCACCTCAAAGTCAGTAAAGTATGCTATGGTTCTGTGAGCCAGATTGGACCCTGATTTCTTTCTATTGTGCTGAGCATGCTGGGAGGTCCACAGATAGTCACTTTCTTGAGCCACAGCATTATAATTTTCCAAGTGAGAAGTCTGTGTGCTTGTTTTTCATTGTGCTTGGTGATACGAAAGACAGAGTGGGACCTGGGTGCTGTCTAATGAGGGATGACTGTCTCTCTTCATTCTTTTTTTTTTTTGAGACGGTGTCTTACTCTGTTGCCAAGGCTGGAGTGCATCAGCGCTATCTCGGCTCACTGCAACCTCCACCTCCCAGGTTCAGGCAATTCTCTGCCTCAGCTTCCCCAGTAGCTGGGATTACAGGCACCCCCCGCCATCACGCCTGGCTAATTTTTGTATTTGTAGTAGAGATGGGGTTTCGCCATCTTGGCCAGGCTGGTCTTGAACTGCTGACCACGTGATCCACCGCCTCAGCCTCCCAAAGTGTTGGGATTACAGGTGTGAGCCACCGTGCCCAGCCGACCGTCTCTTCATTCTGTCTCTTGTTGCACCTTCCTCTTCCTTGGCTCTTGTTTGTGTTAGAGGCTCCAAGCAACCATAAGTAACGGGAGCCCTGAGTACATACAATGTCGCCAGCTCCTGGGATCCCAGCCTTTAAAATAGTGGCCGGGACTTCTTGTTGACTTTGGAAGAAATGGAAGGGGAGGAGGCTACTCTTTAGAAGGCAGACCTGCCTGCAGTACTGCTGAGTTAAGAAGAGCAAGGCTGCTGTTTTTTCCTCAGGTAAGAAGAGAGACAGAGTGAGAGAAAGGCAAGAGAAAGAGAGAAAAGTTCTGAGACACTGTAGCGTGTCAGTGGGAGGTGGAGAATGGAAGAGAGTTGGACACTTCTTCAAGGGAAAGTAAAGAATTTCAAATAGAAAGTCACAGCACGGTCTGTTCCTGGCTTCTGCCAGCCTGTACACTGTATGGAAGTTTTTACCAAGCCAGAGTGCAGAAGGCTTTGCACATATGTCCTCAGAACTTTTAGCACCTTGGAGATTCCAGGAGTAAAAAATATGTGCCTCTTTTCTAACTGCTGTGTAAGAGATTGGTAAAGAAGGTTTTGCACATACCTCTCTGGAACCTTCAGAACCAACGAAAGCACTGAATTAGAGCCTGTGGCCACTTTTCCATCTACTTGAGAGAAAGGCCTGACCTATGACCTCTAATTCATGGAAAATTCTCACCTTTGTGAAAAGACATGTTCCCCAGGATTTCCAGGCACTGGAAGTTGCCTGGAAGGTAACTTCCAGGAAGTAAGTTGTTGTTTCTGTGGACATAACCTGAACACAACTGCTACGTTTTGGAACTAAAAAAAATTACAAAAGGAATTATCCTTTGTACTGTATAGTTAATAATCCCTCTGTACAACCTCATGAAGCAGTCAGAAGTGGGGTAAATATCCTCATTTTACAGATATGTGTGAGAAGAATCAGAGAAGTAGAGTGATGGACTAAAGTCACACAGCTTAGGATGTGGAGAACCCCCCAGGATTCCTGCCTCCTCTTTCTGCTGCTTGTTTATTTTAAAATATTTATTGAGTCCTTACAGTGTACAAGGGATTAGTGACCCAGGGCAGTTTCTGCCTGCACTCTGTTGGAATCTAGGTAACAGTGAACATGACAGGAAAGGTACAAGATGATAGGGTGTAGAGTGCAACTGACATGTGCTCACCTCCCAATCCCAGCTTCACGATGACCACCTGATCCTATTGCCTTACAGATGTCATTTCACCTCTCCAAGCCTTGGTTTCCTCATATGTAAAACAGCCAGGCATGGTGGCTCATGCCTGTAATCCCAGCACTTTGGGAGGCTGAAGCAGGAGGATCACTTGAGCCCAGGAGTTCAAGATCAGCCTGGCAACATAGTGAGACCCCATCTCTACAAAAAATAAGAAATTAGTCGAGTGTGGTGGCACATGCCTGTGGTCTCAGCTAATCAGGAGGCTGAGGCAGGAGTAGTGCTTGAGCCCAGGGGTTCGAGGCTGCAGTGAGCTATAATTTTGCCACTGCACTCTAGCCTGGACAACAGAAAGACCTGGTTTTATTTTTACTCAAAAAATAAAATAAATATTTTTATTTGAGTAAAAATAAAATAAAATAAAATGGGGGTTATAATCCTTGCTGCAAAGGAGTGCTGCAAGGATATTTTTAAAGGTTCTTTTTAAAGGTGGGTTAGTTTAATGAACTTTGACAAATTTCGTCAGAACTCTAAGAAAAAAAGATAGATGACCCCAAAAACTCTATTACCAGCAGAAGACTACAGGATCTTGCAAGATAAAACTTTTTTTTGGCTTTGTCCTTGGAATTACTGCAAATTTGACTGGGAAATGAAAGTTTTTCCCTCTCACAGGACCAGAACTGTCTGCTAATTAAATTTGCTCAACTGTATGGCCATTTGGCTTTAGACAGCAGAATCTTGGGGGACAAAAAAAGAATCAAGCCATCCTACATAGCCACATCACTGGCAGATGCACATGTCCCAAGTCCCAAGTATAAATCACCTCCCAGTTAGGAAATAATTATGGCCCCAAATGGGGCTACATGGGTGTTAAGGCATCCCACAAATTGCTGATTAGTTTCATAGTAGTGATAGTATTTAGTGCCACTTCAGTTAACAGAAAAATGTGTTGAAAATAGCCCATCTTCAGCTGCTCCAAAGAAAAAGCTGAGGTTAAGGAGAAACTCAGAAGACAGGGAATGACACAAGAAAAAAGAAAAGCCTTTGTCCATTTCCTCGAAGGAGGTACTGTGCTGTAAAGAGTTCAAGGGCCGGGCACGGTGGCTCATGCCTGTAATCCTAGCACTTTGGGAGGCTGAGGCAGGTGGGTCACCTGAGGTCAGGAGTTTGAGACCAGCCTGGCCAACATGGAGAAACCCCCGTCTCTACTACAAATGCAAAAATTAGCTGGGTGTGGTGGTGCATGCCTGTAGTCCCAACTACTCGGGAGGCTGAGGTATGAGAATCGCTTGAACCCAGGAGGCGGAGGTTGCAGTGAGCCAGATCGTGCCACTGCACTGCAGTCTGGGTGACAGAGCTAGACTCTGTCTCAAAGAAAAAGAAAAAAAGGTTAGGGGGTGGTTCGGGGCATGGAGTCAGACCATCTGGGTTTGAGGCCTCCTTTCTCTGCCGTGTATCAATTCAGTGATCTGGGCTGGGTCACTTTTATCTCTGAGTCTCAATTTCCTTATCTGTTACATGGAAGTAAATAAAAATTGCAATATAACCTGCCTCACAGGGCTCTTTTCTACAGCAACATAGAACAGCACACAAATGTTAGTTGCCATTGTGTTCTTCTGATCCTCATACCTTATAGATTACTTATTTTGGGATCAAAGAAGTGTTTCCTTGTGCATGATGACATTTGCTTCATGATATGATTGATCTGCTGGCCCTGTAGTACATACACAGGTTGTAGTTTGAAGTGTGTTGAATCAGGAAAGACTCCTGAATCTGAGCTTTTGTTTGGTTGGAAGGATTTAATATTATGATGTTTGTGAACGTGGCTCAGACTGGTACATAGTAAGTATTCAAGAAATGTTGATTTTCTTTACCCATCTCAGCACCTGGTGCCAGATTCAATCATGAAGTCTTGATTGCTAAGATCTGAGCGAGCTTGAATGACATATACCCTTTCTCCCAGCTTCAGTTTCCCCATCTATAATGATAGGGGATGAGAGGGGGCAGAATTCATTACAGTCTGGGCCAGGCAGAAAAACAAGAAAGGGGGCTCCTGGATACCACGTGTCTTCTCATTATTTCATAACCCTTATAAAACCATCCATTTCTGTGAGAGTCTGAGGCTCCTAAACCTAGAAGGATTTTGAGACCTATGCTTGAGGCACTGTCTATCTTACTGTCTTTAAGGACCACAAACCCTGATTTTTAGGGACTCCCACTTGATTATTACTCGCCCGAGCTCTATCTTCATGATCTTCCAACAAATCAGCATTTCTGGAAGTTACAACTCTGCCCCAGGCAAACTTCCCTAGATCAAATCTTTCCATGGGTGAAAGCTATTTGCCACACAGTGCGACTGATGAGCTATCCCATTCCTGCCCTTACCAGGAACACAGGGGCAGTGCCCCACTAGAAACTCTCTCAAGGGTTTTCTGCACTCCATCAGGTTAGCTCAGACGTACAGAAGGGTCTACTACAAGGGCTGGGGTCTTCCGTAGCCTCAGGGAAGAGGGTCTGCCTTGTTGAGGCAGAAGGAAGGCAGTGACTTCTTCAGGCTAGAGCAGCCGCCATTTCTTCCCAGAAGGCTGTGGGACTTTGCAGCCACTTGGGGGCTCCTGAAAAGGAACATCAGCCTTATCCAACTGTGAGGAGGCTGCAGTCTAGCCCAGGATCCAAGAAGAAGAGTCTCTATGCGAAGCCACCATCGTCTTAAAGGTTCAGAAGTGACCACTAGACTGTAGTCTCCCAAAGAATGAGGCTTTGTACAGATTAAGTACACAGTGCGTGTGTGGATTTTGAGAGAATGAGAGACTTGCTTTTTCCCCTAGTTCCATTGCCTCTCAGAAAACAGAGAGAGTTCTGGCTGCCAGAGCCAGGTATTGCGGTCTTGTATGTGACTTTCTGGACTCCGTTACTAGTTTAATGGGGTCCCCATGAACCCTTTTGTATGTGTCCTGGGTTCATAGGGGTTGGTATACAAGGCATCCTTTATAAACTGCCCTTTGGGTATCCTTGGGAAGATTAAAGAGATTAGGGGAAAAACTGAGGAGACGTGAAGGATATTTTTAACCCATCATTGGAATATACTTTGTTACCACGATGAGGGGCCCTAACTCTGAAGGAAAAAGTGTAACTTGCCACATGGGAAGTGCCCAGTAGCAAGGTGGGATGAGCTTGGAGGCTAGGAGCTACTTATCCTAATCAATGGCATTCTATTCACCCAACCTTCATGCATTCATACTTTCATCTATTTAGCCACATATCCAGTCATGTACTTACCCTTTCCCTCTGTCTGTCCACTCATTCATCCAATCAATTTTTCATCCATCAACTATTACTTATTGATCCATTCATCCATTTGTTCATGCAACATTTACTGGATACCCACCATGTATCAGACACTGCTGGTGTTTGAACAGTGAATGAGATACATCAAGTCACTATTCTTATTCAGTGAAGAAGACATACAATGAACAAATACACATAAATATATGATAAAATTACAGATAGTGTTAAGTGCTATAAGGACAAAGTATGGTATGGGAATAGAGAGTGATGGGGGAGATTCTATTTAAGATAGTGTGGCCAGATTGGGCACAATGACTCATACCTGTAATCTCAGCACTTTGGGAGATGGGAGGATCACTTGAGCTCAGGAGTTCGAGACCAGCCTGGGCAACATAGCAAGGCCTCATCTTTACTAAAACTTAACAGAAAAAAAAAATAGGTGTGGTGATGCATGCCTGTAGTCCCAGCTACTCAGGAGGCTAAGGTGGGAGGATCGCTTGAGCCCGGGAATTCAAGGCTGCAGTGAGCTCTGATCATGCCACTGCACTCTAGCCTGGGTGATAGAGTGAGACCCTGTATCAAAAAAAAAAAAAAAAGTGTGGTCAGACAGTGCCTTCCTGAGATGACATTTAAACAGATCTTTAGGTATAATAAAGGAGGAAAGCACAGAAATATCTAGGGGTAGAGTTACAGGGAGAGGCAGTTGCAAGTACCAAGACCCCAAATTGCCTCTGTTTGAAATGAGAGAAGTTCGGTGTGGCTGGATCTTAACGAGGGTGGTGCAGAACGGTAGTAGATGAGATGGAAGATGAGGCAAACCAACTGGCACCCTGAGGTCATACGGAAGAATTTGGATTTTATTCTGATTGTGATGGAAAGATACTAAAGGCCTGAGAGCAGATGAATAATATCATCTAATTGATGTTTTTAAAAGATTGCCCTGTCTTCTGTCTGGAGAATGGATAAGAAGCAAGCCAGGGGAGAGGCAGGCAGATGGGTTAGAAAGCTGTTGCAGTAGTATAAATCAGAGATGATGGATTGGAGTGATGGGGAAGGAGTAATGAGAAATAGATAGGTCTTGAATGTATTTTAAAGGTCATGAAGGCCAGACGTGGTGCCTTGTGCCTGTAATCCCAGCCCTTTGGGAGGCCAAGGTGGGTGGACCACTTGGGGTCGGGAGTTTGAGACCAGCCTGAACATGGTGAAACCCCGTCTCTACTAAAAATACAAAAAATTAGCCAGGTGTAGTGGTGCATGCCTGTAATCCCAACTACTCGGGAGGCTGAGACAGGAGAATTGCTTGAACCTGGGACGTGGAGGTTGCAGTGAGCCAAGATTGTGCCATTGCACTCCAGCCTGGGTGACAGAGTGAGACTTCATCTCAATAAGTAAATAAATAAATAAATAAATGTCATGAAGACACATGATTGGATGTGAAGGGGAATAGAGGAGGGAAGAATCACTAACAGCCATTTGGCCTGAGATATCAGGTCAATAGCCATGCAGTTTCCCAAGATGAGGAACCATGGCAGAGGACCAGATTTCTGTCGGGAGGATGGGATGTCCACAGTACTTTTGAAGACATCTTAGGTCTTGGGTGTGTTTAAGATCTCTCATTGGAAATATGGATAGGAGTATAGAGCTTATGGAGAAAGTTGAATCCGAATATAAAAATGTGGGGGTAATCAGTGGCATTTAAAGTCACAGGACTGAGTAAAATAAGCTAGGTAGAAGAGTACCATAAGCTGAGAACTGATTCCAAAGCACTCCATCTATCCCCCACCCACCAGCCATCCACTCTCTCATCTAGCTATCCTACTCATCCAAAAAATGCTTAGTATCACATGATGTACTGGGTGCTAGGATTTAAAGGTGAACAATTTTATGGCCCCTGTTTCGGAAAAGCTCGCATTCTAAGGAAAAGTAGCACACCTAAAAATGTAGTAAAGCTTGATGCATTATATAACAGAGGTGTGTACATGGGGCTATGGATCGTGGAGAAATCAACTGTCAATTATGCTTCTGGAGGAAGCTTGGAAAGACTAAGAAGAGGTTTATCTTTAAAATAGACCATAAAAAAGAATTAAGCATTGATAAGGAGACCAGCATTCCAAGAAGAAAGAACAGCATCAGCAAAAGCATGGGAGTATGAGAGCTCATGGTGTCCTTGGGGAAGGGCAAAAATATCTTTGATTCAGATACAGCATAAGATACATGGTAGAAAGGGTATGGTAGGGGTTGGAATGGCTTTGTGCACTATGGCAAGGAATTGGGCTTTCCCTGTGGGTCATGGGGAACCAAGCTGAAGGTTTTAAGTCAAGGAGAGGTGGAACTAACATGGTCCGATTTGGGTTGTAGAAATGTCACTTGATCTGAAGACGGGGGTTGTCAAGCCAAATTCAAATCCGGGTTTAGTAAAGAAAGACTTTATTCAAAAGGATTATTGCAGAGGGAGAAAGGGATTCTTGCAATAGAGGGAGAGGGCCTGTTGCAATTGGGAAAATGCTCTGACAATAGATGTGTAAGCATCTCAGGGTGAGACAAAAGGGTTTTTCTTTTACAGGGAGGAGTAAACAAAGCTAGAAAGAACAGGGTATAGGAAAGTGAGATGAACAGGAGAGGCACAATTGGTCAGAAGGTGGATAGATGGGGAATTTAAGACTCGCCTATTCCCAGAAGGAGCTGTTAGGGAGAGGTTTTAGGCTGGCTCGGGCTGAGGTTTGGCCAGAGTTCAAGGACCTGGAGAAGGAGGGAAGATTAATCAACGTTTGGTTAACAAGCATTTTGTTCCAACTGATCAGTGGGGTTCAAAATTTCAGTTAATCATTTATTAGGCAAAGAATAGGCATTTGGAGGGCCTGTGTCTGGCCTTGGTATGGGTAAAGAAGGGGGGAGCATCTGTGAATCTCACCTAAGTCATATAGGTAGGATTCCTGTTTTTGCCACTGCTGTTCATCTCACTTTCCTGTACCTTGTTCTTTCTAGCTTTATTTACTTCTCCCTGTAAAAGAAAAATGCTTTTGCCTAACCCTGAGATGCTTGCAGACCTATTGTCAGAGAATTCTCCCTATTGCAATAGTTCCCCTCCCCCTATTGCAAGAATCCCCTTTTCCCTCTTGCCGTAAGGGTGCTTCTTGGTAAAGGTCAACATTATCAGGGTCAAGGCTACAAGCACAGGAACTGCACGGGAAGATGAGATCTAGGTATGAGACAGTGGCTAAGCTTTTGGCTGAAATCCTGAAGCCAAGCCAAGAAGAGTCCTGAATTCCATGCCTCCCTCTACCCTCTCCCCTTGCACAAAGTGGGGAACTCAAGTTATTTCCCCTTTGTACAAACATTAAGTCTGCCTGAAACATTAGCAATTGATATGGTTGGGGTATTTGTCCCCTCCAAATCTCATGCTGAAATGTGATCACCAGAAGTTGGAGGTGAGGCCTAGTGGGATATGTTTGGGTCATGGAGGCAGATCCCTCATGAATGGCTTGGTGTCCACCCTACGGTAATGAGTGAGTTGTCTATTCGTTCAGGAGAAAGCTGGTTGTTTAAAGGAGCCTGGCATTTCTTTCTTGCTCTCTCTTGTCATGTGACACACTGGCTCCTCTTCCCTTCCGTCATGACTAAAAGATTCCTGAGGCTTCAGCAGGAGCCAAGCAGATGCAGGTACCATGCTTGTACAGCCTGCAGAACAATGAGATAAACAAACCTCTTTTCTTTATAAATTATCCAGCCTCAGGTGTTCCTTTATAGCGATGCAAAACAGACTAACACAGTGATGCTTACAACAGCAGCAACAGTGACAACAACAAAGACCACAACTCAATTTCTCATTTTCATATCAATTGGCAGAAATTATCTTTATTAGAAAAATGAAATTTTCCTGTATTTACATTTTTACACCATATGACCGGGCACTTCTGTTGCCTCAGGAGTTATGTACATATCAGTTTGCACACACATTTCAATCCCCATTCCTTAAAACAGTTGATAACACATTGAACAAAATTAAAAGACATACTACAAGAAGACAACCATAGTATATACTTCCTCTATCATAGAAAGGTGTTAAGCAAACATGTAATTTTGTAGCTATGCTTGGAAATATTTAATACACTTATTAGCACTTCCTCATGCAGTGGATTAAAACATGACAGATATAAACTGCTGCAGTTGATCAGTGAACATTAATTCCCAAATGAAGACCATTGCGTAGAGCACACAGCTTGCTTTGAGCTCCACCATACAAGACATCAAGTCAGTTCTGATGTGGGTTTTGGATTCTGTTTGAATGTAGCTGTGAATAGAAAGCCTCTGCATATGGAGTTCAATCCTAGCCATATTGGGTTAAAAATCGACTCAGACATAAACCTGGATAGCTGCTTAATTCAATAACTTTCTTGCAGGCAATGACCAGCTTGTGTATTATGCAACAAGTCTTATTATTAATACGTGAGTGAGAAATGAATCATTTATCCTTTTTTCTGTCTGAGAAGGCCATTATTTATAATTTTTATGATCTAATTCTTATTCAAGCCACCAAGAAACTCACCTTATTCTTTATGAACATTCAGCTTGAAATATATATACTATACATAAACATATACACATAAACATTCTGGGGTGATATAAACTATGGTGAATTCTGCCAATTAATTCAGCAGGTTTATGCTTTTAAATGTGTTTTGGCAGGGGAATGAACAAGATTAAGATTCATAGTTGAAAACAACTGGTAAAGAAATCTTTGGGGACCCTCAGGTTTGGAAGGCATCTGAGCCACATCTAACTATGTCATTGCTGTGTCAAGCAGTTTTCTGCATTTTCTATGAAAATGTTATTCTTGAACTTATATCTTAAGTAGGCAATTAGCATCCCTTCCCAGTGAAAAATTTGAGGAACATGAATGTTAAAAGTTCCACTTTCATCTTTTCAAATTCATCAAAAATTTCAAAGAAGATCACCTGGATTTGGCTCAAATTAGAGGCCTGAATCTTTTGTTTTTAAACTGAAACATTTATGTAAGTGGTCATGGCCCCAGAGCTGTGTCTACAAACTTAATAAACTAAAGATTTAAAAAAATTTAAAAAAGATTTTAAAAGTCAATACTGTTCATTCACTTGAATTAGCTTGACCGAGAATGGAAATAATTCAACAAGTCTTAGATGGCTCATGTAGAAACTTCGATTGAATTCAAAAGGCTATGATTGTTTTTCATGGGAAAAAAAAAGACAATGTTTTTTTATTTCTGGACCTTCACTCTTTGCTCAGTTATCAATAGTCTTTGATTTGAGCCCTTTAAAACTTGAAACAGCAAAATGTCAGATCAATGGGAAGCGTTTAAAATGCCAAAGACAAACTCATGTTTGCTGGAGAACAATTAACCTCATTAACTTGAAAGGCAGCTGTGGTATTGGCTACGAGTTATGTTAATATCCTATTGAAGGTTCATCTTAAATCTTTCCTAAAGGTGTGAAAGAGAATTAGCTGGAAGAGGTCATGACCCAGGGCTAATGAAGAATGTTCTAGGATTGCAAAAATGCAAACTCATTGTTTCACTGACATAGGAAATAAGAGAGAATTATGAGTGATAATCTCAGTTCTGTCTTCTTCGTTTCTGCAGACTGCTGACACTTTATCTGACAAAGTTAATCTGAGGAATGACTTCATTTTAAGCAATTTAGTTCTGGTTCCCTGGAGAGTTGCATGCTTTGAAATACAACCCCCAGAGAAGAAATGCTATTGGTCAAATTGTTCTTTGGAGTGCTCCATTTCTGCATAGCTCAACATTGCAAGGAGAACATGGTCACGCACTTGTAGACCAAACAACAGGCTCTCCAAATAACAGATAATAATCTGTCTGTCTTAAAAGGCTTTTTACTGCCAGCTTGAAAGATGAAAACGGCTGAGGAATTTTTCTTATGGACTAGCACTTAACTTGCGTTAAGTTAGCTAACTCTCCAGAGAATTCACGGAGACTCCCAGAAAGACATTCCTTCAAATCCCCTCTAGTGTCCTCATCCATCAAATGGGCCTAATGCACCCCTCACCTCTCAGTGAATATAAATGCCAGGAGAGAAATGTGGCTTAGACCATGGAGAGGGGGGAATGCAAGAAAGGCAGTGTGTGCTCAGCGGTATGCCTGCAGGATATGTTAAACACTAGGCCATTCTGGGTACCTATAAAGCCCGGTGGAAGCGTTCCAATTCAACACTCTTCAGTGGGACAGAATAACCGTCACTATCCTAACGCTAAGTGAGCAGGGAATTATCTCTAAGACAATTTGGAAAAGAAAAAAAAAAGAACAGACCAAGAAGGAAAACAACAACAACATTTTAATAGCTGGTCCTCAATCATTCTGACTACCAAAGCTCTCCGTCATTCATGCAGAAACTCTATTTCCTATTCCCTTTCCCACCTCTGAAACTCATTCCATCTGCCTGGCAAAGATAACCAAACATAGACATGAAATAGGAGGAATAGTCAACTTGTAAATAATATCACCCCTTTGAACATGGGTCACAATATTCAGGAGGACTTTAATGGAGGGCCACATGGCTGTGTGTGTGTGTGTGCATACCCACACACATGAAAGCATGTACTATGTACATATGTTTAATGGAATTAGCCCTGATGTTGACGGATAAAAAGATGAGACATTAGGAAAGAGATATTTAAGATTAGGCACATGCTAAGTAGAGAAAATAACTCCCCAGGAATTTTTTTAAATGCTGAGTGCAAGCCTATGAAAGGGAGACACAAACAGTGTTCAAGTCTCAGAAGGAACTATGAACAGATGTGAGATCCCCAGAAGTTCTTCATACACACAAATCAGGCAATGAGGGGTAAGACCCTAACAAACTTCCCTGTCACAGAGGCTGACACTCAAGGGTACATGCCCAGGAATCTCAAAAGAGCAGACCTCTCTTTCTGACTTCTATTCTGACCTCCCTGGAGGAGACCAGGCACTTTGAGAATATGTCTAACGTTAGGGATTTACTAGCTAATTCTAGTTGCTGATGAGGCTGAGAAAAACCTGAGCCTCAGTTTCCTTATCTGTAAAATGGGAGCAATCATATTTATATCTTAAGGTTATTTTGAGGATCACATTCTAGGATATGCCTAGAATATCACCTACACTCAATTTAGATATATTTTGATATTTTCAAATTCAGGTGCAGATCCATGGCAAGTACTTGCGATAAGCAGAAAATATAACATTCCAAGAATGCACAGAATGGGATGGACAAAGTGACAAAAGCTCTCTCTCCACCTTGCCATCCTTCCTGAAATACACCTATATTCCTTTTGCCATCTCTTTGCCCCATTTTCTTTCTAGGGAACCTGATGCTTTCTCTTTTGTCAGCCACAACAGTAGGCACTTGGAACTCGATAAAGAATTCTCCCTCTACCCTTCCCTGATACATTCATACCCTGGTCTATCAAAAGGGTTCTTCAAATGTCAAAAACAAAACCAAACAAAAAAGCTTTAGGGAAATGCTTCGTCTTTTTACATCATGGTCTATTTTCTAATCCTTTGGGGAATGTTTTCAACCTTTTCTTGAGGCACATGTCATAACGCAAGGCTGGGAAGAGGCATGATTTGGCAAGGATTGGAGAACTGGTTGGAACCAGACCAAAGCCTTCCTGTGCAAAAATGTAGGAGTGTGAGTGTGTTCACCTGGTTAGCAGCTCCTGGGTCTCCTAAGCACGTTATTTGAAGATTAAAATAAATCAAGTGCATTTCCGGAAGCACTAACTCTATTCTCCAGAGTTACTTAAAGGTTTAGGGAAGGACTTTTTTTTTTTAAAAAAAAAAAAAAAAAAAAAAAGGTATGCTCATAGAATCAGATTATTTTTTTTTCCTGGCTACAACTTTAGTTGTCATTTCTAATTTTTGCTGTTTAGTCTCTGTTTGCATTTCATGGGTCCTTCGTTATCCTTTGTATTAGAGAACTGAACTTCTAAACCATAAGCTACTTATAGGAAGAGACTATATTTCCTACTTATTTTGCATCCCTTCCCCCACAATCCCAAACTGGCTTCCAAAATAAAGTGGACATTCAGTGAAATCCTACTAGCTGGTCAATGTGCTTGGTTCTTCCTCAATGCATGGTACATAGAACTCAATTATTTCAATGGTCACGGCCAACCTTTTATCTATCTTCAGTTTGAGGTTTTAAACAATATCCCTGTTGATTTTTCCTAAGGAGACGGTCTTTGAAAAAAGTTTTCTAGGAACTTTAAGACAGGGATTGTGAGGGAGTTTAAAGGAAAACCAAATTTCAAAGAAGCATGGGTAGGTCTTTCTAGGGCAAGAGGCAAAAAAAGAAAAAAAAAAAAAAAAGCCAAGGCAGCTTTATGGGGATCTGTGGCTCTTATTCCAGAGGTATTCAGGAGTGTCCCCTTGAAAGAAACCTAGAAATAAGTCAGCCTGGTCAGAGAATCAAGCCAGAAATTGAACCATGTCTTGGATCTAATCCTCGCTCTGATACTCTCTAACTTGATGATCTTAAACAGGCGACTGCCCATTTGTAAACTTCATTTTTCTCATCTCTCCTCCCCTTCTCCTAACTTTTGGTGTGGTTCTACAAACTCTTTTTCTAAGACCCTTCTGGGCAGGCACTTCTAGCTAATACTATACTGAAAGTACTGCTGGGCACAGAAAGAGTGCAGGTGAGGAAAGACGATAAGGAATTTAAATAGGAAATCTATGCCCTTTGATGTGTTTAAGGAAATCACACACAAGTGCACATCGGCATTGTCTTCAGAAGCAAATGCAAGCAGAATATATTCTATACCCCCCATCCCAGAGTTTTGTTTTTTAAAGAAGGGGCCAAGAAGAACGCCAACACCCAAATTCTACTTAGGCTCTGTCATCCTCCCTACCACTGAGATTAAAAAAATATAGTGCCCTCTCTACAGAAATATCCTCCCATAAAAATAACCAGAATGGGTTTTCCATGTGTTAATACCATCATCACCATTTAATTTTTAACATAAACTTTACAATATGTACAATTTTATTTGGATAATACACTTACGTGTGAATTGTAGAAATCAAGCATGTATATTATATACATGTGTACACAAGCAGTTGTATTCACAGGATAAGTGCATTTGATCGTCTCTGATCTATATCAAGTGGCAAGCTGACCTCATCTGATACAATTAGATATGAACACAGTACAATGTATAGGGATTGAATGGGAAACAGTAACTGCATATTGGGAGAACTTTTCAAGTATAGACCCCACATCACTTTCAACGCTGTTCACCAAAAATAGATGGGGTACTTGGAAAGGTCTAATTTTGTCTCCAGTGAAAATAAACAGTACTTTTGGAAGGAAAATTGCCTTTACATAGAACCCTTCACTCATTAAATATCAACCAACACATTTAGCTTCCACCTACTCAAACTTCTTTTTGAGTCCAATCATGTCTACTATAGCCATGGTTAATACAAACAGGCTCCATTTCAGAAACAACGCATGTCCCCTTTTCAAGGATTCATGCACAACAGCTATGCACAAAGAAACAGTACAGGAATGTGCATGATGTTAACAAATATATCCAGCTCCTCTGTAAGGTATTTAGATTTCTCAAATTGGTGTTTATTTAGGTCTTAAACCGCAAGGGATTTCAGTACAAGATACTTATTTATATGACAACTGATTATTAAAGCTGCACTTTTTAGATTTAAAGGAGATAAATTTTTAATCACCATTTAATTAACATCAACTTTTTTTTCTTTTTCATTAGCAATTCTATTTGCAAATAATTCAGGGCATTTGTCATTTCCTGAGAAGGATGCAGAATATTAAATACACATCAGTGGTCGACATATCAAATAGATAAACAATGTGTGACTATATGACAGCCGTGGATCTTTTGACTAATTAACTGCCTTGGCTAGAGTCCCATTTAAGTGAAACTATTTCATTTGTAAACAAGGTGTAATTTTCTTTTTTTCTCCCCAGAAAATAAGCGTGAAATGATTTGACAGATTTTGCTGCAATGTGTGAATTTTAATGCTCTCACCAGAAAAGTTAAATACTAAGACTCTCTGGCACCCTGTGAATCAGGGAAGAGAAAATCAAGAGTAATCCATGGATGCCCAGTCATGGTGCTGGCTAAAATAACGCAGAGAGATTTGCAGAGGACATAACAGTAATGAGTGGTGAGATTATGAGATTATAATCCTGCAAGTCTCCCTGGTAGAAAGATAGACCTATAGGGACTTGCCAGCTCAGAGCATTGAAACCATAAGTGGCCTAAGAACCTGCAGCTATAAGGATGATGAAACCCATTTTCCAGAAGCACAAAGGTTTCTCAAGTACAGTTTATGATCTAGAAGACTCTCTTACCCAGAGTATTTTAAATTGGTTGCATGTACGTGCTATTACCCATGGACAGAGACCCAACCATTTGCATTCAAGTGTACCTATCTGAGGACCAGTTGGGTCCTTCTCAAGTGGGGAAAACCAATTAGAATTAAAAAAATATCATATGGATGCCAGCTCTGACTTAAGCCAGCTGAAACTCAGGCATTTGTGTTCAGAGATTTGGGCTCCTTGCCATCAACAAATCTAAGATCTCAGAGCTAGGATATGTTACAGGCATCTTCTGCGATGGATCTATAGTCTCAGGCTTCCTATTTAATTCTTGTTACTTCTCATACTGTGGGTTCCATTTACCACTGGACGTTACATTCCTGATATTCTTTTTGCAAACACTGAACTGACTTAGATGACCTTTGAATAACTCTTCATCTTTTCTTTAGAAATTGACCATCTGATCAGTAGTTGATTTTTTTTTTTTTTTTTTTTTTTTTGGGATCATCACATTGAAAAGTCAGTGAATTAGTAGAGAAGGGAAACCATAAACTTTGTGTAGCATAAAATTTCTGATTATTTATTTAAAAAACACTTTGGGTAGTGAAAAGAATATAGATTTTTTTCATAACATTACTGTTGATTCTTCCAAAGGCCACGTTTTCAGTTTCTTTATCCAGAGATGTATGCGGTTAATAGCAGAAATAATGCTGCTGTTAGGGGAAGGCTTTCTGACCGATGACGTCAGTCGAAGTATAACTCTCACTCTCCCTGGAGGTCTCTGTGGCATTTGGCAGCCCCCTGGGTTTAGAGGACACCAGAGGAAGACAGAAAGCCTCTTTGGCTTAACGACAAATCACTGTTCTGTATTCTGGAGAGGGTTTTTAATTCATTCATGTCAAAACATCCCAGACTCATGAGGAAATGGAGGTGATCCTTGCTGGGGTGGATAAAGGTCTGGAATGCACTGGAAGGGCAGAAGATAGAAAGGGCTAAAAGGCTACACAGTCATGGAAATTTAGATTTAGGATCAGAAGTTGGGGTGACTATTCCAGGCCCTTCGATCCAGGCTTCTCCATGGCTGGGTCTTGGGGCAGCAGAGGTACAGCATCCGGGAAATAAAATGTCATTTTCAAGCACATGCATCCCCAGCACCTAGTCAGCCCCTTCTTCCTTTCAAAAATGAAAGGAAGCTCCTCTCACCCACTGCCTCCCTCTGTCTCTCTATCACTGACCCTGAAATTTATTGCAACCACTTTTCATCATTATAGGAACACTGTAGGTCAGGTGTACTTTCCCAAAGACGGAGCTATTCCATGCATCCTTGAGCTTTAAGAGAATCATCCCTGACACTTGCCCACATGCAAGAAAATAATACTTACAAAACAGAACGCACACCATGAGGAGAAGAAATGGGATAATTTTTCAACCTGCCACTTTATCCCTTTCTTCAAGAATGTAAAGCAGAATGCAGGAGGAAACCAGGAAATGGCCAGGCGAGTCTACATTAGCTTAGCGTTTCCGTAATGGCCCGAAACAGACTGAGGTCTTCTGCAAACACTGATGGCTAGTTATCCCAAATACTTCAAAAATATTCATGTACATGAAATACACTAATTCACAGAGTAGAACTATATAAAAAGTTAATATTATTTGCTGGTTTTATGATATTTAATTTTTAAACTAGAAAATCCTGATCTGATAAAGTGTCATAACATAGCAACTATCTTGTCGGGGGCACTTTTTTTTGTGGCAGGCACTGTGCTAACAGGCTCCCCATGCATAAGTATTCCCCTCTCTGTCTCTAACTTTAAAAAAAATGGGTATCATTTCATGTCGTATGTGCACAGGTTTGAGTAGAACAAGAATGGGATAATGCAGGTGACTCAGAAATGAGAAATGCTTGGAGGAATTTTTCCTATATCTCTGTTGGTGCTATGAAGTGGTTTGCCACCAACAGAGAGAATAACTCAGAAGGGAGAAATCACTTGTCTCACTAAACTCTATCCACAGTTTGGAGGATACTCAGGGTAGATCCAAGAGTGCCTCATGTTTTGAAGCCTTTTGATTTGAGGAGGTTGGGGTGGAAGTGAGTGTCCAACAGAATTTCTGGATGTGAAGGAAGATGAACCTAAAACCATGCTAGCCTTCGGCAGACAGATGGCATTGTACTTCTTACAGATCACAGTACACATACGGCTGTTGGTGCATGTCACCACATTAACAACTCTGGGAAGAGCGATACACAGCTAATTGGACACCACCATGGCTGTTTGGAAACGGAACGAGTTATGGTTACTCTGGGAGGGAAGGGGTAACAGATACTATACAACCCTGAGTCATCACCAGAAGGGAGGAAATGCAAACTTACGTACATAGGCGTCTTCGGGATAAACTACAATGGCCACTGTGTCACAGACAGAAGATCCACACTTAGATCTCGGAGACATAAATGTGTTAGTTTATGCAGCTCTGAACAACACCATCGAAGCCGAGGGTGAGAGAAACACACATCAACATCCAAAGAGATTCCTGTAGCTCTCTCCACCTGAGGGTCCCTCAGGCCTTTGGCTCCAGATGTGTCTCGGAAATGAACCATAATGAAGGTAGCACAGTCATCATGAACACACTGATTTGCTATTCTTTGGGGGAGCCTGGAGTTCTTGGGGTGAGCCTGGGCTGTGATGGAAGGCATAACAAGAAAGCTGAAACTGTTACGAGCCAAACTTCCTAATCTCTTGCACATGTCAATCGCACTACAGTGCAGATGCATTCTTAACTGTTTTTATTTTGTCTGTGTCAGGTTTACATGCATACCATATTGCTTATTCTGTATTAGAGAAACCATTAGGCATTTCTGATGAGAAAATTACATGGTGGACTGACCTTAATGGAATTTGGAATATAGGAAATCATAACATCACCATTGGCATCCAATGCATCATTATTGCCAACATACCCAGTAGGCATGTCCCGGAGACTTGCCCTTATGTAGTTAGTTATTTTTGGTTAAGGACTCACCTATCTGGTGTCTGCCATGCTCAGCACACACCTCACAAGATTCCTTGAGTGGAAGATTATGGCATGAAGCCATGTGCAAAAGAGCCAACAACAACAAAAAAGTACCTCCCTACATCTTCTTCCTCTTAGCAGGGCACTATTGGACATCCAACATTTACCCTCCAGAACGCTGGCCATTACGTATATTTCCCTATAGATAAAACAGTAATGGAAGATTTTTAAACATCAGATTCCATACTAGGCATTTTCTTGTACACGCGTCTATTGCTGCAGGAATTTAAAACCCTGGGGGTAGAGTACATATTATTCTTATTTGCAGCATAAGGCATAACATGCTCCGAAATATACACATCATTGTGGCCCCGACTGTCCCTGGAACAGTACGATGCCGTTGACCTCAAGGACGACCGAAGATAGCTGTCATTCACCGCCTGGGATGGCAACGAGTGTTTGTAAGGGTCCGAGGGGCATCTCCCAATAACCAAGCGTTGGTCATCCCTGTGGGAGTGGAGGAAAGGGTTATCGGAGGTGTGGTCTGGCAAGAGAGACTTGCTCCTCTTGCTGTCCTCCAGACCTTGGGGGAAAAGGGAGCTTTTTTTCCCCGAGAGTTTGCTTGAGGGGACACTAAACAGGCTGCCGTAAAAATTTCCCTCCAGAAGCCGTTCCCTGTCCTTGAGGCTTATGCTCCGGGAGGGCCTGCTAAGGTCTAGCTCCCTAGGTTTGTCGACAATGTTATCGTAGGAATGCTGACGGCTAATCCTTAGCTTGTTCTTTTGTAATTGAAGGGCATTGTTCTGTGCCCAGTCCTGCTGGTAGACCTGCTCCCCGGTGGCTGGGTTACCTGTCTCCTGAAGCATCTGGTCTTCATCGATGTCATAGAGGTTCCCCATCCGCAGGCAGGCATCGCACTTGAAGGGGGACCTCATGGTGAAGTGGCCTGAATAGGTGGGCAGGTTGGAAAGGCAGCTTCTGCAGTGCGTGGAGTTCTGCCGGTATCGCTCGCTGGTCTCACTGTGCGGGGAACCCTTGTCTTTCAAGGTGAAGTGCTTGGAGTAAAGTTTATACTGCTCGTTGTTGGAATGCCCCTCTTCATTATGCAAGGGGTTCCGGTTCATTGGCAGCGTGGAGTCCCCCTTGCGGAAGTTTTCACTGGGATCCTGGTAGGGGTCTGGGAAGTCCACGTTCTCAGGCAGGGTCACGTTTTCAACAAACTGGGGCGGATCTAAGTGGAAACCAGGCTCCTTCTCACCATCAATAGTGTAGATCTTGTCTCTGGGGGAGCTTGATTTGGTTTTCAGGTAGGTGCGCTCGACCTCGCTACAGTCCTTGGGGTATTTGGAGGCCACTGACCTTTTAAAGTTGTCCTTGGTTTTGTGGTTCTTACTGTTGTCAGGTTCCCTGTGGCACGTGGCCCGATTTGACGTTTCTGAAATGTCAGAATGGGCCATCTCTTCTGGAAGATACCTAGGGCTCTTTAGGGAGTGGGTCCTATTCTCTGCTGTTCCCTCGTCCCTCTGGGAGACTGGATTCTGGGATAGTGAATCCTGGCGTATGGAATCCATGGATTTCTTCCAAAGCTGCCGGGGTCTAGAGTTCACTTTGGATTCTGTGCTCACGGCCACCTCCACCGTGTTAGGGTTGGACTCATTGAGAGTAAGAGGATGTTGTCCCTGGAATACATAGTTATTGAGGTTATCCTTGTGCCGGTTGGCCACAAACGTTTGGAGTTCATTCATGTTGTCTCCAAAAACGCTCTCTTTCCCCTGAAAGGACCTGTTGTCTGAGTACATCAAATTCCCCTTATCTGAAACCATGTCCATGATGAGGGAACCTCTTTGGATGAAGTCAGCAGCTCTTTTGGGTGAGTCCATTCTTGAGGAGTTCACGTTGGACACGTTGGAAATGTTTTTGGCTGACCGGAGGAGTTTTAACATGTTGCTCTGTGATCCCGTCAGATTGAAGTCTGGAGACTTCTTCTTTTCTTCAATGTGCACTCCATGAATGCAGCTGTAGATGCCCTATAGGGGAGTAACATAAAGCACTGTCAGCAGCAGCAGCAGTGAACGTGAAACCACTTTGCACTTGAACTTTACCTGCAAAGGTGAGATTTGTACTTCTTGCAGGAGCCCTGGAGAAACAGCAAAATTCATTCTGAATCCTGATAATGTCACTTACAGGTATGAGACAAGTTGCAAAGCATAGGGTTTATCTTATTGCTCTGGCTCAAGATTAGCTGACACCTTTGCAAAGAGTCACACATGGAGTTTGAGAAAAGGTATCAACCGATGCTCATACAACTGTCAATGCCTCAGTGTCTCCAAAGTGGCATATAAGAACAGATAACTGAGCCTCCCAGCACCCGGGTCACCAATCCAAGCTTTTATTATTTCCCAGCTTCATCTTTGAAAGTTTAGGCACCAGAAAGTTAACTATTGACAAACACAGCATGAAAGGATCATCCATTGTTAATTCTTTTCTGGAATTACCCCTACTGTTATGCGAAAGCTAACAATCAAAGAAAGAATGTGTCCTAAGTGGCCAATCAGAAAATCTCTTCTCCATGCACACATTGATTCATCTAAAGGAAGGCATGAAATTCATGTGAGACTCATCATACTCTTTGGTTGGGGGGATAGATATGGATGCTTGGATAGCAGGAGTTGCAGTCTTACCATCACGTGGGGGTGTGAGCCTATCAGTGAAGCCATTGTAGTGAAAAGTAGAGCCCAAGAGATAGAGAAAGACATGGTTTAAACCCCTGGAGCCACTCCCTTGAACTTTTTTACTGAATCCACTCAATCTACTCCTTGTATGTTTGTTTGTGTGTGAGTCTATTCAACGTAGTTAGAACTGGGTTTTAGTTACTAGTCACAGTGAAGAGTTCTGATGACACAGTGACACCGCCTTTAAATCCATCCAGGGAACTGAATGACTTAAGGGCTCCTGGGCAGCCGAAATGCAAGCACCCCCATCTATATGTCTCCTCATTTTCTACTCTTTCTTTCTTTAGAAAACAACTGTTTATGTTCACTTAAAAGTAGCTGTTTAACTGTTATCAAGGGAAGAGCCCTTGATATATACCACAATAACAGGCAAAAGGACGTCTGGAACATTTTGATCTGTGGCCTCTCCTGCTTCTCCCCACTCCTACCCCAGATTTCAGCAGCCGGCCGTACCTACAGGAAACAGTCAGATCAAGGCTGCAGGATTTGACCTGGTCTTCCCAAGGCTGACAGGGAGCCAAACTATGAAGGGGTTTGTAGGGCAGAATTGGCAGTGGCTGCTGACTTTGGCATAAACTACAGGAAAGTATGTGTGATTAACTGTGGACTCTGATAATGGTGGCTCCATCGGTTCCCCATGGTGGGGACGAGCTCACCCTGCAGGGATGCTCACAGAGCTGTGACAGCCTCAACTATTTGCACTGCTACATTTTTCTTGTAGTAGACAGTCTCTCCACTCCAGCCTTCAAGGAACCGTAAACACAAAAGCCTACAGTTGCAAGTTTGAGCTGCTTTTTCTCTGATCCTCTCCACCCCGGGCTTCATGGTTGGTGAAGGCCCCTTGAGGCCCAGGGCACTGGCATTACACCCTTTCCTGCCTTCCTGCAAAATTATCTGTGGTCTTCTATATATGATGTGTGGTTGGCTGTTCGTCCTGCCACAAAATAACATCTGCCCCTGCCCTCATTGCTTCCAGAGCTGCTGGAGCATCCAGACTGTGGATGTGGAAATCTTACAAAAAAGCCATGTATTTCACATATTACAGAGTTGCTTAACCTTTTATGTTAACCTATGTTTTTCTCACCTAACCTTGTAATATAACAATCTTATACTTTGGCCCAGAGGGATTCTCCCACTATGGTTGAAAATTAGTGCGATTCTATTTGTCAGGATCAGCCTAGGTCTGTGCCTCTTGTTCCTGTTAGTATCACGAAAACAGAAGTTTTTAAGATTTTTTTCCCCCTAAATTTGTACTTTGATTCCAACACACTCCCTTCTGCCACCTGGAGATTCTAAGAACTGCCCTCCACCCCTCCACCCTCACAGCAACATGCTCCCGACTGCCAAGATGTGCTGGCTGTCTTTCTATTTGGAGGAGGCCCACACAAGTGATCAGGGAGTTATGTTGCAGGAGATGGGAGGATGGCTGTTGATGTCTCTCTCTCATCCCTGGTCTTCCTGGGACACATGCAACATGGCTAAGGCAGTTCCCAGGTGTTCATCTGCCTGGTGAGGCCATGGAAAAAAGTCAAAGTGGTGGACCCAGTCTCTAGCCCAGGTTGGTTGTTTGTTTAGAGATGGGGTCTCACCCTGCTGCCCAGGCTAGAGTGGTGCAATCATGGCTCACTGCAATCTCAGACTCCTGGGCTCAAGCAATCCTCCTGCCTCAACGTCCTGAGCAGCTAGGGCTACAGGCGTGCGTCATCATGCCTGGCTAATTTTTTAAAATTATTTTTTGTAGAGATGGGGTCTTTCTATTGCCCACACTGGTTCACCCCAGGTTTTGACGATAGCATTCTCCAACTGAGTTGACCCATCTTCTAGAAGGGCTGTTGAGGAGAGGGAATGCATATTACAGAATAACAGGAAGAGCCAGAGGCCTGGAACCCACTAGATGTGAGTCCTGGCTCCATTATGGATTAGCTCTGTGACCTTGCATAAGCCACATCTATTTGAGCTTCAGTTTCTGCATCTGGAAAATGAGAATTATGCTCTCGTAAGGTGGGCACCAGGGCAAGGTAAAATAATGCAAACAAAGCCCCTAACACCATAGGTGGTCAGTACATGTGAGCTGGACAAGTGGCCTCGTCATCTCTGACCTTCCCTTCTTTCCCAAGAGCTTGAGCATGCAGTGCCCATACGGTTGAAGCTGCAGGAAATGCATGCCACGCTCTACTGCTTAAGATTTGCTCTCGGTAGCCACTTTGGCTTTCTGCTTAGACAGGCAGACCAAACCCTACCTTGGGAACCAAGTAAATCCCTGGGCTAGAGTTTCTTTCTTAGTTGCAACGGCTCTGTCTTTAGTTTCTCTTCTCTATTATTTATAGATCCCAGCTACATTTTATGGGTTGTGGAAATAAGATGCCCTCTTGGTCCCACCATGGGCTCAGAGTCAGAAAAAACCAACGTTGATGACTCAAGGTGTTGTTCCAGGCAGTTTTCTCTGCTCTCCTAAAGGGCGCCTGACCTCTCAGAATATTCTCCGTGGGGCATGGGTCTACCGTCCTCCTCAGTCCCTTGGAGCCTGGACCCCATCCCTAAAGCATCTGATTTCTGTTGGTCCCAATTGTGGGTTAGCATGAGGCTTTGTCTATTCTGTTCCAAGCTCCCCTCATCAGATCTTGCTGGAAAGACTGCCCATTTTCATTCCCTTCAATTTTGGCTTTGCTGTGTCTCTCATGCCTCACTGAGGCAGCTCTTTTTGCTGATGACAATGAATTCTTTTATTCTACATGGGAGGGAAGGCTTTCTGGAGAGACAACAAAAGTTAAGAGCATCCCACAGGGAGGAGGATGCATTTTGTAAGTCGTAAAAGCCAAGGGCCACCGCCCTGGGAGAAGCTTGGTTCCAATGTTAAACAAATGCCTTTTTAGAGTGCTGGCCTTCTCCCTCTGCAGTGCCAGGCATGCACATATCTCCAGTGTGTATTTGCATTGCACTGTGCAGGGGCTTCCCTGGGGATGTTGAGCCCATAAGGCTATGTAAGTCTGCTGCATGGTAATAGTTCTACATCTATTGATGTTCAACTTGCTAAAAAGAGAAGAACTGGTAATGGAGAGATCCAGTTTCCAAGCAGAACCAAACCTGCCTTGGGGAGGCAGTAAATTTCAGAGCATCCTGGATCAGTGTCTTTAAGAAAAAAAAAAAAAAAACAAAAAAACTTAAATTCTGGAGTGGACTAAAGCCTGCAACCCAACCCTGCATAAACAGACTAGTTCCCTCTTTCATATCTTTTTCTAGTGTGATAGATGAAGTGAGATGTTTCCTGTTGCTTTAAGGAAACATAAGGTAAAACCACAAAGGTAGCCTTTGGAGCCTCAATTTTACTATCCATAGGATGGGTCTGATCATGTCAACCTCAGAGGATTAGAAGTAACAAGTCCTCATCCACACAGGAGGCATAATTCATTCTGTAGTTGTGATCTTGCACTTGTGAAAAGTAGGTTCTTTGCCTGGGAATTCCCCACTGCAGATTTTGTTACAGAAAATGATTGTGTGTATATAATGAATTCACTTTTTTTTCTGTGTGTGCTCTCCATGCTATGTAGGCATACATGTAAGATGACATATGTGTGAAAGTCCGCAGAAGACAAACTTCAGTGGTGGCAGTAGCCCTTGACTGAAAGGAAGGTCATTTTTCTTTTTCTTTTTTTTTCTTTTTTTCTTTTTTTTTTTTTTTTAAGAAACTCAGAGCTTTGCTGTGCACCACATCAGGGGCTGAGCCTATTTTGAGTACCCCTAATTGAGAGAGGCAGGAAAGTATCACTCAGTATGACATCTTCCTATTCAGACACAACAGGCTGCGCTTACTTGAAAAGACAAATATTATCTAGGGAGAAGGAGGGTCCCCACAAATAGGGCTTCCTGAAACCTTTGAAGCAATAATTATGTCTGGGAGTTCCCAAGGGAGCACAGAAGTTCCCATAAAAGCACATTGCTCTCGGCCAGGTGTGGTGGCTCATGCTTGTAATCCCAGTACTTTGGGTGGCCAAGGTGGGCAGATCATAAGGTCAAGAGTTCAAGACCAGCCTGGCCAATATGGTGAAACCTGGCCTCTACTAAAAATACAAAAAGTAGCCGGGTGTGGCGGGTGCCTGTAATCCCAGCTACTTGGGAGGCTGAGGCAGGAGAACCGCTTGAACCCAGGAGGCGGAGGCTGCAGTGAGCCGCGATCGTGCCACTGCGCTCCAGCCTGGGCAACAGAGGGAGACTCCATCTCAAAAAAAATAAAATAAAATAAATAAAAGCACATTGGTCCCATAAAACTTGGGGTCCTTCTCCCCTAGGGATGGAGAGGCCAAAGTTCAAATTCTAGCTGATCACAGAACTCCACCAACAATGCCTGCCCTGTGCTGCCCAGTTTGCCTTCCATTCCCATCCTTTGGAAAGGAAGATACGGATTTATTTCATTTCTTAAAATGTTGATAAAAATCAACTTGGCTTCCTTAGCGGTGTTTTAGATAGAGGAAACGCTCTTCCAGAAACAAGCAAGATTTAGAAATAAACGCAACAGTGTGCATTTGTTTGGTGATAATCCCAGAATCATTTGGATATGAAAAGCCTTTGGTAATTGGCTGGGAGAATTAGCTTAAAGTTGGCATAATACCTAGCTCTATGCATGTATGTTGTTATTTTTAAGCAATCTATGTGTTTAGATGCCATCAAGCTAATTAGGAAATACGTATTTGCACAGAACCCGAGTTTGGAGTGCAACTGAATGGAGAAAATACATCTTCCTCACTAAACTAATGTGTACGTTCTGAATCTCCACAGTTCTTGTAACTAGCAAATGCTAAGAATATCCAAATTTGTTTTAAAGCAATTATTTAGCTTTCTCAGTAAACAATAGTATATAAAATTAGGTGTTTTTTATTTTTTATTATTATTATACTTTAAGTTCTAGGGTACATGTGCACAACATGCAGGTTTGTTACGTATGTATACATGTGCTGTGTTGGTTTGCTGCAATTAGATGTTTTCAACCAAAAAATTTACACCATTTTTCAAATCCTAATTAATGAAGTTCTTCCAAGGCAAAAAAAAAAACCAAAAACGAAAAACAAAAAAACAAGGTGGGCAAATAAGAGAGATGAGTGGATAAATAGATAGATGCATGGATGGCTGAAATGAATGAATGGACATATGGATAAGAAGGTAGATACATATGTATTCTGTGCTGTTGTTTATGTTGAGTTGAAGGTAAACTTTGTTTTCTTCTTGATACGTGTGCATTGTCTTCTGTTACTTTACACCTGTGTTTCATTTCATGTGCTATTGCATTCCACATGCTCTTTGTGTTTTGTTAGATGTGTATACATATTGCATAGCATTGCAAGTAGATTTTGTTTTCTTGTGCATGTTCTGTTACAACGCATACAAACTGTAACATCTTGCATAGCAGCATTAGTAGTGTTATACAACATACCTGGGTGCTAGTGATGGGAGCCACAGGCTGGCTGTGTCTGGCCCAGTGTTTTTTATTTTTTATTTATTTTTTATTTTTTTTTTTGTGAGACGGAGTCTTGCTCTTTTGCCCAGGCTGGAGCTGGAGTGCAGTGGCGCTATCTTGGCTCACTGCAAGCTCCGCCTCCCAGGTTCATGCCATTCTCCTGCCTCAGCCTCCAGGGTAGCTGGAACTACAGGCGCCCGGCTAATTTTTTGTGTTTTTAGTAGAGAGGGGGTTTCACCGTGTTAGCCAGGATGGTCTCGATCTCCTGACCTCGTGATCCGCCTGCCTCGGCCTCCCAAAGTGCTTGGATTATAGGTGTGAGCCACCGCACCCGGCCAAAAAATTTTTTAAATGGAATTAGTTACCAATGTTTAAAAATGGAAAGGTTTCTAACAAAATCAGATGACATTTTCTCTTTTTAAAAAACTAGAAGACCTGATAATATTGACCCTACATTCCCATAAGACAATACTCAGCAGGAGTTGAGGATGGCTGCCCGCTACTGATGAGGTAAACATTATGCAACTGGCCACAGTCCTCAGTATTCCCTATTGTTCTCTCACTTTGATACTGAGGTTTAGCTGCCGTTTCACGTCATTCGTGCTATTTTTCTCATGTCCCGCCTGCTGCACCCACTCCCATTTCCTTTCTGCCTTCCTTAGTCATCTAGGTTTGCAACACCTGGCTTATGAATGCACAAAATCTGGATGCTCTTTTGACAAGCCCAAGAAGGGCTGGTAAGGGGAGGAAGTGCAGACCTCACTGAGACGTCAAGAACCCCCGCGCTTTTCTAAACCTGCTTGCGGTGCAAGGAAGTAGCCACCGGGGGTACTGACCCTGCTGATGGAGAACAGCAACCCAGGCCGGTCAGAGCACACGCCCGTGAAACAGAAGCGCAGCTTCCAGTAGAAGAGGTGCTCCCAGATGAAGGTGATGAGGCTAAGGGCCATGGCTGCGGCCAGCATGTAGAACACGCCTGCCATGTTGTCAATGTCCAGCTGGCTGCTCATCACCTCGTTCTTCTCGTTGTGGCAGATCCCGGTGAGCCACAGGGTCTCCAGCTCCTCCATCTCACCTGGACAGATCACAACATTCACAGGCAGTGAGGACCAGAACATGCACTTTGGGGCAGACGCTTCTGGGTTTGGAACAGAGGATGTGCAACTCACAGCTATGTAACCTTAAGACAAGTTTCTGGGTTTGCTGGGTCTCCATTTGCTCACTTCTTGAGTGAAGATAATAATGATTACAAAGCCTACCTAATATTGTTGCAGTGAGGACAAAATTTATATATAAAAATAGAGAATATATATATATATATAGAGAGAGAGAGAGAGAGAGCAAACTTAGAGTATAGCAAACTTATTCTCTATTAATATGTATTTATATATTATATACATATATAATATATATAACTTAGCACAGTTCCTGGTTTTGTTTTTTGGAGTTTTGTCTTTTTTTTTTTTTTTTTTTTGGTCATTATGTTTTTCTGACCTCGCTTTCCCTTACCCTTGCCCCCAACACCCACCCAAGCTTGGAACAAGACATGGGAATAAAAGGGCAGAACGTGACAACAGAAAGACTTCATTGCAATTCTGACTTGATCATCTGCTAGCTGCATGGCCTCGGAGCTACAGTTATCCTGTGAAATAGGCATAATAATAGAACATACTTCCTAGAGTCACCATGAAGATTGAATGAGATGAGAATGTATAAAATCCCTAAAAGACCCAGATCATAGTAAGTTTTCATAATTAGTATGTTTGCTACTATTTACTGTTGTGAAGAAAATGCCTAATACAGTGCCTGGCCTATGGCAATCCTCAAATATATGTGTTTCTTTTTTTTTCTCTTTAGAACGTTCAGGATTACTTAGAAAAGTCACACATGAGCAGTATACTTAGGGCACAAAACTTTAATTGAAAAGAGACATCCAGCTGGTTCTGAATGGCCCCTTGCAAACTAAACTATCCCCACCCCTCAACTTCAGTAGGCAATTAAAGAACCAGGTGGTTTTTTCCAATGGGGAGAAGTAAAGAGTAGGCATGCTTAGAATTATTCTGTCTCTCTTTTATGTGCATTTTATTCAGTTGCCATTTAGGAGAAAATTCTGTGATCTAAACGTCTAGCAATTATACTGTCTAGCAATTCACTAAACTATGGCACTTAGACTATGATTCAGCCTTTAAAAATGATCTTTCAAGGACAGTAAAAATCAAGGAAGATGCGTATGTTAAATGAAAAGTAAGAGTATATATGTATATGTATATACATGATCTCTAAGATGTATTGGGGACATGCAGAGAAAAGTTAAGGAAATACTCTAAATGTTTATATCAATTCTTTTTGAAGAAGTCATTCATAATGCTTTAATATTGGTCTTTTTTTAAGTTATGTGAAATTAGCATGTATTGTTTTTGGTTTGTTCTCACTCTTGAATGATATGGCTGAATATAAACATCAAGTTGACAATTATTTTTCCTTGACTTTTGAGGATGTTAAATTTTCTTCTGATCTGGATGGCAGTTGTTGAAAAGTTGGCTAATCATCTAATTGTCGTTACTTTCTATGCAATCTATATTTTCTCTCTAGTTGCTTTTGAGAATTTCACTTTCTCTTTGGTGTGAATTCTAGGTGTGGGTTTGTTTTATTGGTTCGGCTCTGGACTTAGTATGATTCTTCAATCTGAATACTTACAATTTTAGTTCTGGCAAAAATTCACCTGCTATGGCTTTAAATATTACTTCTCCCCATCATATCTTCTTAAAAAAGCTAATAGATTTTATTTTTTAAAGTGGTTTTATAGTTACAGAAAAACTGAACAGAAAGTACAGAGAGTTCCTATATACTACCTCTCCCCACTCCCTTCAATTTTCCCTATTAACATCTTGCATTAGTGTGGTACAGTTTTTACAGTTCATTTGGGTAAATACCTAGGAGCATTACTGCTAGATTATACGGTAAGTCTGTGTTCAGCTTTGTAGGAAACTGCCAAACTTTCTTCCAAAGTGGCTGTACTATTTTGCACTCCCATCAACAATGAATGAGAGAGCTCCTGTTGCTCCCAGTCCTCACCACCCTTTTCATTGTCAGTGTTAGTGTTCGTGTTTGGGGTTTTAGCCACTCTCATAGGGATGTAGTACTAGCTCATTATTTCAACTTGCAGTTCCCTAAAATAGTCCTATCTTTTTTTTTTCCTGAAAACTTTAAAATACTGTGAAACTTTTCATTCTCTAGGTTATTTACCTTGTTTTAATATTTGCATTCTTTTTTCTCTCTGGGCTGCATTTGGGTGATTTCCAATAGATATATTTTCCCATTAATTTATTCTTTTGTTGATAATATTTAGCTTTATGTTTTAATTTTATTTAACTGTGATATTCATTTGGTTCTTCTACAGTTCTGCCTGTTCTTTTTGTCATAATATCCCACCCTTTTATGATTTTTAAAACTTTTATATATTTAATAAGTTTAAACCTCTAGTCTTTCAGATTACTCCCCCCAACCCCCACCTTAGTTGTTGAGATTCTCATTCCTCTGTTGGCTGTGTGTTCTGACTCTCACGGTGGGTTACTTCCTTGTGACATCTCTAACTTTTGACTATGAGCTGATCTTCTGCAGAATTATTTTCCCTCTAAGCCCCATGGGACTCCCAAGAACACTAGGCTATAGAAACATCCCTACAGAGAGTTTCTGGGTTTGCTTCTGTCATGGTTCCAGGAATTTCAATGTATGAGTTTTTGTATGGAAAAATTTTTACTTTGATTACTACACCATTTAAGTAGCATACATTTGAACTCACATGCTCATTTGGGCTTTAATTTCTTACTGACAGCTTCAAACAGATGGTAAACCTCCTTGCATTTTCTTCACTTTGATGGACAGAGATTTTCCTAGTTTTCTTTTTACAGACTAAGTGACTCATTAAAGGTCTCAAATGTATTAACCAGAAAAAAAGCATACATGTTAATGAGTACTTTTTTTAAAAATAGGAAATCCATCCCCTTTCAAGTTCCTCACCCACAAAAATGGGTGCTGATCAATCAGTTGTGTAGGTAAAGGGATGAGAAGAGGGTATCTTGATTCAATTCCTTTTCTTCCAACAGCCTCCCATGCTTTCACACAGTCACAAAGGTCATGGGAGACGTTGAAATAATATCTCACTGTCCACCAACACTATCTCAAACTCATCCAGATTTCTCTGCCCACCATGTACGTCAGACCTGCACGGCTGCTTCCTCTTCTCACAAAAACACCAGTGCCATCCCTTTCAAAATACAATGTACTGTTGACTTCCCCCTCCCTTTGGAGGTATTTTGTTTTGTTTTGTTGAGATGGGGTCTCACTCCAGTCGCCCAGGCTGGAGTGCAGTGGTGCGATCATAACTCACTACAGCAGCAATTTCCTGGGCTCAGGTGATCGTCCCACCTCAGCCTCTGAAGTAGTTGGGACGGCAGGCCCACGTCACCATGCTGTGCTAATTTTTTGTATTTTTAGTAGAGATGAGCTTTCACCACCTTGCCCAGGCTGATCTCAAACTCCTGGGCTCAAGCAACCCACCCGGCTCAGCCTCCCAAAGTGCTAGGATTACAGGCGTGAGCTACCGTGCTCAGACCCTTTGGAGTCTGTGAGGACACAAAAATGGGTCTTCTCACTATGACTCATCAGATTCCCAGAACATCTTCCTATCGGTGTTGCCTCAAAGCAAGCCAGGTTTGTAAGCCTGTAAGGAGGGCAGTCTGATATAAGAAACATCATCTTGATTCTTTTCAAGATGGAAATAAAAAGATTTCCTTCTGCCCTTTGCCCAAACAATATCTCTTTTTAGAGGAAATCAACCTGGTAAAGCAGACCTCAATTTCAAAAAAAAAAAAAGAGCAAATGCGCATTTCTCATTACCAATTACAGCCTGTTCCAATCATTTTCAAATTAATCATTTCCTGCCTCGTGGCCCTCTTTGACTAGCGTACTGAACTGTAGTTCAAATACTTTCTTATTTCATTTTTAATTTACTCAAGTATATTGTAATCTCCTGGAGGGAGATCAGGGACCATGTTTTATGGTTTTGATATTTTTCGTGGCCTGCAGCACGTAGTGAGCATTGAATCCATATTTTCTGTTTCTGTTTCTTTTCTTACATCCCCAGGCTTAAACGGGGCAGCATTGCAGAAGTGTTCAAATCTGTTAAGTGAGTTATTCTGCCATATAAATAGAAGGAATACAAAGCAAAGGGGAACTTGCAGTGGGCTTGAGACTAAAAGGCTGGGAAATGTGCATCCTTTAGGTAGGGTGAAGCATCAAATGTCGTTTTTCCAAGGAGTGGCTCTATGATATTTATTCTGCTGTCAGTTTCTCCTATTAAAAAGAGGCTGTGATCTTTGTCAGTGCGATCTTGTGAACCAGGGCTGGTAAGTGGGCAATTAAATCTCTTTCCTGAAGCAGACTCATTCTTGCTGGGAAGACACAAGCTAAGTGCTCTCTTGGGAACCGATGGAGCCTGGGAAGTTGTGGGGTTGCAGTCAAACCACACTGCCTTTGTCCCCCACCGGAGAGGACTGGTCCCCGTGTAACGCCCAGAGCCCTCTCCTTTTGTGTTTCCACCTCCTCCAGTGACAGTAAGCTCATGCACATTTGCAGAACTTCTTTGCGCCTGTGGGAACTTGCACCCGTTCTTCCTATATCTGTTTTCAGGGGAGATGTTTCCAGCCACAAGTATCTCTGCCAACCACTTAGTTCTGCACCATCCTGAGGAAAGCTGTAAGTTCAGTAGAAGGAGCAAGGTGTCAAGGTCACTCTTTTCCTAATGCTGGCAACATTAAAAGACAGAGTAACAGCGTTTCAGGAGTCAACCGTCAGAGAGATGCAGAATCTAAAAGGGAACAGGCAAGGATAATGGAGGCAGTGTTGTGTGTGTCTCCAACTTGCTTCCATTCCATTCCACTGGCTGCTTGGGTCAGGCTGTAAGAAGGCTGGTTAGACAAAAGGCACAGACAGGATGCAGACAGTGGAGGAGTTTCTCCCATTACCCATCCACCCACTGACAAGGTGGAAGCCGGGGGTTTTACATTTGCAAAAAGGAATGAAAGAAAATTCAACTAGATACTGTCCAGCAAATTACAAGAAAGAATGTTTCAGGCAGAAAACACTAGAATGAGATATAAAAGGAAGCACCCTTCCCTGAAGATTTTGGGGAGCACATCCAATCACCTGCTAAGGTCTAGATAGTAACACAGAGGTATTAATACACTCAATATCTGAGTCAGACGGCCTGCATTAGACTCTTGCCTTCCACAGGTACCGGTTCTTTGATCATGGTCCAGGTACTCTACTTTATCCAAGTACTCATCCATTCATGTATCTATTTTTCTATTTAACAAAATTACATAAAATAGACTGTCCTTCAGGTACTATACTAGAGTTTTAAAAAATTAACTCATGTAAACTTAATGTGGCTGGTCTATTTTACAGATGAGGGCATGCAGCTGCAGAGAGGTTAAGGAATTTTCTTAATCACTCTAAACTTCAGTTTTAATATCTAGCAAATGGGAGTACATCAGAATTTATCTCATAGGAGTTTTGTTAGAATTAAATGATGTTGCATACACACAGTGCCTGGCATACACTAATTACAAAATAAGTATTTCTGGAGATATTATTATTGCCTGAAATCAGGGAAGCTGGGGGGTGGGATGGACCACATAACGCTCTCCGTGCCCTTCTAACTCACTCTATCTATGATCCCAAGAACACAAGTCCAGGGAGAAGTTTCAGCTCTCCGTGGAGACTCTGTTATATCCAAAGTAAGAGAAATTAGTTCTCTATTTGCCCTAAGACTCATTCTCAGCACTTCCAGAGGAACTGCAGTTTTTGGGAACGGATTTTACAGCAAGCAATGTGACTAGCCTTCAAACTTCCCAAGTACCTCTCCCCTGAGGTCATTTGTGAAAAATCCATTTTGAACTTGTACCCTTTAGGCTTTGCCCAAAATGTGCTGAAACGTATCTTCTAAAATCAGCTTCCACAGGCACATGTCTACATATTTTTTTTTTCTTGGTTTCTTGCCAAAGCACCTGACCCAAGGCAGGGATGAAAGATGAAAAGAGAGAGAATGTGGTTCTGAGAAGCTGAGTTCGATGTTCTATTTCGTGTCTGGTCAAGGAAGCTGTTGTTTTTTGGTTTTCTGAGAACTTCATTTGTTTTTTTCTTTGCTCATTCATTCGCTCATTGAAAAGAGAGTATTTCTAAAGCACTTAACATGTGGGAAACATCTCTGTATTTTCATATAGAGATGAATTACAGATAGTCTTTGGCCTCTAAGAGCTCATTCCTGTGAGAGAGACAGTCATGAAAACCAGTAGTTATGGCAAAATGAGATGATTGGATTTGCATAGGGCTGGAGGCAGGAAGAAACAAGGAGTGTTAAGATCAGAGAGCAGTTCAGGATTTCTGGGAAGGAAGAAGGGATCAAAGGAGGAGCCTGAGGAATAGAAGCCAGAATGGTAAGAACTCGATTTTCATGCTAAGAAGTCTGGGGTACCCAGGGAACAGCAAGGCCGTCAGATGTACGTCTGTAGTGAACTCCCAACTATTTTCTTAGTGGACCCAAGATTCTTCAGTTGTTGCTTATGTTTCTCCAGTCATGGCCCCCCTGATTGGAAATCCAGTGTCTCCTCACATACAACAGAGGTAAGCTGTGATGAGTGAGTGTGCAATGTCTCATTCAAATTGCAAATGTGTACAATGGTGCTACCATGTGGAGGAAGGTCACCAGTCAACTCTGTCCTGGTGACACAGTCACTGTTAGAGTCCTGTCCTGATTTCAGAGTCAGACAGAAGACACAGCTTAAGCTTTCCTGTTCTGAGGTTATGCAGTGACTGGGAGAAATGCACTTACAAGAAACTGCTGGCAAGGATTCATTTTAAACTGTCACCAATATCATCACCCATTACAGTCTACTCTGGATGTACCAGCTGCATGGTATTTGTGCTGAAAACTTGGCAATAGCTATCTTTGGTGTATAGCTCAGAGGTATCCACCTTCAGGAATTCTTCCCTGAATGCACAGGAATGTAAATATGAGGCCATGGTTTCCTCTACCATAACATCCTGGATTTTTTTTGTATAGAATTTGTCACACTGGAATGTAATTGTCACTGGGAGGTGAGTTTATACAGGGCAGGGATCTTGTCTTATTCTCCTTGTACCCCCAGTCTGTGGCACAGGTCTTGGTACATGTGGTTCATAACATTGCACCAACTGTGGATAACGCAAGGCTCCTGTCTCCTTGATTAGTTTGTGATCCACAGATCTGAGGATCAGTCAGAGCCCAAGACAGGAAGAAATATGAGAAGCCCCAGGCAAAGGGGTGAGGAAATAGACTCTGAAACCCAGAAATCAAGGCTGGCTCTTGGGCGAGTATGTTCCAATCAAAGATCCCAGCAATAGAGCCTGGTGGTTTCCCACAGGGAACAGACTTCCATCTATAGCTGAAAGACGTCAGACGGTTGTTGCTGCTGATCTCATTAGGGTTTGTTGTGAACACCGAGAGGGTAACTGACCCCATTTCAATCCTGTTTCATGTCTTGCCCAGGGTTGGGTACTTTGGGTTTCTCAGAAGCCCGACTGGAATTGGAAATGGCAAAGGAACAACTTTTTTTATGGGAAATCTAGGGCACAGATTCATTGGCAGGCTCGTGTTCTCAATGACAACAGACTCAGTCATTGTGAGTTCTGAATTGTGGTCCTGCAATTGAGGATGGCCTGGGGGACAGAGAATTGGGGCCATATCCTCTCCCTGCCCAGTTGTCCTGTAGATGAAAGGAAGTTGCGTATCAGATTTGGGGATGTGGTCTGTGGCCTTGGAGCAGAGTAAGATCAGCTAGACCATCTGAGCTTTGACCTTGAGGGCCTGGCTTCATTAATTCCAGCATCTTGACTCAAAGCCACGTGAGGCAAGTCCACCCTCCCAGATGCAGCAATGAGAAACTCATTCCTTTCTCTCTTGCCTGTGGTGACCCAACACCCATGTTGTTTTAAAGACAAATTTAAAAACTCTCAAAAGGACAAAACAAAGGCCCAATAAATCTGACAAATAAGAAAAAAAAAATGAGCTAGAGAAAAATAAGACCCAAGTAACCTGGGGTTCAGAAATAATATTCTGGAGCCTATGACCTCTGTTCTCAGAGGGTCACTGAACTATTTGCTGAAGAGAAAAAATACTTTTGATGGTGGTGGTGATAGGAAATAGTGCAAGATTCTGGACACAAATAGATTGAATTTGGGAGATAAATATTCCTTATTTAAATGTCAGAATATTCCATTTCTGTATAATGCTGAGAAGTCACAAAACCAAAATAAAAATAGGGCTAGGCTTAAATGTATCCAGTTAGAGGCAGGGACAGGCTGTCTTTGGCATAAATGTTTCACCGCCACCTTCCAACTGAGGTTTCTGCTCCATGGATGAAACTTGAGTATTGTTAAGTTCATTGCTACTTGTCACATTGCAGGATTTCACAGGCCACGTGATTAGTCGCACAAGTTGGATGGATTTGGGGGATTTTATGCACACAGGTTCCCAACCATAAAATCTCCCAACTCTGGCCGGGTGCAGTGGCTCATGCCTGTAATCCCAGCACTTTGGGAGGCCAAGGCAGGCAGATCACCCGAGGTCAAGAGTTTGAGACCAGCCTGGCCAACATGCTGAAACCCTGTCTCTACTAAAAATACAAAAAAATTAGCTGGGCGTGGTGGTGGGCACCTGTAATCCCAGCTACTCAGGAGGCTGAGGCAGAAGAATCGCTTGAACCTGGGAGGCGGAGGTTGCAGGGAGCCCAGATCGCGCCATTGCACTCCAGCCTGGGCAACAAGAGTGAAACTGTCTCAAAAACAACAACAACAAAAAACCCAACTAACAACTTGTGCAGCTTCCCAACCAGTGTCTCTTTCAGAAGAAAAATTAAAAAGAGGATTGGACAATAAAGGATTGGATAACTCTATCAAACATCAAACAATACACATGGTCACAATTTTCCATTACTGGATGAAGTTGGAGAGATACAATTCTTTGACGTAAGATGGCAGAAACCTTGTAGGAATCCAGGAAACCTTATTATATACCAAGCACTTCTGGAATCTGCTTAACCCATCTGCCGCACACAAATAAAGACAGTCAAGCTGCCATGGCTTAAAAGGCACATGCATTTGTGAGCACAAATGAAATCATAGTGACTTTTTGCCATTGCATATTTTCTCAATCAATAGTCCTCAAAATCTGATGACTTATCATGGGAAGGTTATGAGGACTTTTTAATATCACAAAGGGGTTATTGTGTTTTAAACATATATAGATTTAAGAAAAAAAAGGATAGCAATAACTTCAGATCCCGTGCTGTTTTGAGAGCCACTGGCTAAACTGGGTTTCCAGTACTACAGCAGCTAACAACCCTGCCCTAATTGTCAGTGAGGGGAAGTAAATCTGGGTGTTTACGCGTGCCTTTCACAGGATGCTTCTTTTACCTGGTAGACAGCCTCATGCCTAGTTTTCCTATCCATGACCAGGGGATGTCTCCCAGGAGGAACTTGTTTATAACTGCTGATGCCCTTGCAGCTCTTGTCTGACCCATGTCCAGTTTATGTCTGCCTGATCACCGCTCTGGCACTGGAAGCCCAACCTTGTAGTCTCCCCGAGGGAAAACCCAGTCTGCGGTAGTTCCTAGGTCTTCAGATGAAAGGTGCAAATTCAATACACCACCATATAGAAAATAAGCTCAAAGATTTATTACTTACACATCCTGGACAGGGAGGGTGCAATGAATCAAGAGGACAGTTTTCTGCTCCTGCATCACACAAGGCAAGAATGAAGAGTCAGCCCGAGAAAGAGAGAATGTGGCCAACTAGTGGTACATAAAAGGGAATAGGGTGCGGGTCACTTTAAGTTTGCAGGCAAATGCCTGAATGATCCATTTAAAGGAAGCAGTGGGAAAGCATGGAGCCTGGTCTCCCAGGTGGTGGAGATGCCTCTGAGTTCTTATCTCTGGCCAGGGGCTTCAGCCATTTGGCTGTGATGCTTCACGTGTAACCCCAAGGTAATCTACGCTGTGTTGCTCAGTTCTACATGCCAAGAAATAGCTCCTCTCTTGCAGCAAGTAAAATTATCTTACTGCTTTTCAGTTTCTTTTTTATTGAAGTATTGTCAACAAGTTCCCCGAAGCTGTAAAATCCAGAAGCGAAATGGATCGCTTCCATTTGATCTGTATTCCCCATTGCTTAGTATACACAAGGAGCTTAATGGGCATCAGAGACTTGGTTGTGGAATGAAAAGAGAAGGAGAGAGTGGAAAGGAAAGAAAAGAGGACAGGGAAGAGAAGGAGGAGAAAGAAAAAGGGGAATGGAGAAGGACACAAAGTGAGAAATGAAACTATTAAAGGATCCTACATCAGCTGTCAGAACCATCCGTAACTAAAGCAAAAGGAAGACCCTGTTTTTCTTTCCATAGAGGGTAATAGGGTGGTGTGCAGGGCTGGGTTATGACTTAGAAGAGCTCTCAGCTCTTCCTTTGCTGAAATCCTCCTCCTCCCCAGGTATGGAGGTGCTCCTCTGACCTCCTCTCCCTTTTCCCAAGTCTAAGGCACCAGATGGGGTGAGACAGTGGCCAGGGATGAGTGGAAGGGCATATGCGGGTGGGAGAGAAGCTAGATATCAATTCTAACTCAGGAAAGTAAGTAAGTGAGGCAGACTCCACAGTCCTCTGCCCCCATTGTACTGACGTTAAATCTGAGGTCAGGTTACATAAACCAAGGTCACAAAATAAGGCAATGTTGATGTTGGGGAAAGAATCTGGATCTCTAAATGATTGGTGGCAACAGCCAACCACACAGCCACTGATGAAGACACCTAGAGTTCAGTTGCACAAGCCAGCTTTACCTCTCATACAAAGTTGAAAAGGAGCACTTGGAAATTGAAGAAGCTACCTGCGCTGCTGGCGGGAATGTAAATTGGTTTACATTTTCAGAACACTGGTTCAACGTACCTACTAAAGTTGAGTAGACGCGCTCTATTACCCAGCAATTCCATTCCTAGGTCTATTTCCAAACCAGTAAGTGCCTTTGTGCACAAGAAAGGTACAAAAGTATCCAAAGCAGACAAAAACTAAAAGTGATGTAAATGCCCATCAGCAGCAAAATGGATAAATCTGTACGACGAAATAGCACCCAGCAATGAAAAAAATAATGAGCTGTGGTTACATGCAGTAATATGTATCAATGTCATAAGAGACATCAATGAATACATGTTGTATGATTCCACCATTTATTTGAGGATCAAAAGAAGGCAAAACCACCCCATGGTCATGGAGGACAGAATGTTGATTACTTGCGGGGGGAATGTTGACTGGCAGGGGCCATGAGGAAGCTTTCTAGGATACTGGTCACATTTTATAGCTCAATCTGGGTGGCAGCTGCACAGCTGTACAAAAATTAACTGGACATTGGGATTTGTGCAATATAATGAATGTATGTCATAGTTTATAGAAGGTAACAAATAGAAAAAAACAGTGAGTGGCATAGTACAGGTATAAGTGTTCTTTTACTTTGGGGGTTAAGAGAGGTAATAATAAGGAAAGTTGAAGACAACAGACTTTCTAAACCAGAGAGAAAAATAAAAACTTTTTTAAGTGTGATATTTCTTTACCAAAAGAGAAAATTTCTTTAAGGATAAGGGGATACCAGTCATGTTTAGTTAAATTCTTCCAATTGTTGGAATTGTTTCAAAATAACATGTCACTTTTATCCTTTAAGCCACAGGTCACTAATCTTTCTTTTTTTATAGTAAAGGGCCAATTAGTAAATATTTTCAGCACTACAGGCCATACGGTCTCTATCACAACGACTCAACTCTGCCTTTGTAGCACAAAAACAGCCGTAGACAATATGTAATACAGGAATGAGTGTGGTTGTGTTCCAGCAAAACTTTATAAAAAACATGTAATGGGCCATAATTTGCAGAATTCTGATTTAACCAATCAAAACATGAAATAGGAAATAACTTTTTATATTTATATAAAAGAGATAGCATGTTGCACCTTCTAAAATAGCAAAAAGAACTGTAATGCCTAATGCTGCTAGATTGTGGTAAAATCGGTACATTGATCCACTATTACTAGTACTTTAGATGAAAACAAAACTTTTTTTTCTTTGAGACAGGGTCTTGTTCTGTCACCCATGCTGGAGTACAGTGGAAGGAACACTGCTCTCTGCAGCCTCAACCTTCCAGGCTCAAGTGATTCTCCTACCTCAGCCGCCAAAGTAGCTAGGACTACAGGTGCATGCCACTATGCCTAGATAATGTTTTTATTTTTTGTAGAGATGGGGTCTCACCATGTTGCCCATGCTGGTCTTGAACTCCTGGGCTCAAGCAATCCCCCCACCTTGGCTTCCTAAAGTGCTGGGATTACAGGTATGAGTCACTGCACCCAGGGGAAACAAACCTTTTGGGCATCAATATGACGCCATATATCAAGACTCCTAGAGATCTTTAGAACCAGTAACCCTTTAAATTCTACCTCTAAGAGTTTGTTGCAAATAGTTCAAAAGAAAAAAGAAATAGGCATGAAGATATTTCTTCCATCATTATCTATACTACCAAAATAACAAAATGTGTAGCATTTGGAAAATAATGTAATGGTTTCTGGTTTAATAAAGATGACACTTTATGCAAAAAATTAAAAAATACTTGTGAAAGCAGATAATGTAGTTACATAAGAATGCTTAAAATGTAATAATAAGTGAAAAATCATGGAATATAAAAGTGTATATAACCAATAATTACAATTATTTAAAGAAATGTGTCTGCAAGCAACAGGGATCAGGAGATAATCTATAAATTAAAAACAATTATGTTAAAGTAGTAGATTGGGGTGATTATATGTTCAGCCAGCCCTTTCTGTATTTGTGAATTCAAATGATCACAGATTGAAAATATTTTGGGCAAACAGTGGTGTCTGCACTAAACATATACAGACTTTTTTTTCTTGTCATTGTTTCCTAAACCATACGGTGTAACAACTATTTAGATAGCATTTATATTGCATTAGGTATTATAAGTAAACTAGAGATGATTTAAAGTATAAGATGTGCGTAGATTATATTCAAATGCCACACCATTTTATATCAGGAACTTGAGCATCCACAGATTTTGGTGTCTGTAGGAGGCTCTCAAACCAATCCTTCATAATACTGAGGGACAACTTGTATATATGATATACTGCCTTTCCAAATGAAAGTGTTTAAAAAATATAGACTGAGAGGGATTTGCGGCCACTGTTTATCCATCCCATAAATTTTGCACGTGCCTATGTGACATCAATGTTTGACTTACCAACAAGCCATTCATTATGTCTTATTTCCACTTTGATGGTTCTCTTGACATTTGACTTTCTCTGGTTTGAGCAATTCACTGCTTGTCAGGCCTGGGCCTGGCATGCTGACCTTGTACTAATCCTGGTGTTGGATTGATAACAGACACTAAGATTCTGAAGCCCAACAGGACTGTTAGGGAATTCACTGCAAATTTACGCAGATAAAATCCCCTGGAGTTTTACCACTGAGGAAGAGTCAATGGCTCTCCAGGATATTTATGGATTTTATCTGTTTCTTAAGTAAGTACTGTTCCATTATTATTCCAGATATGTCTCTAGTTAAAATTAGGAGGGAAATAAACAAGTCGAATTTTTATGGTATAATCTGGTCACAGGCCAATGGAGAAGCAGTTAAGTCCTTTATTGCTAATCTATGCTTAGAACTGACATATTTCTTATTTGAAAACGTTGCATTTCTGAATAAATGGTTTGGCCTAGACAGTTTTTGGATCATAGGAAAGTAAGTGACTTAGTTGTTGGGGCATCAAAATGGTTATTAATGATCACCCCCTTCTGATGTCTATATCATCAGTGTATTATCTTTGTGTATACATGAGGTTTATGTACATGCAAACGTCATCCACATACATGGGAGCAATAATGAAATCCATATAAAAAATTAGACCCAATCAACGGTATTTAGCTACACTTTCCCCGTGGTTTCAAATGAGACCCCGTCTACATGTATAAGGAATCAGGAGAGCCATTGCGTCCAAATCTAGTTCCAGATCCGATTTAATTGATAGAAGTGCTGGCTCAGTCTTTACCCAAATGTGGGGTTTTCAGTTTTGCCTGCTTTATTTTTAACACTGTTATTATAGTCAATAAATGAAAATGAAATCTTTGGAAGCAATAAAGGCTTTCATGTCTATTTCGATCCTTCCTGAATGAGGAAGCTTAACATTAAAGCTTATCTGACTACGTCTTCCATTCATAGCCTACCCTCATATCTCCTATGTTCTTTATTGTGGTTGGCATGTGGACTAACGCTTAGAAGTGCCAAATCCTTTATGCCTCTAGTTTTCACAATCACCAAGGGCTCTGTGTAAACCCAATTAGAAGCCCTGAGAGAAAGAGAATGAATAAAACACAGGGCAAAGATTCAATATCATGGACCCCAACTGAGTGATTGGATGGCAAGTGATATTTGTACTCAACATCTGCCAATCAGAGGATAAAATGTTTCTAAATGGTAAATATTGTTACTTTAAAGAGTGATTTTTAAACCTTACGGATGGAGCTGAAGACCATTATTCTCAGTAAACTAACAAAGGAACAGAAAACCAAATACCCCATGTTCTCACTTTCAAGTGGGAGCTAAAGGATGAGAACACATGGACACACAGAAAGGAGCAACACGCACTGGGGCCTAATGGAGGGTGGAAGGTGGAGGGTGGGAGGAGGGAGAGGATCAGGAAAGACAAATAATGGGTACTGGGCTTAATACCTGGGTGATGAAATAATCTGTACAACAAACCCCCAAGACACAAGTTTACCTATATAGCAAACCCACACATTTACCCATGAACTTCCAACAAAAGTTTTTTAAAAAGAATTCTATGGCTGGGCACGGTGGCTCACAGCTGTAATCCCAGCACTTTGGGAAGCCGAGGTGGGCGGATCACCTGAGGTCAGGAGTTCAAGACCAGCCTGGCCAATGTGGCGAAACCCAGTCTCTACTACAAATACAAAAATTAGCCAGGCGTGGTGGTGGGTGCCTGTAATCCCAGCTACTCGGGAGGCTGAGGCAGGAGAATTGCTTGAACCCAGGAAGCGGAGGTTGCAGTAAGCCGAGATCTCACCACTGCATTCCAGCCTGGGCTACAAGAGCAAAACTCTAACAACAACAACAAAAACAAAACAAAACAAAAACGAAAAAAAAAAACCTAAAACCATAAAAATCCTAGAAGAAAACCTAGGCAATACCATTCAGGACATAGGCATGGGCAAGGACTTTATGTCTAGAACACCAAAAGCAATGGCAACAAAAGCCAAAATTGACAAATGGGATCTCATTAAACTAAAGAGCTTCTGCACAGCAAAAGAAACTACCATCAGAGTGAACAGGCAACCTAGAGAATGGGAGAAAAGTTTTGCAACCTACTCATCTGACAAAGGGCTAATATCCAGAATCTACAATGAATTCAAACAAATTTACAAGAAGAAAACAAACAACCCCATCAAAAAGTGGGTGAAGGATATGAACAGACACTTCTCAAAAGAAGACATTTATGCAGCCAAAAGACACATGAAAAAATGCTCATCATCACTGGCCATCAGAGAAATGCAAATCAAAACCACAATGAGATACCATCTCACACCAGTTAGAATGGCCATGATTAAAAAGTCAGGAAACAACAGGTGCTGGAGAGGATGTGGAGAAATAGGAACACTTTTACACTGTTGGTGGGACTGTAAACTAGTTCAACCATTGTGGAAGTCAGTGTGGCGATTCCTCAGGGATCTAGAACTAGAAATACCATTTGACCCAGCCATCCCATTACTGGGTATATACCCAAAGGATTATAAATCATGCTGCTATACAGACACATGCACACGTATGTTTATTGCGGCACTATTCACAATAGCAAAGAGTTGGAACCAACCCAAATGTCCAACAACGATAGACTGGATTAGGAAAATGTGCCACAGATACACCATGGAATACTATGCAGCCATAAAAAATGATGAGTTCATATCCTTTGTAGGGACATGGATGAAGCTGGAAACCATCATTCTGAGCAAACTATCACAAGGACAAAAAACCAAACACCGCATGTTCTCACTCATAGGTGGGAATTGAACAATGAGAACACATGGACACAGGCAGGGGAACATCACACACTGGGGCCTGTTGTGGGGTGGGGGGAGTGGGGAGGGATAGCATTAGGAGATACACCTAATGTTAAATGACGAGTTAATGCGTGCAGCACACCAACATGGCACATGCATACATATGTAACAAACCTGCACATTGTGCACATGTACCCTAAAACTTAGAGTACTATTAAAAAAATATATATATATAAAAAATATAATGTAAAGGGAGCAAATGCCTGCTTTAAGAATTTTCAGTTAAAAGTTATAAAATATTATAAAATTATGTACATGGAGATTCAATTTAGAACACTAGATAAAAAGTATAAGTAAGTTTCAATTAAAAAAAAAAAACCCTTAATGTGTATTAGAATCATCCAGAAAGGATGTAGAAATGCCCCACAGGAGGTGAAAATTAGGTGTCTGTATTGTCAGTTGGCTTGCTAGATGATTCTACTAGATGCAGAAATGTCAAAAGCATCTCCATATGCAAGGGCAATAGAGCAGGAGTGTTTAATCATTTTTATATCCCACCACCTGGAGTTTAAAAGCTGCTCAGTTGTTCTTTGTTGAATCGACGACTAGAAGGGAGAATGAATGAATGAACAAATGGGTGAATACATGGGAAGGAGGTTGTCAATGGCACCTAGTTCTTCTTAACTTGATTAGAAAGTTAGTAATTTACAGACTAGCCCAGCTCATCCCCAACTGTGACTTCTGCCTTTGAAGTCTCAATTTGATTAAAACACGTTTAGCAAGGAACAATAACTTTCTGAAATTCTGGAGATTATGCAGCTCCAAGAAGCTCTGTGGGGAACAAGCAATTCCAGCAACCAAGATAGGTCTTTGTGAACCTGGAGAGGCTGCTTTGCAAGCCCGTATCGAGGCCAAACATCTGACTTCTCTTAATTACATTCTGTCCTTGTTTCATTCCTTCTCATCTCCTGCTTCTGGGTCCTTAGTTTTCCCCAAACTGGCAGGGTTGAATGATCTCAAAAATTAGGCTGGGCCTCCTCCCATGGTGCTGGGGCCTGAGGCATGGACGAGTCTCCTTCACCATGGAACAATGGAAAAAAAAAGTGTAGGTCATTTTCTCTCCCACCCTAAACTTCTGTCGCAAAGTGATTTTGCCCAGTACCTTCTGCAGGGTAATGATGCTGTTTCATTAGTAAAAGAGGAAGGAGCACTGACTCTGGGGTGTGACCTACCTGTGTTTAAATCACAGCCTTGCCCCTTTCCAGATGAGAAAACCACCTGTCTTCCAAGATGTCTACGAGGGTTTATAGCAGCTAAAGAAGTAACATCACGTAAAGATTAAAGCAAAGATCCTGGCGCCCTCCTGCGGAGGTACCAATTGTACCAATCTCAGATCTCCCACTTAGCTGGATAATCCTGGACACCTTACTTAACTGACCTGTGACTCAGTTTCCTCATATGTAAATAGGAATGAATAATCATAACTCCATGCCATTTAGTCATTGTGAGGAGCAAATGAAATTAATATAAGGACCAAACTCCGACCATTTTCTTCTCTTGCCCAAAGCTCTATCTAAGGGGCCTGAAGAGTCACACCCTACAGACAAAATCTTGTCAGAGGGGTTTTATTCCATGCTATATAACATGGCTTAGTTTCCAACTTTGTCAGAACATCACATGACAGATAAAGAAGGAAGTCAAAATATTTTACCTCCAAATATGTTTCTTTGCCGTATTTTTAAATGGCCTGCAAAGCCATTCTTGGGGAAAATTGCATCTTGTATATATTCGCTATTAACATAACAAGATCTTTCCCCATTCCAGGCCCTCCCAATCTTGAAGAGACTATCTGAGAATCCGGCATCTTTTAGAGGTCTGAATAGAAAACACTGAGGCTTCAGGCACATAAGAACCCTAGTCTCCACAACCCCTTCTCTTAACCCAGAAACTCCTTTTTCTTGATTCCAGGCATTTCTATAATAATTTAACTCTTTCAACCAATTGCAAATCAGAAAATCTTTGGACTTTGACTCTACCTTTTACTTGTGCCCCACCCCCTATCCCACTACGGGTTATCCCGCCCTATCAGACTACACCAGTGCATACCTCACAGGTATTGATTGATGTCTTTTGTCTCCCTAAAACATGTAAAACCAGCCTGTAGCCCGACCACCTTGGGCACATGTTCTTGTTCTCAGGACCTCCTGGGGAGGCTGTGTCCTGGGTGATGGCCCTCACATTTGGCTCAGAATAGATGTCTTCGAATATTTTACAGAGTTTGACTCTCTTCATGGATAAATACGTACAAGGACTGAGATGATTTTGTGACATGTAGTTATCCTTCTTGTAAGTGTTATTTATTATGATAAATATCTATAACAATCATGGTAGTTGTTGAACTACTTCCATGTGGAGAAATGGAAAACTGTCCCATCCTCTCAAACGAGGTTTTCAGATGCTCTGCAATTCCTCTCCCCTCTATTTTTACTTTGCATTTATCTCTTTAATTGGGCTGAGGCTGCTGGTTGTAATGGGTGTTGCTGAGTCATCTGAGGACACAGGGACCTATGTCAGGAAGAATTGCTGGCAGGGAAGCCATCAAAAGACAGATTAGACATCTCTGATGCAGGAGTGAGTCATCCGGTGGTCTGTGCCTTGTACCAACACACCGGAGCCGAGGAGAAGCAGAGACGGCTCTGAGACATCTTCAGTTTCATCTGCAATATGGCTAATTCTCAGTTTAATAAAACCAGCCTGCTCTGTGGATCCACTGAAACAGAGTCTTTGTTTTAGGAAGATCTTCAGGTGATTCTTGCTCATGGTAAAGCTGAATGAGCTCTGCTGCAGTTCACTTGACCCATTGGAGCCTCATTTTCCTGCTTTGTGCAATGGAGATAATAAGATTTACTCCAGAATATTATGTAAAGGCTTACTAGGATATTATATGTGATGTGCTTGGCATAGTGCTGAACCATAGATTAGAGAACCCAAAACAATTTTTTCCTTCCCTTTTCTCAGCATCACTTGTGACTGAATAATCAAATCAGGCATTCTTGTTCTTCTCAGTATCTTTTCTTCTGGCCCCTAGATATCAGAAGGGCTTGAGCTTTATGGTCTTTCTTCTGCTTCTTCAAATTCCAGAATCATTTTTTTGAAAATCACAAAATGCATGAGATAGACGGGACTTATGGGATCCCCTGTTCACCTTTACTTCAAAGCCAGAAATGCCATTCTTTAAGTCCAAGGCTTACCCAGTCTTCAGGTTCTCACTCAAGTGTTACCTTTTAGGGACAAAGCAGAATCGAGGTACTCAAAGAGTTGCTGGTTGCTGGATGAATAAATGGCTGAGGCTTCTGTGAACCCTGGCCCGTTCTATTCTTTGTTTAAATCTTGCCACACTTGTTTTCTTTATGAATCATTCTGTCCTTTATTCTTAAACATACTAGTAATGTCTCATATTTCTCCTTGACCACTCTCTTATCTACCCAACACACCTAAGAATATATATGTATGTATATATACACACATACGTAATATATACCACATACATAACACATGTGTATACATGTATTTATGTCTACATATGTGTATATATACATGTGTGATATAAATTTATATATGTGAATTACTAGACACATGTTTCGATTTTAGGATTAGACATTTTGCATTTATACATTTGTCAACCTACTGGACTGTAAGTTCATTGAGGGTAAGAAGAAAAAGACCATGATAACCCCTTCTGGGAACATCAGTGCCTACGAAAACATCTGTTTCTCAGTAAATGTTGGGTATCGATGCTGAGCAATGCTGAAAAATATGCATGAGCATTGTTACTCCAGTACTGACAGCCAAAGATGCCATGGTGCACTCTATCATTTTAGAAAGACCACAGTTAGATGGGAAAAGGAAGGCAATATCTTGCTAGGATCTTGTGTATGCTTCCAGGCAGATGAGCAGCCTTTTTCCTAGGGAAATGCATGGCAGGCTTCATGTAAGAGGTTCCCTCAATAACCAAACACTCCATTAAAAGGTTATATTTACACAGCTCATTAGGAAAATTTTTTATACTTTTGACACTCATTAGACTCATAATCGTCCACTGAAGCTACTGTGTAACAAGAGATAAACACTCTATTCTAGAGGATGAATAATTAGGTACTGCTCAGCACTGTACTCTTTACATGTCTAATTTTAGAGCCTAATTAATCCTGCTGAAGCTGCATACGATAAGTGAAATATTTATGTAGCTGTGTTAATTCATGTATTTACTGCTAGACAGACATTCAGAATTGGTCATGGCTTTCCGGGAAGATCATCTGGAGACACCCCCTGGACCAACGGCATTTTCTTTCCCAAGTCTTTGCCTCCAGATGGGCTCAAGAGATGAAGCTGAATAGACACATTTCCCAAACCCAACAGTCTGACCAGGAAAGCAGTGAGCCAGAACAGAAAATATCTATGAGAACCTAGATGTTCTGTGAGTACATGAACAAACACCTGGCCCATCTGGATGCTTTTACTGTTTACTTTTTATTTGGTGCAAAGAAGACCTTTTCTGTTTAGCACCACAAAAGTTGTTTCTGTGTTACTAACTTGACTATATTATTGCCAGTGCAACACTAAAGAAGTTGTGTTTGATACTAGAGTTGTGCACGGGCAACTATGGTGATGAGAAGGAGAAGGATGAAGAGGAGGGGGAGGGTGGTGGTGATGGCCATGATGATGGTGGTGATGATTGTGGTAATGAGGATGATGGCATTGGTCATGATGATGATGATGATGATAATGACTGATGATGATGATGATGGTGGTGATGATGGTGGTGATGATGATAATGATAATAATGATATCAGAGGCGTATGAACCAGAACAACTCCATCTTACATAGTAGCTGGGTAAAATGAGGCTGAGACCTGTTGGGCTGCATTCCTAAATGGCTTAAGGCATTCTAAGTCACAAGATGAGATAGGAGGTGGGCATAAGATATAGATCATAAACACTGTGCTGAGAGATAAAACAGGTTGCAGTAAAGAAGCCGGCCAAAACCCAACAAAACCAAGATGGCCATGAGCAGGATATCTGGTCATCCCCACTGCTACACTCCCACCAGCACCATGACAGTTTATAAATGCCATGGCAATGTGAGGAAGTTACCCTACATGGTCTAAAAAAGGGAGGCATGAATAATCTACCCCGTGTTTAGCATACAATCAAGAAATAACCCAGCCCTTGGGTCTGCTCTGTCTATGGAGTAGCCATTCTTTTATTCCTTAACTTTCTTTTTTTTATTTTTTTATTTTTATTATTATACTTTAGGTTTTAGGGTACATGTGCACAATGTGCAGGTTTGTTACATATGTATCCATGTGCCATGTTGATTTCCTGCACCCATTAACTCGTCATTTAGCATTAGGTATATCTCCTAATGCTGTCCCTCCCCCCTCCCCCAACCCCACAACAGTCCCTGGAGTGTGATGTTCCCCTTCCTGTGTCCATGAGTTCTCATTGTTCCATTCCCACCTATGAGTGAGAACATGCGGTGTTTGGTTTTTTGTCCTTGTGATAGTTTACTGAGAATGATGTTTTCCAGTTTCATCCATGTCCCTACAAAGGACATGAACTCATCATTTTTTATGGCTGCATAGTATTCCATGGTGTATATGTGCCACATTTTCTTAATCCAGTCTGTCGTCGTTGGACATTTGGGTTGGTTCCAACTCTTTGCTATTGTGAATAGTGCCGCAATAAACATACGTGTGCATGTGTCTTTATAGCAGCATGATTTATAGTCCTTTGGGTATATACCCAGTAATGGGATGGCTGGGTCAAATGGTATTTCTAGTTCTAGATCCCTGAGGAATCGCCACACTGACTTCCACAATGGTTGAACCAGTTTACAGTCCCACCAACAGTGTAAAAGTGTTCCTATTTCTCCACATCCTCTCCAGCACCTGTTGTTTCCTGATTTTTTAATGATGGCCATTCTAACTGGTGTGAGATGGTATCTCACTGTGGTTTTGATTTGCATTTCTCTGATGGCCAGTGATGATGAGCATTTCTTCATGTGTTTTTTGGCTGCATAAATGTCTTCTTTTGAGAAGTGTCTGTTCATGTCCTTCACCCACTTTTTGATGGGGTTGTTTTTTTCTTGTAAATTTGTTTGAGTTCATTGTAGATTCTGGATATTAGCCCTTTGTCAGATGAGTAGGTTGCAGAAATTTTCTCCCATTCTGTAGGTTGCCTGTTCACTCTGATGGTAGTTTCTTTTGCTGTGCAGAAGCTCTTTAGTTTAATTAGATCCCATTTGTCAATTTTGGCTTTTGTTGCCATTGCTTCTGGTGTTTTAGACATGAAGTCCTTGCCCACGCCTATGTACCTGCTTTGACTTTACTCCATGGACTTTCCCTGAATTCTTTCTTGCATGAGATCCAAGAACCCTCTCTTGAGGTCTGCAGTGGGACCCCTTTTCTGTAACAACAATGGTGATGGCTAACATTTATTGAACCACTTGTGTGTTACAGAGTCTATGCTAAGTTATGCACTTTACATGTATTCTCCCATTTCATCTTCACACCAGCCTTATTAGGTAAATATTTCTGTACCCTTTCACAGATGAATAAACTGAGGCTAAAAAAGATCACTTCTTTCATAGAAGTATTTGTAAATGGGACAGTAGATTTAGTTCAGATGTGCACTAAATTACTCCTTCCTAAAAGATTTATACATCTCAAGAGTTTAATTAGTCATCTTTGATAGATATCTTAGAGAATTAAATGTAACAACAGTCTTCCCTAATTGGCCCCCTTCCAGAGTAAGGTCCCTCAAGTAGAAGCTTTGCCACTTACTAGCTAGGGGATTTGCCCTCTGAGATTCAATTTCCTCCTCTGTAAAGTGGGAATAAGCAACATTTAACCTCATAAGGTTACGAAGATTACACTGAGGAACATATGTAATGCATCCAGTATGAGGATTGACATACCCAAGTCCCAAAATATGTTAGCTGTTTTATAACAGATGCTTTGAGAGTGACACCAATGGTGGGTGGGGCTAGAGTTAGAACTCACTTATTTGACAGATACCTATCACATTTAAAAGTTTCCTGCCAAATGAAATACATCTTAACATCAACCACTCATCCATATACATATTTATTCATTCAAACCTTTATTGACCAATTTACCTGTGATGTTCAGTGTTTTGTTGTAATGCTGGAAATAAGACTCCTGTTTGCTGAGTAGTTCATCCCCTGTAAGGGTGTTTATCCACTCCTGTGATAGGCAAAACATTTGGCCCCAATTCTTCAGTGTACTCTCCATGTCCACACTTTTGCCATAAAACTTCAAGACCTATCTCATCAAAGGTAGAGTATACCTGCAATCCCTTGACCATGAACTTGGCCACCTGACTTGCTTTGGACAGAAGGATGTTAGCAGACATGAACGTGACCACGCAGTGGCTTCAAATGTGCATGTGCAGCTAGGCGTTCCTTTCTGTGCTTCTGCCATAGCCAGGAAAAGAGCTTCCCCAGGTATCTGCTACCTTTTCAGCCTGAGACACACCATAAACACGTATGGAGCAGAGACCACACCATTGATTCATGGGCCTGTGGCAGGAAGCAGAGGCACTATCCCCACCCCAGGCAGAGCTTCTCCACTCAACCTGTGCTACCATGAGGAAAATAAATGCTTACTGTTGTACGCCTCTAAGATCTCATAGCAAAAAGCTGACCAACACAGCCACAAATCATTATTACATAGCAGAGAACATGGCCAGTGATCTGAGGAAGGTACAAATGCCCTATGGAGAATTCAAAGACTCACATGTTCTTATTTGGGAGTTAAATATAAAACACGTTTAGAATGCTTGATGGCACTGTAAGAATCTAGGATTTAATTCTGTGAATAGAAAGAAGATAAGAAGCCACAAGTAATTGTGCACTTCATTCAAATTCACACCAACCCTATGCACTAGCTAACCTCTGCCTATTTTGATATTGCATTTCACTGTAATGGTAACTAGATTTTTCTCTCCCACCTCTAGCCTGGCATAACACACTCTGTAACCATCTCTGAATATAGCCTCCACTATTTGAATGGGGCTTCTGCCCTCTGGCCTGAGCCTTTCTATCCTCCTCATACCGAGCTCATTTTTGGTGTTAACCTGCTATCTGAGCTGACATTGCTTTTCCTATTTCCTCCGTGTTAGCAATTAAAAGGAAACCAACGCGCCATTCCAAGCCACGGCCAGCCTGTAGAGGCCATGTCAGGAAACCCTGGGCTACAGTGAGATAACCAGCTATGAAGCAGAAAGGGCAGACAAGAGGAAATGCTTCTGGTGACACAGCTGGCCCAAGTGGCTGTATAGTTCTATAAATGCCACAGTCTCATTAGACTGTAATAGAGATTGCCTTTCCTTCATTCCTCCATGGGATAATAACATGAGTTGCCATGTTGGTACAACATGACTCCACCCTGAGTCATGCCTGGTAAGTCTAGGAAAGAGTCTTTGACCTCAAAATGCATCAGAAATCCTTTCTCTGGAGTGAAATTGGGACTGATTACAGCCTAGTTATGTAATTTTGTACAGCAGGGTCTCTCAACCACAGCCTCCCAACATGTGAGGTTGGATAATTTTATGTTTTGTGATGTAGGGGGCTGTCCTGGACCCTGTAAGGTGTTTTCCTGCATCTTCCAGCCCTGGCCTCTACCCATTAGATCAGCAAGCAGATTCCCAGCCATGATCACTGAATGTGTCTCCAGGCATTGCCAAATGTCACCTGGGGGACAAAATTGCCCTTCACCCTTTGAGAACCACTGCCCTAGAGAGAAGGCCTATAAATTCCCACTTAAGGCACCAGGACTGTCCTGGCTCTTGTCTTATTTAACTCTTTCCTAAATCCCCTGAGAGAGACTGTATCCTCAGAATACTTTTGTTTGTTAAATTTAGTTATCTAGAATTGCTTTCCATTATAAGCAACCTAAAGAACCATGGTTTCATGTGACAGGAACTCAGTAAATATTTTTAGGGAGCAAACTCATCATGCGAAGATCCACTGGGAAGCCCAGGAGCAAACAAAGCGAGTGTGAGGGTCTCAAGTCCCCCTAAAGAAAGGGGTCACCCGGGGTCTTACCATCACCCACAAACTGAAGCAAGGCCAGGTCGATCTGCCTCTTCCAAGGAGAGCCTTTCTGAAGGGCAATTCCATAACCAGTGGTGGCAAAGATGTACCCACTCCCGATGGTCACCAGCTTGCAGCCTTCATCCCTCCCGGCCTTGTAATTCAAGACTGCGGCATCGTAGATGAAAGCGTCCAGCTTCCTGAAATGACAAGAAACCAGGGGGTCATAGGGGTGGCCAGGTACCACCTCGGGGTCCAGCTCCTGAGGCCTGATCCTGAAAGCATCACACACTTTCTTTCATGCTGGTGATGATGACTCATGGCCTCTCCATCCCCTCGTCATAAAAGGATCTATTTTTAATGAGGAGATAAAAGCCAGAACCTTTTCTCTCCAACTTACAAGAGGCAGCTAAATAAAGACATGAAGGATCCATATACCCAAGTGAGTAAACAGTTGAGTTTGCTGGTTTGCTAAATGTTTGTCCTTAACACTCCCAATGGTGGAGAACAGTGGCCTATTTAGAAAGGTTTGCATCAGAACAAAATAAACCACTAAGGGGCAGAAGAATTTGGTGGTAGTGTGTATGAAGGGGAAAGGAACTAAATAGGAATATTTTTTCCTCCCAAAAGAAATACGTGTGCTGCTTATTTATCATACAGAAATTATTGCAGAATTTTTAAAAATCCAAATAATATAGAAAAATATTAAAAATACAATTAAAATTAAAACTACCTATAATTCTATAACTCAGACTCAACCTTTGTTAACATGTTAGTGAACAGCCTTCCAAATTTTTTAGTGAGTATGCACAAACACGCATACACAGAGATTGGCAAACTTTTTTCTTTAAAGACAAGATAATAAATAGTTGAGGCTTTGTGGGCCATACAGTCTCTGTTGCAGCTATTAAACTCTGCTGTTGTAGGGTGTTATGGGCTGCACTGTGTCCACTCCTGACATTCATACAGAAGTAGGATGAACCCCTAATCCACTGTGGCTGGCGTCCTTATAAGAAGGAGAAATCTGAACACAGACATGCACACAGGGAGAACACCATATGAAGACTGGAGTTATGCTGCTGCAAGCCAAGGAACTACCAGAAGCCAGGAGAGAGGCCTGGAACAGATCCCTCCCTGGAGCCTTCGGTGGAAGCGTGGTCCTGCAGATGCCCTGATCTTGGACATCTAGCTTCCAGAGCTGCGAGACAGTCATTTCTGTTGTTTAAGCCACTCAGGTTGCATGCCTTTGTTATGGCTGTCCTAGGAAACCAAGACAGCACCAAAGCAGCCATAGAGAATGTGTAAACAAACGAACTTTGCTCTGTTCCAATAAAATGTTATTTAGGAAAACAGATGGGTCCACGGGCTGTAGTTTTCCAACCCTTGTTTTAATCCTGAAAATGTTATTATGCCACACAAACTATTTCTCAAATTGCTTTCTTCTCTCATTCCATACCTAGTGAATGTATTTCCATGTCAATAAATGTAGCACTTTTAAATTCTTTTTTGATATACTTATTTTTATTGAGGTATAACGTATGTGCAATAAAATGCTTGATGAATTTTTACGTATGTATATATCCTTGCAATCACCATGTAGTTCAAAATGTGGAATGTTATCATTTCCTTAGAAATCCTATGCATACCTCAGAAAACGAGCATCACGTAATCTCTCCAAGGCCACAACTGTGCCTAAGTATTATTATTATTATTATTATTCAGATGGAGTCTCACTCCGTTGCCCAGACTGGAGTGCAGTGGTGCCATCTCAGCTCACTGCAACCTTCACCTCCTGGATTCAACTGATTCTCGTGCCTCAGCCTTCCAAATAGCTGTGATTACAGGTGCCTGCCGCCACTCCTGGCTAATTTTTATATTTTTAGTAGAGACAGGGTTTCACCATGTTGGTCAGGCTGGTCTTGAACTTCTGGCTTCAAGTGATCCACCCACCTTGGCTTCCCAAAGTGCTGAGATTACAGGCACTAATTATGATTAGATCCCTATCAGTAGTCCTGGATATTGTTTCCAAATGTTAAAGTTATTTAACGAGGCTGAAATGATCACTGTGGAAAGCAGGGATGAATGTCTCAACTCTAAAATGGGTATGAAAACTAAATCGGAGATGACTCAACTTCATGACACTTTCTCAACTTTATTGCCTTTCTTTCTTTAACAAGAAAACATAAAACAGTGAAGCAAAAAAATAAAAATAAAAATGGCAAGGAAAGGATGTGAAACACTGCATCTTTTCAGAGACAGCTGCCGAAGGACTCCCTATGGGAACAAAACTATTTGGCAGGTTTACAGCCGTGTTCTTCATTTTAATTTTTTTTTGTTTCTATAATGGTTTGAGGTGGCGCAAAACTGTAGGACTTGTCTCATCCACAGAAACACTCTGAAGCTTTGATCTCAAGGTGGGGGTATCAGAGACTTGGTTTTAGGCTCTGAGAGTATTTAAAGGCAATCAGATCAAGCAGCAGCAGAAGAGAAATGGGCACTGATTGGCAACAGTGATGGCAACCTAGAGCTGTCATATGTAACCTAGAGCAACCTAGAGCTTGGCTCGATGACAGCACGTCAAGAGCAACAGCCAGCAATAGAGAGACCTGCAGAAATATGGGATGGAAAGTTATACAAGGTCAAAAGTAACTTGTGTATGATGGGAGTAGAGTATGTAACAGGAACACTGGAGTAGTAGGTAAAAAGGACCTGAGTTCTAGTCTAGGCTAGGATGATGGTGCAACCTCAGGAAAGTCACTTTCTCCTTTTGGATTTCTGGTTTCTCCTCTGTGAGAGGTGGTGTTCATTGTGGTCTTGCTGAGACACTTGTTCAGCTGTGGTATTCTAAGATTCTATGAGCCAATAGTCACCTTCTGTGGCTATCCATAGGGAAATTGAAACTCTGGATAACACATGTATCCTGAGGACTTAGGGCTGTGGAAGGTGTTGGTCTCTTGATAAAGCTGAGATATTTGCAATGTCAATACTTCCCATATCCAAGTCGCCATGGAGATACAGAACTTTGGTTTTATTTAGACTTTCTAAGTCCCACCCAACTCTCGTCTCTCCATTTCTCAAAAAATAAACATACACACACCCACATGTACACACAGGCACATTCAAACATTAAGGCCCTCTGTTGGAATTCATAGGGTGAAACCTTCCCCCATCCTGCTAAGCCACTGTGCACTGAGGTGCTGCTGGGTTGGAAATCTAAACACATACCTAGCAACCACATAAGAGTTGTCTAGAAGCAGTTTAAGTTGGTATTTTATGGACAGGCATAGACATCTGCAAATCAGTACCATATTTCATGACAGGTCTTTTTGAGCTGAGCAACAGACAGACATATGAGTACAAGGAATAAAGGAAGTTTTCTTTGGGAACAAAGTTTGTAAAAGCACAATGCTGAAAAGTCAGAGGCAGGACAGCTGCAAAAGATGTGGTTGACTCTGACCAAAGCAATTACACATTGGCATGAGTGGGGTGGGCTGGTGGTCATGCTGTCAGAGGGGTCTGGCCATGGAGGGGCAGAACTGGGCCAACCCTCCATGGCCTGTCATCTTAGGGCCATGTCAGAACTGAAGTGATTACAACACAGAAAGGAAACTGTGGGCCACATGAACTGGTTTCTAGATTCTAGAGAGCTGGGGCCTACACACAATGGGCTACAGACAACTGCATGTTTAAAAATATCCTGGGGCATACACAGTCCCCTCTCAGAGAGATGGTCATTGTCTGAGATACCATCTCACACCAGTCAGAATGGGCTATTATTAAAAAGTCAAAAAATAACAGATGCTGGCAAGGTTGTGAAGAAAAAGAAACGATTATACACTGTTGGTGGGAGTGTAGATTAGTGCAACCATTGTGGAAAGCAGTGTGGCGATTCTTCAAAGACCTATACTCAGTATATACCCAAAGGAATGTAAATCATTCTATTATAAAGACACAGGCACACATATGTTCACTGCAGCACTATTCACAATAGCAAAGACACGGCGTCAACCTAAATACCCACCAGTGATAGACTAGATAAAGAAAATGTGGTACATATACACCATGGAATACTATGCAGCCGTAACGAAGAACACCACCATGTCCTTTGCAGAGACATGAATGGAGCTGCAGACCATTATCCTGAGCAAACTGATGCAGGAACAAACTATGAATTAAAATAATAAGAAATGGAATCACTAATGATCACTTTTAAAAAAAGAGATGACCATTGTCTGCAAGGTGTTTTATAAAATAATACTTAGCATTTTACAGACATCATCCCACTGACGCCTCACAACTGTCCAGTAGCAAGATATTATTATTGTTGTTATTTTTTTATTCTGTCTATGAGCAGACAAGGTTCGGAGAGGCTAAGGCACCCTGGGGCTTGTTGGTGATATTTCCAGACTTTATATTATAAAACCCTCTAGGACAGTACTGTCCAATAGAACTTTCTACAACGCTGGAAATGCTCTGACACCATCTACTATGGATATTGAGCACTTGAAATATGTTTAGTGCAACTGAGTTGTAAATTTCATTTAATTTCATTAATTTAGATTGTAATGCAGGGGGGTCCCACGTGCCTATGGGCTATTGCAGTGGATGGCACAGCCCTAGCTGTTCCGTGGCAAGCAAGGGGAAGGCTTAGGGAGCAGGACTCTGGGTCTCCCTTCTTGCTCTGACCCAAAAAGTCTACTTTTGATCTGTTTTCTATCAGAAAAAATAATTGTTCCTGTTGTTAAAAAGAAAAAAATCCCCGAAATCTCTGAGACTTGTCATCAGGGACTTTGGGCAAAGCACCTGTATTGCTCAGGCTCAGTTTTCTCTATGAAAAATAGAGCCAACTTGCCGGGCATGGTGGCTAGTGCCTGTAGTCCCAGCACTTTGGGAGGCTGAGGTGGGTGGATCACCTGAGGTCAGGAGTTTGAGACCAGCCTGACCAACATGGAGAAACCCCATCTCTACTAAAATTACAAAAACAAACAAACAAACAAAAAAAAAAACTGGGCATGGTGGCACATGCC
>NW_026652298.1:32513472-32515523 GCF_009828535.3 Hylobates moloch | reverse complement strand
AAAAAAAAAAAAAAAAAAGAAAAAGAAAAAGAAAGAGGGAAAGAAAGAAAAATGGAGCCAACAATATTTGCTCTTAGAGGGCTGTTGGGAATAAAGTGATATTATATAAGTAAAGTATGTGTGCAATGCTCAGAACATAACAAATGCTCAAAACACATAAATGCATTCAATCAAATTCAGATTTTATGCCAAAGGGGCTCACCAATTTTATGGATCCTATAGGAGAAATCCGGTTCTGCATACTTTATATGCATTATTATATATTTTTTGGTCCTTCTCCTTGTGCAGGGATGGGCATACTACTGCTATCCCCATTGTCAGATGGAGAAACTGAGGCATTGAGCATTAAAGTGACTCAGCACCACCACCCAGCCCATATGTGTCAAAAGTGGCATTGGAACCTATGCAGTCTGACACCAAAGACCACTGACATAACCACTGTGACCAAGCCATGTTATCCATAAGACTTGTGGAGTAAATGGAGGCAGCTCTCTTACTTAGGAAATTCAGATTGGGGGTTTTAGCTATAAATAAGCCAAATGTTTTGAAAGAAGAGGCAAGGATGGGGCCAGAGCAGCCGGTGGGTTGTTCCACTTCATCTGTCTTGTTCCCAACAGCCACAGAGTCATCTAAGGGGCTGGAGTTACCTCCATAGACAACTCTTGCCCTTAACATAGTCTACTCCAGTCCATCGGAAGACATTTAGCTATAGGTGGCCATAGCTTCTTGTTGAAGATGGAGGGTAAGAAAGAGAAAAGAGGCCACCTGAAACAGAAGCCCGCCATATTTCAAGTGCTTAATTTCCACAGTAGACAGTGTTAGAGTATTGGTCCGACGTGGACCAGTGGCATTTGGAGGGGTTAAGCTGCGACTGCTGGATGCAGAGTGACGTGTTAGGCTGCAGCCTGGTATTGGCAGCACTGGCTTGGAACACCACTGAGGGGCTGGTTCCTTAGAACCAAGAGCATCCAACTGAAAGCCCAATTAAGAACACACAGCTAAGGGAACCCAGTTACTCTTCTCTGCTTGGTGCATGTTCTCTTCCTTTTTTCAAGAGGAAATTGTCTTTGTGCCATATTCTCAGTTCCTACCCAGGTACCAGGGTTGTATTTCTCCCATTGGGCAGGAGGAGGTTCAGAGGTCAGGTCTGAGAACTGTGGGATGTTGCCCGTGATGAGGACAGAGACATCATCTGACACACTGGGGTCCATGCCACCTTTCTGCCTCCACTCCCTATAGAAGATGTTGGAGAGGGGTGATCCCTCTTCTCCAATGTCTGTGACAGACCAAAGACATCTGGGCTTCCCACCTTGAGGGCTGGAGCAGGACTGGAGCCCAAAATAATGCTATGCTCTGCTGGCTGCATGACAGGCTCACCCCCTGCCAGGCATCTTAGTGGCTGTGCAGGTGCCATTACCTTCTCCATTACCGGCAGTCCTCAAGGAGCACAAATGATTAGAAATGACAGTAATTCAGAATGAGAGGGGGAAATAAGACCTCCTCTCTGTAAATTAGCAAAGAAGCAAGGTAAGGAGGGATGTCACATGTGCCCCGTGCTTTAACCTAGTGGTTTCCTGCCATCCTTATTGACAGCGCTGAAGAGCTGCTACAGCTTTCACAAGTGTGTAGATCTGACCCCATTCCTTTAGTCAGTGGGTCTCTCTTATACCTGCACAGTAGCCTTGAAAGTCCAATCCTAGCCCTAAGACTGTTAGTTGGCAAATCTAATTGTCTCTACACCGGGGAGGACCATACCCCACAGTAGAGGCATGGACACATTAGGGATGGGAACTTGTATTGTCAAGCGGCTTGACATTTCCTAATCAAAAGTTTCCGGTTTTAGCTCATCATCTTCTTATGCATGTTTGCAGATGCTCTCTGGGGGTCTCAGCACATTTAAAGGCTAATTATATAGTTAAAGTTAATTATTCATTCATTAACATTCAAGAAGCCTTTAACAAGACACTGCTTGTCTTGATGAATTAATGAAACCAGCGTGTGCACGTGTGTGTGTGTGTGTGTGTGTGTGTGTGTGTGTGTGTGTGTGTGTG